>NW_022601467.1:2432792-2541270 GCF_009176505.1 Sitodiplosis mosellana
AGAGAGAGAGAGAGAGAGAGAGAGAGAGAGAGAGAGAGAGAGAGAGAATAAAATTTCTATTCAACGAGCAATCCAAACAGGACGATGGCTTTGACTGATGACTCGGAGAGTGCTTTCATTAAATCAGCAGAACTGAGCGCAGTACCATCATTTCGGACTGTTGTTGTGTTTATGTGTGTGTACAATTTGACCAAAAATAGCACGCACGCAAAATGTGAGCATGCAATTATATTAAAGTATTTAATATCATAAGAAAGAACTTCTTGTGAACACTTTTTTCGTATGATGTTTACTTGGCAAAATCACGCCAAAATATTTCAAGCTTGACCTTTTTTCGCTCACTCTCCCTCTCTCTCTCTCTCTCTCTCTCTCTCTCTCTCTCTCATTCTCTCATTCTCTTCACTTCACAACACAACCAAAGTCAAAGAACACAGGATTTGAGAACAAGTGAATGTGAGTGGCCGAGTGAGATTAGAAGAAAGTAAGGGCATAGCGGGAACAAGAATGGAGAAAATCAGTTTTCGTTTAATTTCACAACTTTTCCACTGGTTACAATTTCCGTGTTTATACTCCAATATCCGTTTTGGCTGGCTTCAAACCAAATTATTCAGCTGTAAATTTATTTCAATTTAATAATTTGAAGCAATTTCACGGTTCAGGAGAGAAAAAAAGGCACCGTTTTTTGCACTCTGTATAACAATTAATTACGTTTGTTTAGTTTAATATTCGGTTAGTTTGAGCTTGTTATTATTTATGAACGCAGAAAAAAAGCATTTAATTTATGACGAAGGAGAGGAACGGAGAAAAAAATTGGCCGACGTGCACGCGATTGATAAAGCAATTACAGTTCATGGACGTTGATTGTTTTCTTCTCTGTGTTCTTTTGTTGGTTTGGCGTACTGGCCGCCCTTTTTGTCTAAGTGAATTAACTTTGGCAAGGTAACTAAATGAAGCTTTGAAAAAGCCACTAGAAATTCGATTAATTCCCAGACATACAATGTCAAAAATGACGTACAAACGCATTATCCAGGTGACAAAAATTCAAATAACGATTGCACACAGTTTGTTAAATTGTGATTCAAGCCGACATTGTCAATGGAAAATTGACACCAATTAAAATTTGGAAATTTTTTGCCACTTGATTACATTGTTTTTAACTGTTTTTTGGGCAAATGTTACATTTCTATAAGTGAGATTGAGAGTACTGTATGTTTCACTGACTTTGTTATGAAAGAGAATAGTAAGTTTCATTCGACTTAAAATTGGCTAAAGGCGAGTATGTTCATTTCTGGCGGGTCGTCACGGTTTTTTGCGGTTTTCGTGGAACAAATAAGAGATAACAACTTGGTCACTTCGGCAAAGTTTTAGTACTCAAGGACCTCTATAACTTAACTGAAGACAGTTATCTCGTATCTCTTATCAATTTCGCGAAAAGTGCGAAAAATGATAAGAAAAAAAAGAGTTCTATATAAATTTTGCTTTTTTAATTGCGCAATTTGCTTCAGCTTAGTTATAGAGGACCTCGAGTACTACGACTTTGCCAAAGACACCATGTTGTTATCTCATATCAATTGCGCGAAAAGCGTAAAAACCGCGGAGGCTAGACGGTACTACAACATACTCTACTTTAACGCCAACAGAATCATCAGAATATTCGCCTTTTCAAAAATATAAATCGAAGAAAAAGCATACTCCACTCTCAATCTCACCCATAGATTTAGCACTGGACTTTGAATTTCTTGGCCATACCGAATGGTCAATAGATCTCTATCTCTCCTTTTCTGTCTATTTCTCTAAATTTATTCAAGTTAATAACACAAATTGATACCAATTTTCTGTAGATGTAGTCTTCAATACTCTTTTTTTCTCCATAAAATTCAAAAACCATGAAACTGCTCAAGAAAAAAAATACCCTTCTATTCTGCGGTGTACGTATCGCTCACGCTTTGCGTTCGCTCTTTTTCTGCCTTATTCACACTTACACTATTTCGTCATACGAAACAACGGCAGAATCTAAGTGTAGAACGCATGCGGTGCGCTTCAGTTGTGTGTAGCGATATTGACGCTAGACCGTATGCATTAGTATTGGTGTGAGAAGCGCGAACGTTTAGCGTATCCGCATGCGTTCTACACTTAGATTTTGCTGTTGTTTTGTATGACGAATATAGTGTAAGTGTGAATAAGGCAGAAAAAGAACGAACGCATAGCGTGAGCGATACGTACACCGCAGAAATGAAGAGTATTTTTTCTCTTGAGTGATTTCCACGCACCGATGATATAATCGGTAAAATGTTTCTCATTGCGAGAGAAAATATGTCAATTTAATATGAATTGCATATCAATTTTCTTCGTTCTATGCTCTGGCGTCGATTATATCAAAATCATCTCATTACAATTGCATAACCTCTAGCATTCACTTCCAATTTCGATGGAATCTGCGTAAAGCGTATAGTTTAAATATTTGACGAATTTACCAAGTTTTACATTCAATGTAAATCAATATTGTTTATTTTGTGATTTTTGATAGTTTGACATGAAAAACATTCTGCGCTCCATATTTCAATCCACTACGAACCGACGACCCTCGACAAAATCGAAGCAAAAAAAAAAATGGGCGGCCCGATTTTTTTTTCGATTTCAAGCAACTTTGAGCTGCAAATTAAATGAAGCATAGAAATTGTGAAGGATAGAATGAGTCGTAGCTTTTGATTTTATTTGATGATAAGAAACACGTGATGGCGTGAAATTTAATAATTTAATATGAGGTATAGAGTTGTTTGGGAATCTGACTCATTTCAGAGTGGACGTGAATGCCGTTGGACGGTATGTGAAATGCATAACACATTTCACTTTTGTACGGTACGGATGACGCGTAGATAAAATATTTTATCGTTGCCAGTACCGCGCTGCTGTGCGGAAAAATAAACAAAACATAAATTGTTGGATATACGCAAACACACACGAGCATACGTAAGTGAGTAATACGCATATATATTACCCATTTGCACAGTGGAATATAGGACGAAAATGAAATGTGAAAAGCACATAATATTTGTGTGACCCGCATACAATACGTTTTCAGTTTTTCGAAATCTCGTTGAATTGGCGAAGAAACGCTCATCCAACAACAACAACGAAAAGAAAAAAAAAACCAAAAATGAACACACATTTCCAACCATTTAATCGAAAGAAATGTCGGTGCGCATCTTTACTCGCTGCTATTATTTTGGTTCTTGTTGGCTTTTTTTCCGCCTCGAATTTCTCTCTGTCAGGCCATCAACGCAACCATTGCCGGCTGCTGTTTACCTCCCTTTTTTCCCGTTTGGTCCAATTCAAAATCTGTTTCGGGGCAAAATACCTCGTGTACGAAGTGTGTTTCATGCTCAAAATAAATGAAATGAAATAAAATAATTAAAATTAATAGAGCTCTAAATTTTCCTAGAGAATACGTACATATTTAAAGGTACATATTCTTTTGCTCAACCATAATGGCACTCCACTTCCAAATTGAGCGCAACCAACACGAAAAACAAGATGTACACAACGAGATTGAGCCAAAGAGAATGAGAGGATGAGTGCACAAAAAACGAATCAACATCGCATACACAATATGTGTTAATGGTTAAGCACATAGACAAACATACTCCACGTACATCACCATCACACACACAAACTCTCTCTCTCTCTCTCTCTCTCTCTCTCTCCTTGTGTCTGTCTGTACCCACCCGAACATGGAATGCTACAACCTTACATATTTTCAATATACTACCGTTACGCATCCATACAGTGTTAACTGTGAAGGAATCATTAACAAACGTTGTTTGTGTAGTTATATATATATATTTTTTTTTTTGGAAAACGGTTTGTTTTATTATTGCTAGCATTACTTCATACGCTTTAAAATAAACGATGTGGCAGCAGCGAATGAATGAAAGGGTCAGAGTACACATAGTCTATTGAATGAAGAAATGAAAGGCGCACTCCCTACACACACATACACATTCAAATTAACGAGAACGATAAAACATTACTTGCAATTTCGTTGCGTTCTAATTAATTAAGGATGTTAAATATTGAAATATTAAAGATCCAATGTTTTGTTGCCAACCATGTTGCGAATCCTTCTTATCAAATAATGATGCTCCGGAGTGATCCACGGTGGGCCAAATTCCAACGAAAAAATAAAGACAAAATCGATTTTTGTGTTCATCTCAACAGTTGTGAATGGAATAAGATTAGCATGGGCATGGCATATTATATTTGGAATCATATCAGAACTAGACTGATTTTCACATGAAACGCAAATCAAAGCATCAACGTGCTCTCTTTGATATTCATGAAAAATGAGAAAAACGACAAAAACGATTTGTACAAACAATGTATGCCGATACAATTTCACAAATATCCACATGAAACAATATATCGTTTCTTTCTTGTTTGTTTGTAATCGCGTGTGAACTTATGCGCATCGAAAAAAGAGAAAGAATTGCTTGTCCAACAGTATCCAGTGACAATCTGTTGATTGATTGTTGATGTTTGATATTTTTACATGCGAGAGCATACGTAAAGCGTTCAATATCGAAAATCATAAAGCAAAGAAAAAGCGCAACGCATTCAAAATATGAAACACATAAAATCGATTTGAAATAGCCACCATTCAGAACACTTTTTTTTTCCTTTGCTGTGTCGTCATTGTGTGATTTGTCGTCATCCGTTGTCGATCTCGCATACATGCTGATGATGATACGTCAAACAACTTCGATCTTGAACAAAAATTTTTGTACGTTCTTTGAATATTTATAGAATTTTTTTATGCATATTTAAGCATTGAAAATGTCCCATTTCGTCTCACGTTGTTCAGCCTGTTTGCTATTCAGTCGATTCGGCAACGATTGAGTAAATATTTGTGAATAATTTGAAACGTGATCAAAATTTAATAACCGCACATGCGAAAAAAAGCAAAACAAAAACTTCCGTTCCATTATTAGTCGCAAAGTTGACGGTGCTTCATGGGACTCTTTTTTTTTCATTTATTCGGTTCATCGGATGATTGAGCATAGTTGTTCGGCGCTTCGCAAAAATCTACATACCATTTTCCGCTTCAAATATAATAACATCCACTTTTCAAATCAATAAATTGCATTTTATTTGGTGGAATTTTCGTTTTTTCCTCCAATAAATAAATTTCTAAACAATTCATCATAAATTAAATGCGCAGCCAAACGGCCATTGGCGATGGGACCAAAAATGCCGTTGTTCCTTTATTCAATCATGTATTTTGCTATGGCATACTATCGCTTTTTGTCATGCTAAGCACAATTCGCGAATTCGAATTTTCGACCAGACCATCCCAGCGCGCGCGTATGTGTGTTCGTTAATTTTTTTTTTGTCATTTCTCCCATTCGTCCCCCAAATAACATTATGACGATTTAGCACTAAACGCAACAACGTTAGCACTTTTCATCATAAATTGGTTCGTTTGTCTGTGTTTTATCGGCTTTGCATCGATTTTCATATTCTCTGTCTCTGTCTCTCTCTCTCTTCGTCTCTCGCTATCTTGTTGGCATTCGCACAGTTTTACAAAGGTACGCATGCATGCATTGAAGCCGTTTATTAATATTATGATGATTATTATAATAACTGTTATCTTGGGTGTAATAGCGCAATTTTGAGCGATGCTCACATTCCAGTTGAAAAGCAACGAAAAACCAAACACAAACACACATCTGAAATTGACATATCTGTTCACATTAATAACAGCACGAGAGTTTGCCCAGTAGGGTGTTTTTGCCATCAAATAATCAAGAAATGGTAGTTCTGGATTGAAAGAGTGAACGATTCTGAGTCGATTGCATGTATTTTTACTTTAAAATAATCAAAGATGCCACTTCCCGAGATCAAAACAGAAAATCATAGAATTTTGAGGTTATATTTTTATTCACTGAAATAAAGTAATATTTTCGACTCTTCCACTTTCAATCTCACTGCCATTGGTAAATTCACGATGCAGAATTTCATTTTCATGCATTTTTTGTGGAAAAAATCAAGGAAATCGGTTAAATATTACACATTTTCCATCGCATCTTTGACGGCATTTTCGATTGAAGAAATAACACTAATAGAACTATTTTTTTCACTAGAATTCAATCAATGCAGTTAGAACACACGAAAAATTATCTGAATTCATCAAAACATCCGATCGAACAAATCCAGAAAGACCAATTTAGAGCGAACGAAAAATGTAAACAGAAACGAGCTGTCATCATGAAATTCGGGCTTGTTTTGATGTTTGACAAGACCGTAACACAACTGCGCGAATCACTGTGTGCGAATTACTTGTTATTTATTCGGGCAAGTGTATTGGCAATCCGTTATAATGTCAAATGAGTCCAGATTTCGTGATGACAGCTCACTTTTGTTTACATTTTTCGTTTGTTCCAAATTGGTCTTTCTGCACTTGTTCGATCGAATGTGTTGATAAATCCAGATAATTTATCGTGTGTTCTAACTGCATTGATTGAATTCTGGTGAAAAAAATTGTTCTATTAGTGTTATTTCTTCAATCGAAAATGCCGTCAAAGATGCGATGGAAAATGTGTAATATTTCACCGATTTCCTTGATTTTTTCCACAGAAAATGCATGAAAATGAAATTCTGCATCGTGAATTTACCAATGGCAGTGAGATTGAAAGTGGAAGAGTCGAAAATATTACTTTATTTCAGTGAATAAAAATATAACCTCAAAATTCTATGATTTTCTGTTTTGATCTCGGGAAGTGGCATCTTTGATTATTTTAAAGTAAAAATACATGCAATCGACTCAGAATTGTTCACTCTTTCAATCCAGAACTACCATTTCTTGATTATTTGATGGCAAAAACACCCTATTGCCCAGCGAATGGACAGAACACAGCAAATGGCACTAGCAGAAGCCAAATTGGTAGCAACACACCGCCAGTTATATATGGATAAACACATTATTGTTGGCCCCTCTGTTCAACTGGAGGCAGAACAACTCAAGCTGTGACTTTATTGAATTCAACTTCAATGGCATGATCTTCAATTCCTTCGTTTCGGAACGGGCGCACACCCAACATACCGCATGATAAACACATGTATATTGACTATGGTTAATTTTCTGAAATTCAAAACCTCTTTTTTATAGAGTTGATTTTTCAATAGAGTCTGAAATGAAGAAAAAAAAATGCAAAAGCTTTGTTTTGGGAAGTGCTGTTCAGTATTGTATTTATGAATCACAATCAAAATTTGCACTGACAACCGTTCTCTTTGATCTATTTTATTCTGCTTCATGACTTTCCCTTGGCATACCATTTTCAATTCAAATTTGTGATGATTAAAAATATATGCATGTGCGACATTGAAAACGAAGCCATTGTGATGGTGTATGCAATAGAGCACATATGACAAATAGCCTATCGAAACATTCGCTCTCTGTAACCGATTGTGGATTTCATGAACCACGTATCCCTTTGTTGTGTACATCATTTTGACATGTTATTGATGCATTCGACATTGATTTGTATTTTGCCACTTCGTTGTCGAATGCTATATTTGGAGCAGACAACAAATTCATTACGATGAACGGCATGAAATCGTATTTATGAGGTGAATCAATTTGATCGAATTTCATCAGCCACTTTCCACGAACTCTATTCCATAGCTATCCCATTTTGAAAAATCAACAAAATCATGCGACTCATCATCAGACAGACACAGTTTTTTTTAAGCTACATTTTGGCATTTCAACAATTTAACACTGGTGTCTACAGTTGCAATGACTGAGCTGATACAATTTCACATTTCAAATATAGTTCATAAATAAATTGGTTCGATAAAATTGCGTCAATTTGGAGTTGGCAATAATTGAAATGATGTTCATCATTCAGACTTTTGCTTCTTTTGAAGTTTGACGAACGGCAGAGATATCAAAAGTAAATAAGTATTACACATTGCTGACGGTTTACATTATAATATGTATAAATTGTGGGCAAATGTGGAACATATTTAATTTGATGTGTCTATGAATGTTTCTCTTTTTTTTTCTTCTTCGTTCTTGTTCTATTCGTGCGGCAGTATTTGCTTCATCGAACATAGCATGCTAATTTATGTAAATAGCAAAGCCGAAAGCAAATAAACGTCTCCGATCCGTTCAATTAGAATGGCTTTGAGCAATCATTAGCAAGCCGATTTTTCTGTTTTCGCCATTTTCGTCATGCACACGATTTGCTTGTTGTGTAAACACATACAATCGTTTTGCTATTCGCAAATTTCCCTTGGAAATGTTCAATCAAAGACAGGCAAAATCACAGTTGGTTGTCTACGTTCGAGCATATGATCGACGCCGGGTCTTACAGTCAAATCCTTACAATTGATAATTCGACTCATGCGTTTGCCGAATGCAAAACCATACAGGCAGCATTTCGGTTTGAATATGGCGGAACGAGATTAACTATTTCGATCATGTTCTTTGTGTTTGATGCGTCGTCGTGTTCGATGCTTTCGAAATTGAGCGTCGATATGCGAATTTTACACAAGTATTTAATTCATTTTCCATCTAAATTAATATTTACTTTTATTGTGTCAAATGATTTTGGAGATAGCGTTCGAACCTTGCCTATTTCTCAATGCAATCATTTAGTCACAAAATTATTACGAAAATAGTTTGGCATTAGTTTTAGCCGGATAATCTCTCTCGTTGTGCTTCGGTTGAATATTTCTATGTTCTTGTCGAACTTTGTCCCAATTGTTTCACAATCGCTTCACAATCGATGTTGCAAATCTGATTAGAGATCGTGAAATGCGATTGCAATTATGGTGATTACAAAAGAGCGTTTCGTATAATAACTCCTCATTTAGTATGAAGGCACAAAAAGTGTATCTGTCGTTGTAAACGCAGAAAAAAAATATTTCATTTCAATCCATTACATTACATTACATTACATTACGTTCGATCGAGAAAAAACCGCACTAGTGAATAACTTTTACATTTAATAGTTTACAGGTGAGTGTGCGAATGGAAAATGAAAACATGGAAAAATAAATATTGATACACAAGCTAGGCCGCCAGAGTTATTAATAATGCTGAATTATTATATTAATTATTTATTCAGATTGGTTCTGATATGGGAGACGAGAGGATGTGCGACAACTTGAGGGGCGTGCGATGGGTTCGATCGAGTATGGTGCATGAAAGAAATAAATAGAGGACTTGTTGGTCATTGCAACAGCCGAATGCATACACAATATCAACAGCAGCGAGTACGAAAAAAAAAGTTGGCATTTGTAATTTTAAATGGATTGCTGGCCCTTTTCAGTCGATTGAATTAAAATTGAAAGCTGCGAAAATCGCTGAATACATGTGATTTTTCGCCATTGTTGTTTTTTTTGTCATCATATAAATACTATTGAATTCATTATCTCTGATAGTATTATTAATACGAATTATAATTTTATTATTCATTTTATTTATTTGTACGTCAACGGTGAAAAATTTCAGTCTGATTTTCGATGGCAATCATATTTTCCACACTCATATTTATGCATGCATATGAATTGCACAGATATATTCAGTTCTCTCGCGCTTCGTATCATATGTATATGCACACTTTTTTGTTTGTTTGTATCACAGCGCTCGTCTCGGTAATTATTTTGGATTTATCATCGGTAAGCAAAATTAAATAGTGAAAAAGCAAAATGACAAACAAAATGGAAACAACAAACGCAGACAAAGGGAAACATAATGAAATATGAATAATTCGGATTCTTTTTTCCCGGTTTCATATAGGCAGGCATATATGTATATTCCGCGCGCGCAAATTTAATTTGATTTTACAAGTGAAATGTAACATTTCCACCGTAATTTAATTTAGTTTGCATGTTTCTTTGTGTGTGCGTGTTTCGATTTAATTATATCATTTATTATTTGGTGGTCAGATGGCTTGGGGCATACTTTTGATATCAACGCAAACAAATGATATCTGATTTGCATGAAATTCTGCATTGGTTTTTATGGGTGTCCAATTCAAATGGAATCGACCGATTTGAGTTTGTGGCAAAAGCTTTAAAGCAGTGTTGCAAATCAGTAGGCATCAATATACTATACCGGCGGTATATACCGAAGTATACTTATATACATAATATGAAGAAGAGCCTTTTGCAATTAAAAAAAAATGATGCAAAGTCATTAAAAATGTTTGAAATGTCAAATTTTAACAAGTTTGACAGTTTTAAGTTTTTTGAGATTGTTTTTACTATGTGTTTATTGATTCTAAAGGCATGGTATATTATTTGTTGTATATACCGGTATATACCGTCACAGTATAATATACGGTATATCTCTCAACACTGCTTTAAAGTTCACACCCATCTGCATTTCACAGCCATTTATGTGCGAATCAAATTCATTTTCTCTGTACTTTACGCACAGACGCACACACATATATCGAAGCAAAGTCGACAATGCGAAACAATTTAATCCGATTACCGTTATTACAACTCTGATGCAATATAATATTACACGCGCTGAAAAAGAAGATGATGGCTAGAATAGGTTCCAAAAGGAAACAAGGAATCATACGGGATGCAAATTTCATTTCCTTATTCAAAACCCATTTTGCCTCGATACACACACTCATGCTCACGCACACCATGAAGAAAACCACAGGAAAATGTAAAAGCTACAAAACACTTACATAATACGTGCAGAACGACTTGGGTACTGGCTGGTTGACCGACTCCGTTGTTGGCGGTGCAAATGTAGGTACCACCTTTGTGACGATCCATGCTTTCGATGAGCAACACTGGCGAGGATAGTTTTTCATCACCTACGAAAACGAATACATACGGAAATAGAAAATTAGTCAAAGGATCCGAGAGCGCTCTTTTGTCGAACTGCCTTTTGTGTTACAATGTATCGCACAAAGCATTTCTCGATGGCTGAAGACCTTTTTATAACTTTTTCTTTCTCTCTTTCTTTTGCATTTTTTTTAAATTTTTGTTATGATAAATTGTGAATGATGTCAACATGGACGAACTATAGATATTTATATATTATATCTGCATCAGTGAAGCGAAATATATTCATTGAAATTGAAATGAAATGATAGCCTGGTGAAAATGGAATGAAGAGAAACAGAAAAAAACGAAGCAACAACAACAACAAAGAGAGAAATGCTTCTATTATGATGATAATTCTTGATTATTTGAATGCGTATCATTTATTCCATCAGAGGGTTGCGTTGAAAAGTCATACGATTTCCTTTGCTCGTTTGTTTCTTTTCTTTAATGCAAACACATTTTCACATACTTCAAATGTCCACTCTCTTCATCCCATGTCCATTTCCTTACTCCATCTCTCTCTATCTCTCTCTCTCTCTCTCTCTCTCTCTCTCTCTCTTTTGCATGTTCATTTTTATTCGATTTCTTCATTCTCTCTATACACCGCTCTTTTTTTTACCATCGTTTCGGCTATTTTGTATATTATTTGTGTATCAAAAATGAAAATTTCTGAGCTGGGATTTTATTTACCCAAAGGATACATGAAATACCATTCTCGGTTGGAATGAATGGTGAAGAAGGGAAAGCACATCGAAAACGAGAGAAGAATCATTTTTCAGTGAAATTGTAAATAGCCGAATAACGGCAAGCAGCTGCAGGTCAGTAATTTTTTCATTGTAAAAATAACCGAAAACCGTACCGACCGTACACCAAAAATGAACAGAAAGATGGAGCAAAAGAATATGGAATAAGAAGCATGCACAAGAAAAATGACGAACAATGTCTTAAATGTGCGAAAAAGACCACCAAACATGATCAACGAGAGCCGAATCGAGGAAAAACTGGAATGAAGAGGGTGAGAGAGATGGGGAAAATGGGAGAATGAGATTGTGTGTACTGTACAAGTTGAAAAATAAAAGTAAACCGAAAGCAGCTAAAATAACGAATCAGCTCGAATAAAATAGATGGTGAAGCGACTGCGGACGAGAATCGAGAAAGGAGAGAAAATGGAACGTGTATTGTCTTTTTAAATCCATTGTAAGTAATGAAAATCCTTTTTTTGTTTGTTACTGTGTTTGCTTTTGGTATTTTATGATTGTGTGTGTGTGTTTGTATATGTGTATGGATGGGTATTTGAATTTTCACTTTGCTCTGTTTTCACCCATTGTATGACAATGTGTTGAATCGAATGCAATGCACATTGATGGTCTTGATGGTCGCATGCAAAACCCATTTTTCGGCATCATTTTCTGTGGCAAATCCACATCATTTCGCTCTTCCTCATTTTCAATTCGATTGTTTTGTTTCCGAGCAGTCAGTGCTTTCCCATCACTATACGAGCATCATTACACCAAACTCTATCGTTCCGTTGAGCTTTCGTTGACCAAAATTACATATGCTATAAGCTTGAGCCAAATCAAATGATGGAAAACAAACGAAACGCAATGCTTGTACATATTACAATTTTGTTTTACATCAAATATTCGTCACAACTATAATTTTGTATATCTAGCAAACAAAAAATTCTATTCATCCTGCTTAAAGAATTTTGGAGCTCATGAACTCTGTAAAATGGTATTTATTATGTACAGTGAATATATACATATAAAATGTAAGGGTTATTCAAGAGCTGAAGAACTTTTCGAGGAAAGTTTCCACAATTATCATAACACTTTCTCATTTCGCTTTTCGGTGAAGGCCCTTTTAATTAAGGTAGCAATTTATCCATGTTTTATGTTTTGCGGTTCAACTTACCATTTGGAAGATTTTCAAACTTTCTTGTCCAGGTTATGTTGGGACTTGGGTTTCCTATTCAAAAATGTGCATGAAACAGAAAATACAAATCCGATGAGAATTAAGTTGGATAAATGGAGCCATGAAGTTGAGCAAACAAATGAAAGCAACAATTACCTGATGCTGAGCACTCAATTCGTACCGATGCACCTTTCTTGACTTGCATGTGGCCGCCCGAGCTGATGTGGTGTATTCTTGGTGGAACTGTAAAATGGAGATAATCGAGATTAAATGAGATTCACATGAACTTATCGCTGTAGGTCAATATATCACAACGAAATTGGTGAACTGTATTGCACAAATGTTAGGATCATTCACGTTTTGGAAAATAGTTTAAACATTTAAATGGTAATTTCAAATTGGACATTTGGATTCGTCAAATCTGTGGAAAAATGAACCGAGAATCCAAATGTACGATAATAATGAATTGGGAGTCAATCCGGTAAGCGGAAATAAAATAGCTGAACTTTATATTTTTATTTGCCATGAGCTCAACGCAAAGATTAAACAATTCGGGTTTGTTGGTCGTTGGCGGTTCGGACAAGTTGAGTAAACAACAAGTGAAAATGTAATGATGCTAAGCGTGAGATAAAAGTGTAAATCATTAAAAAAAACGGCCTTACACAAACAATAATAAAGAAAAGGGAGAAATATGGCTGTTGTTGTTGAAGAAAGCATCACAGTTCGGCGAACTCAACATTTTTTTTGCATTTGTAGGCATAAATTCATATTTTTATGGACACCATCAGAAGATTCGTGCGTATAAGTTTTGTACGCGAATGAATCAGCAGGGGTGTTAAAAAGATGAACTTGCTTATAATTTTCAAAAGAATGAGCGGCTTGAAAATTTATGATCGATCGAAATGAGGAGCGAGAGACCGAAAAAAATTACACCACTTTGAAGATGTAAAGTTTTCCATTCGTTGTTTTATATGCATTGGAAAACCTAATCCGCTGAATACATTATGCACACTCATGGAAACTGGCCTACTTCATCGTTTCCCTTTTCCGGAAATTAACGCACCGGCAACAATGACCACACTCCTTGATCTAAGAGTGTTGAGTGTTTGCAGCTGTGAAGTGTACGTACACGTTGGCATGGGAGTTGTTGACCAAGTACCTCAAGTATCTCAAGATGAGTAAATGCCAAGCGAAAAATCCACATAAATCAAGTAAACACCGAAAATCGATATTCATTTGTCGACTTGTTGATTTATAATCGTATTTTGCAAATTGATTGATGTTGAGCCGAGGAGAGAGAGAGAGAGAGAATGGGAGTGAGAACATGAACTATTATCGATGACGCACGACTAATCGGCGCTTGTTTAATGTATTGAGAAATCGGGCGAAAAATACGGAATGGTGTAAAATGCTCGGTTGGGCATAGTCCAATATGCTATATGCTTTCGGTATTAAATTTGGGAACATTGTATTCATTTATCAGGAAATAGATATTCAGTTCAGACGTCTCAATAACATGCTGAATGACTTACAACATAAAGTAGTATCATTTATGGCGTATTCAATATTTTGCACGTGATCATATTACAAAAGAGCAGTAGCTCCAGCAATAATAATCAAAATGAGAGAGTAAGATAAAGTGAGAGAGAAAGCAAGAGACTGGCAATGATGACAGAAATGAAGCAAAACGAAACGAAACGAAACGAAAAATCGAACGATACGAAAGATAGAGATTGAGAAAGAGATGTTGTTTGTACAGAAAAAAGAAATCGTACACAACGAGCGAGCATCACACGAAATTCTACACTTGGGCAAAAGTAGCGAGAGAGTTCACAGATAGATGAGAAACGGCAATAAAACATGCCAAGATGTTGAACTGTGTATATAAATCTCCACATGTTTCTCACATTAGTCATTGTTGCCATTTTCGTGTGTCTATCAGCGCTTTGATGGCATGGGAGCGCACCATACTTTTCTATTCAAAATACTACACACTCCGTTTTATTGGTGGCGATGCCGCTGCCGTTTGCATTTCACTTGTAATTCGATTTGCCATACACACACACACACACACACACACTATGCATTTTGCATTTGGCACAGAAGAATTATACAAGAGGAACACACTCACTGCTCTATTGATCAGTTCAAAGAATTATTTTTTAAAAGTTTTTGAATTGTTGGGCAACATGTTCGAAAGTTCAGAGTTACACATGAACATGTTTCCAAAACAAAATACCCAATTGTTTTTCACTGTGCTAAAACAGATCACATTTCAAATTCCCAAACGGATGAAAGAATTCCAAATGTTTGTCTGATTTTAACAATGGTCCGACAATAAGGTTTACTTAAATGGCGCACAATTATTTGAATCGTTCCATTAGTTCCATCGACTAGATAAAAGATAGTGTTCGGTTTTATTGTGATTTAAAAATAGATCTGTCGCTCGCATGGAATCACAATTGATGATGGACGAATTTGGGGAGCAACAGAAAGACGGAGAGAGAGAAAGTGAGACGAGAAGAGGTCAAAAGTGTTGTGTCGAGCACATGTGCAAATTCGCATCGATCATTTTTGTTGATATATGTGCGGAAGTTGTTTTGCTTGTGTATGTTAAGATAGCCATGAAGTGCTTGAAACAGAGGACATCATAAAATATGGATCGGATTCTGAGAAATATGAAAAATGCCACAATCATCAACAACATTATTTAAACGAGAACGACAAAGAAAAAAAATGGTGACCGTATCAATGTATTATCAGCAAAAGGAAATGAAAAAGATACTTGTACAATCATTGGCTTGTTTGTTTCTTTTTTTGTTATGAATTTGGCACAAACCTCCACAATTTCTGGACAAATCGAATGAAAAAAGGAGGAAATGAAAAAAAAAAACAAAAAAATATCAACTGGTTCGGTTCGAGTCGAGTCGCATGCAAATAAGGAAGACGCCGACAGACATGCGTAATCAGTGCACGAAGAGAATGAAAAGAGGAAAAATTGTTTCGGATGATGATTGATGTAGACATCAATAAAACGACGGCCAAGAATCGGAATTCCCTCTGGCTATTACTTTTAATGAACGATGGGAGATGGACGGAATTAGATCAAAGAATGCGGTGGAGTGGGCGAAAACGGTAGACACACGGTATAGAAATAGAGAGAGAAAAAAGGCAAACATATATAGATAAGCAAATCGTTATGATTATATCTTGCAGTAAATATGAATGAATGTATAAATAAATGCGTATAATTCCATATTATTTTATGGGCGGATTGTGAGCGGAACGGTGTTTTTTGCGTTTTGATTTAACGACCTTCCATTTATATAAATGGTCAATAAAAAAATTACAAATGCCCAGATATTTTCGGCGGCATTGTCGAGGCCGATGGATCTCTCTCTCTCTACCTCCCTCCCTCCCCAATGAGGAAAACGTTACAGTTGTACAAATTTTGTGCACAGCTTATGGAGAAATTACATTGGCCGTGTACGAAATGTATACAACTGTAATGTTTTCCTCATTGGGTCCCTCACTTTCTCTTACTATCACCCACTCTCCTCGTGTGCAAAGCACTAGAAAGCTACAATTATTTAGATTTACTTGGAAAATTCCAAGCGATTCTAATCTAATATTTCAGTTTCTATCATGAGTCCGGATGTTCTAGAAGAGTCAAGAAAAATAATAGAACCGACAATATAATGCCGATTTTGCCCGAAATGTACAAATAATTTGTATACTGATGTGTGTTTCGTATGATTTCGAATCAATATAAACTATGTACGGGGCATTTAAAATCATAGGCGAAAAATGGACCGAAATTCACAAACATGACGTCAAATGGGGTGGGCTCTTTGAGCTCTTAATTAGATAGGCATCACCAACGAAAAGAAAAATCCAGCCCCAAAAAAATCCAAAAATTTTGTAATAAATATGTTAGTAGTAGGAAAAATTAGGTTTATATTCAATTGTATTTTATCCAACGGATTCACGGTCATTTGCCTGCTGCATCGAACGTGAATCCATCCATTCGAAATAATAGAATTGCCAAATTAGATTGAATTGAAATGGGTGATTTCGGACTATCAAATTATCCGATGCAAGCATGAATGTTTAGTTTGTCGGTTGCCAACTGCAATTTTATGAATGCACTATGATTACGCGGCCGACAAAATGCACACAGTACACACTATCATTGGTTGAGACGTGTTGTACCAAGACAGACAATGTGAAGCTTTTAATAACAAGTCACTTTATTTTCGGTTTTGACTTGAAGCAAACACCATTTGCAAAAAGAGGGGCATAGAGATACTGCGATTGCCACTTCTACAGATTTTCAAACGTGAAGTCTCCAGAAAAAAAATCGTAATTGCAGTTGTGTTTGAATGATAGCCGAAAGTGTAAGCTCAACTGCGGCTTTAAAACAGTCCATGGCTGCGTTCAGACTTAAGAACATGCAAAGATTTCCACGGTCCAATAATCATAATGGCAATCGCAATCGTCGCAATCGCATTGTTATTGCTATTGCTTTTGTTGTTACTGTTATTGCTGTGATTATTAATGTTATCGTCTTAGCCAAGGCAAGAGTATCACGCCACTCTATAAAGCGGAAGAGCATCTATACAATAGAGATTTTGCTGTGGTTTTAAGTGTATCGATAGACGATCCACTCGACCGGTCTATAGAGTCGAGTTTTCTTGTGCTTTCGAAAACATCTTAACCCAGATGAATTCACACAATGTCTATTCCAGAAACGTTGAGAGATTTACGGAATTTCGATGCAAGTGGCGATAGAGTGTGAGGAACCAACAGACTCGAATCAGCATTCAATTCGCTAACATACACACACAGGCACATGCACATCTAACAGCCCATGCAATACACTGTGTACACTGTACACATATGTGACTTTGGAAAACGCTACCAATCAACACGTATTGAAGATGGTCCTTGTTCAACCTAGATACTGTCAAACACACAAACATTATTCTCAAGTCATCTAAAATGAATCGAAAATGATTGTAGTAAATTTGTTTTTAAACTACACACTGTGCCCATTCGATTCAGCAGGCCGCAATCCAAAGCGAACAATAAACACACAATCGATTGATAGAAAAATCATTCTTGGAAATAGATACGTAGAATGTGGATGCCTCATTATCTCCATTTTCGAGTGCATTGATTAGTTTCGTGAGAATTATGTGCTTGTTTAGCATGAATCAAGAACGGCCGATCGAACATTCGATGACACATTCTCAAGAATACCTGAAGGCCTTTGGCACATGAAAATAAATCGAACCAATATTTTCAGCTTTTCTTTCTGTCCTTTTTCTTCTCTCGCTCTCATTCTTCCTACATTTGATTTCAGGCCACATAGATTCACTCGCAATTCATGCAGTATGTGAAGATTGAAAGTGGTTCATGTGATGTGATACTACAAAATATAGATCAACGACGCGTCCAATGAGCTCAAACGAGCACATCGACAAAGTGGATGCAACGATGAAGAAATTGTTTCATACAACAAAGACAACGTTTAAATGTCAACATGTACCGTACATCCCATCCCTCACTCCTCGTTCCCTTACTGCGTCGATTTGATGTGGTTCCATTTGGTTTTTACTATAGCTTTTCAACTTCAAATATGATGATTTTGCTAGAATTGAAAATACAATTCACTTTCATTGTAGCGAAAAGAAAATGTAGCCCAATTCATTGTGGTGAATGGTTGTGTGTGGTGGTATCGTTTGAGTGTGAGTATGCTTTGTGATGGTCTAAGTGTTCTCGTGTATTTGTCGACTGAAATTATTATCACATGAAAGCAAGAAAAACAATGGCCGAAGCACTGAAAACCGCCTGAAGGCAGTAGAAGACGGCTTTGCCATGGCGGCGTTTGTACACTGTTCGCACACACGCACACACAGTTTCATATACACTCACAAAGACACAATAATAATGGCAGAATAATAATGGAGCGACCGGACAGAAAGAAAAAAAATCCCTTACAACAATTGCTCAGAAGGGGTCGGAGTACATTACGTGTTTATGTTCACATTGTACGAACGAAGGAAAGGGAAAATTGAAATCTCGAATTGGAAAAGCACATGCATTCATTCATTCATTCATTCAGCCGGCGTGTGAAGGTATCATTGCGAAGCGAATATAGAAAAAATTAAACTGACATCCGAAGTGAAAGGAGCACAGTTTTTGGATTTGCATGGATCACGGAACCACACTATGTTTGTGTGCATTTACAGATTGGCAAACCGACCACACCGAAATTGATATGAAAAAAAAACCAATAGACGACTGTCGGTCTTCGTAACTCCATAGGCCAAAAATAGGCGTATTCCGGGCGCCACTCGGGAATTGTAATCATTCGCTAATTAAGAAAGGGAGCTCCTTTTGTGGTGTCATTCAACTGCCACACACTATTAACGTTTGAGAATTTTATGTTGTTGTTGTGTCCGTTATTCGGATTTCGCGCATTGTTCGCTGCATTCTGCAACTATCGGATCGACATAGCAAAATGGCAATTTAAAATTTTGTGACGCTTCACAGTTTGAGTTTATTCTTCATGTACCAACTAAAATGCTGCGGTAAGCAATGCCAACATTTTTAAGTGGTCAGAGATAAAAAGCAGCAGAAAAGGGAACTACATACGCTTTCCGCTGATATGGAACATGGCATCTGTATGTACTGTATGTTTATATGCGAGCACATTTTCATACAATTCCAAGACATGAATGCACACTCAGCGCACATTTTGTTGTCCTCCTCCTGTGGAGTATGTACGAAATGCTCCAATTTCTCGAAGATGTGATAATTTGAAACTGAACTGGCTGACTCAACAATTTATTTTGATAAATATGAATAGTGACCCAGTTCACGAATTATCCGTTTTGAAGTAATGCTATGTACGTAAATCATCCTATCTGCACATCGTCACCGAGAGAGGAAGACAGAGGCACAAATAGACAAACTAAGAGGGACCAAATCTGAGAGAGAGAGAGAGAGAAGTTAAACCGACTGAGATGCAAAATGACACTGGATATGCTCCTTAATCCTGATTATTATACTTCATGCTTAACCGAACTTTGTTGATGACAATTTTCTTCATAAATTTATACGTTCCCTTGTTTGATATGTGATTGAGCACCCTTGTGTGTACGTGTGTGTATGCAACGATTCGCAATAGCAACGGAAGCGTGATCTTAGCTGAACATAAACACACAGAGAGAAGATAAACGGAAAGAGAGTGAGAGAGAAGGCCCATGGAAATGTGTCAAATTCATATTGGCCCCGCATTTGCGTTCGATGCACTTGCATTCGCACTTAGACACTAGTCACACTCACTAGAGTAAATTTCATAAATTTCCAAGACCAGACCGCATTTTCGTGGATATGTTATTGGCGTCAATTTTCTTGTTGAAAATTCTCAGGGAAACCCCATCAAAATGCTAACTGACATTGTTATCAAGATGTGATCGCATGGATCCAGCAGCATCTTTGTGTAATGAAAAATTTTTCGCTTGACTGCTTCACAGGTAAGTTGATCGGTTAACGAAAATCGGGTGTTGAGCGTGTTGTAATAACATCACTGCCGTCACCGATACATGAATGCTGGCAACGAAAGCAGTTCAGTAACGAGTAAGCTGTCTCTGGTGCGTGCACACATACACATGCAGCATATAAGCGCCTCTTTCTCTATCATATCTACACGTATATCCGACCATAGCTTTGAAAAGCAATTTGAATTTCATAGAATATGCCCAAGGCACAAAGTATTAAGCATCGACTAAAAGTTTTGCACTCGCAAAATGACATTAACACACTCATTAAGCGCCGACCAAAAGTTAGATTATGGTATCAAATTGTAATCAAGTAGTTAAGCAAGATGGATTTTCAATACGAAAAGCGTCATAATTAACTTGGTAGCAATGATCTGCTGTGAATTCGAACCGTTCAATCCAATCAGATTTGTTCACGAAAACTAAGAGATATTTGTAAAAGGAAGCGGCAAAAGTGAGAATAAATACACCGCAAATAAAACAAAACATTTTTTTCCTTCGTTCATAGAAAATTGACTCTGTATAAGGAAGGTATATCCTTGTCCTTCCAACAGAAAATGGCCAAGGATTTGTATTATGGATTTGTGTGTATTCGAGTGTGCGTATGTGCACGTGCAGTGCATGTATGCGTGTATATGTGCTTTGAATGTAAGTTTTCTACTCTTTTATTCTCTTCATTTATGTGTCACATTTAAAGCGGTTTGACAATATCCTTGATCTGTCAGTCGGCTGGATGCTGATGTCTAAACAATCATGGGCACACCAAGCCATCGAACAGAAGAATAGCAATATTTGAGACCTTTTCTAAATGCCCTCTATTTTCTCTATGACCGAAATTGTTATATCATTATTTTGGTCCCAAATTTTATGGAACGCATCATTGCATATCAATGACACAAAACAAAATTGAAGGCAAAAAAATAGAAGAGGATATTTATATGGCTTTCACAATAGTATGATGGTATCATTTTCGTCAACTTGCGTTCTCATCGATATATATATATATATATACACACATTTTCTCCCGTAACCTTCGTCTACCACCAGCTGATAGTAAGAGAATTTTCATTCATATTCGCATGTAAGCAAAATGCCAAAAATATTGGGTAAGGATTCCGTCCTGCGTCAAAAGTATAAAATTACGGAATTCTAATTTGACCCAGATTCCAATTTATTACACATTATGATTTCAATCACATCAACATCACAATGCAATCATTGAACTGGCACACATCAATCTGTTCATCCGATTCGGATCGGGATTAGACGTTGCGTATAGAGCGTAGGAGGTGAAGATGGAGATGGAAGAAGAAGAAAAAAATTATATCCACACGAACAGCATGTCGACAAAATACGATTGAGGGACAAAAATGTTAATATATACAATGCTACGTCGTAATACATCTCGAGCTCTGTAGGTGAAAAATCCGAATACAACTCGATGAAAAAGTGCGAAATAATACTAAAATACCTTTGAAACAGCGCTGCAAATAGAAATTTCTTATTATCAGTCATTCGACGACTTACGCGGAGAAAATGGCAAGAGCAGCAGCAACACAAAGATTTTCGTGCGGAAAGCAGCCTGAATGTGTTCTTGAGCTTATAATAACATGATGTTGATGCTGTATTTTCTTTCTTTCTTCTTATTCCCTCACGCTATCTTCATCTTCATCGCCACATTTTGCGTACAACATTGACAAGCTACAAGTGCAAGTCTACCGACAATCATTTTAAATTTGTCACATTTTTCATTTACTGCTATTTTGCCTGTGCAATGCTAGCATTGTGATATTGTTACAGTTGATGGTGATATTATTTCGTCTAGTTCTTCGACTTCAATTTCGGTGTCTTTTGCCGTCTAGTTACAAGAAAACACCCAAAAGAAGAAGAGAAAAAAAAAGAATAAAATGAAATAGTCGGATTTGATGCTGACGGCATCGTATTTGATGCAGACAGACGTGAAATATATCGGCAAAATCGCTTCTTTTCTCTCTCTCCCTTTTACTCAATCTCCCTTTATGTCGTCTATCTATAGAACTATTCGAAACGGAATGCTTTGCCAGGCGAACAAATCATTGAATTGAGGTACTGAACACATCCCGAACATGACGCTCGCAATGAGAATAGTAAAGATGCCAACAGAAAAATAGCAAACCGAACGAAATTCAAAGCTACTGAATGAATAAATAAATGAACAACACGGCCTGACGCAAGCCAAATGCAAAAAGGCAACATCAATGTCATTGTCCATTTGAGGGCGAAAAGGATGGTGCAAATGTTCGGCATACACACATTCCTCCACTCACTGCTGTTCTCATATGGAAGGTAAAACGCTTAAATTCGGCTTTCATGTCACATCTTATGTTCCGTCTGAGCATTATTGCTTGCTGGTTCATTGTTGCCCATACACATAGTGGTTTTATCAAATAGTTGACAGTGCTGAACGACTCTCGTAAACTTACTATACATACGGTGAAAAACTTTGGCTTGCATTTTATGTTGTACATTTTCACAGTGTTTCTTATTATAATTTATATGTTCCCCAGCCAGTATGCTGACAAATTTCAGCAGGACGACCTTCAATGAGCATTGACACAAAAATGTCTCGATAATTTGCTCAGCTCATGCATTGCAATGAATTGGATACCCAAAAGCGAACCGAGGCAGCTCAGCATTAAACAAAATAAGATGATTAATAGGAATAGTGTGGTGTCCAATGAAATGAAATAATTACTCAAAAGTGCTGACAAATTTTGGCCATACAGAATGAATAATAAAAAAGCCCGTTCTTTGCTTCGGATATTTGTCTGATTCTTTGTGCTGGTGTTGTCGCCGATGTTCTATATGTCTGGCAAATGTGGGCCAAATCCTAGACTCATTTTGCCTGTTTTATAGATAGATAATTCAGTTGTCTGCCTCCACTAAATTTTAATATTGTGACAAGAATCAACAACACTCTGTTTTTCCTATTCGATGTCATGGTAAATCCGTTGAGTTTTGCATATGCTCTAGTTCGGTGATGCTGCGTTTTTTCTCGCTCTCTCGTTTTTTTCCCCTCTTTTGTGTTCGCCTTCCGTTTCAGACAGACTTAACCTTTGTATTTGATTTGTATTTTTTCGAGCAATGCCAAAGCGTAGAAAAACAAATAAACTCACTTAGACAAATTCGTTGAGCGAACGAATGGAACAAGTTTCAAATCTATTTCTAAATCAGTGCCAGTGCTTTTTTTTCATACTTAACATACAGTTGCTTGCGCGTTCGTGTTATGGAATGAGTGACTCGCGAAAAAGGCGTTAAAATCAATCAATAAAAGAGACAGTAATTTGTGTGACTAAAAGCAACAACAAAAGTGTAAGCACAACTTAAATAATCTGACTCATCATACACGAACTGAAGAAACACGATTAAGATCACGCATTAAAATCTGATTTAGTTATGTAGAGCGAATGAGAAATAGTAGCACATAACTTGATTAGGAACTGGGAATATTCGTTGCTTTTTCCAATTTCATTTTCAATCTTGTTTTCCCTTCAAATTTAATGTCGTGTTTATGATATTTCAAGTTTTCAACATCAGCATCAGCAAGTTTATCTCGTTACTGAACCGAAAGAATGCCCTGAATCACATGAATTCAACACTAATACCGAGGGGCCAACGACACGCATACACACAAACAAACAAGAAAGAGATTGAGAGACTGAAAAAGTTTTCACATACGAACGCGTCAACGTAGATAGGATAGACAAGTCAGTGAGCTAAGGGAAATTGTTTTGCAATAGAATGAATGGGAGTGAGGGCAAAAAAATAAAACGAAACACAACACGGTGTGTACTGTGTGAAATAGAAATAGAAATTTTTATAAAATTTGCCGCTGTAAGCTCACAATCGATGGGAATTGTACACATATGCGACAAAAACACCGGATGTAATCACACACGCTAAAATAATGTTGGTTTCGTCATCGTTCTGTTTGTGTGCTGTTTTTATATCGTTGTCGATTATGACCTTTTCATAACCTTTGCAACAAAGTTTTCGACTTTTTTCCCTTCCATTCGGAGCTGGCCTTTGTTCATCAAACAATCGTATACTACAATAATTGTTAATGTTCAATGTAATATCACATGCTAAATG
The DNA here is from genome assembly GCF_009176505.1 of Sitodiplosis mosellana. Taxonomy (NCBI): domain Eukaryota; kingdom Metazoa; phylum Arthropoda; class Insecta; order Diptera; family Cecidomyiidae; genus Sitodiplosis; species Sitodiplosis mosellana. Next base: position 2,457,263 of record NW_022601467.1, read on the forward strand.
AAAATTGATACAACAAATAACGGGAGACGGAATAGAAAAATACACACACACCAATACTATTGTACAAATCTGAAGAGAACGAAAACGACCGATGGAAAAAAATGGGAGCTTGCAAAAGTTTTGCTCGTTATAAACCTTCTTGTGTACCGACGCAACCCAACCCAAATCGCACACACAATTATTGAGGGTTACGCTTTTTTTATAGTTGCCTCGTAATGGCTTTGCCAACGTATTATTTTTTTCTTGTTGTTGCTACTGCTGCTGTTGTTCACCGCCAAGGGAAATACGTGTGTAAGCTGAATTGTGTGCGTAGCATCTTTGAACGTGAACCAGAGGCATTCGCTGATGTATAGAATACACACACGCGTTCCACATATATGGATAATCCGTTGTTGAATATAAAAATGGTAACAGCAAATTTTTCGCCAAACTTTTAACAAAGTAGAAAAATTGGATGGCGAAAAAAGAATATTTATTGCATTGCATTTGGTTTCTCTTATCGTGTTCTGCTTTTTTTGTGCTACTTAATTGGCACCGAATACGTATCATAATCCGGTGAACCTTTTAAAAATGTGCCTCCTTTTTACTTGGGAATAAACAGAAATTTCAAGACCATAGCGAAGAAAATGAAACTTTTAACAGTGGGGATTTTTCGGTGCAAATATATTCACGATGGCACTTCGAGTGGCAATTATTGACTTCAACTACGCGAAACGTATAAATTCACATCAATACATGATAAAAATGATGGATGCTTCCTTTTGATTGCAATTATCATCGTTGTTTTCCCTTCTCCGGAAAAGACGATTCTCCACACATCACGGAAAAGAGTTGAGAACGTTATGATTCGTAACGTTTCCAAATCGTTCGTTTCTTTATTGCATGAAGATACACTCTATTTTGCATACAGTGTCTGTTTAACACTTGGCAACAATCGTACGAACATACACCCACCGAGTGCATGTGGAAAATGTTTATCTTATCAGCGTAAGAACATGGATTTTGCTTTAAGACTCTACCTCACCCCCAAAAAATAATACAACGGAAGAGGAAATGTTAAGTGGAATATGGAATTTGTCACAAATATATAAAGTGCAAAGATGGTGGCGGCAAGCCCGCGCGTTATCAGGTAAAAAGTTACGAAGAAAAAGAGTTGCGAATAAATTTGATTCATACATCTCTAGTTGAAGAGAGCTGTCACATAAGTAATCAGTACTAGATAATATGCTGTTCGTTCATACATAACAGTTGCAAACATCCTTTTTTATGATATGCAGAACGAACAATGTGTATTTCCCTGTAGTGACCGAATATTTTGGCTTGTGTGCTTGGTTTTATCGTCTTGCTTTGCATTTGCATGTAGTATCGTTGTTGAGAAAGAGAGAGATAAAGGTAAAGAAAAAAATGAACATTGTGAAATGCACAGTTTATTCAGTATTGAACATTAATGTGCGTTGCGATTGAAACACTGGATATACAAGCTCGCTTTGATTCCAACAGTTAGTGGAACGCCGTTAGTTACAACTTTTCCGCACACGATAAGAGGCATGCACGAAATCATACAAGCTCGGCATTCTTTCGACCCGTTTTCCCTCTCTTTTTAGCACTACATGAAATGTAGAGCTACTAATCTGCTTCTTTTTTTTCTTAATAATTTTTGAGTGATGAAACGAATTATGGTGAATTTGAATTTTATGCTCATATTATTTATTTAATTTAAACCAAAAGCAGTATATTTCAAAAAAGAAATTAAACCAAGATCTTGTAATTCATTTTGCAAATGAATATATTACTTCAAAGTTACTTTGATGAAATACATTTCATGTAGTGCGCCAAAAAATAGTTTGTTGTGAAACAACAAAATAGATTAAGTAACTAAAAACTTAAGAACGCAGAGCGAAGCGAAGCGAAGCTCTGCGGTCTTGTTTTTTCCTCGTGCAGAATCACTTTTGTATTTATATTTTCGGTCCATACATAAAATAAACATTTCCCAGCAGACGTTAAACAACAAATCCCAAAATAACAATACAGCCGTGTTGTTCTCCATTCTGAAAGCAACGGACGCGTTCTACATTCCATGTATCAAGCATTTCCAGCATTGAGCATCTTTTGAATGGGTTTCTTGTTTTTTTCTGCTGTTCTTTTTTTCACTTTCTTGTGAGGCACGAACCAAAAGAGAGAGAGAGAGAGAGCAAGTAAACAAAATTCCACATTACATGTGCTTGGTATAATTCCTTCATTGGCATCATTTCTATTGTGGCCGCAGCGAATGCAAAGAACGATAATTCTCAAGTGCATTTACAAATCATATTCGTTTCCTAATTCTTCAGAGATTAAATTAGGCTAGTTTCGAAATAAAAATCAATGTGAGAAACATTTTTTTTCACTCCTCCTCGATCATAAATGTTGCTTTGTTGATTAACCAAATTGTTTTGTGGTTTGACATCGATTTTTCGTAGCCGCCTGCCCTCTCGTCTTAAAGATATTTTACGGTGATTATACTTAATAAATTGTTTTCAACGTCAAGAAAGTAGAAAAAAAAGTTATCTCCATTCAAATCGAGCAAAAATCCTATTCAAATTACCATTGCCATTGTCATTGCCATTGCCATTGCAAAAGCGACGTCTTGGTTCCAAGTGTGAGTGACGATGGATGCTGATGAGGACGATTACAATGCCGATAACAACCAAAAAGTTATGTGAAAACAACGAACAAAAGTGCCAACAACAAAATCAAATGGAATCACAGCAATTCAATTTCCATTTTATAATGATTTAATCATTTCACCTGAAACTGTCAGTTGCACGTTCGCACTGGTGCTACAACTTTGGCTCTAGCCAAAAATTTTCTTATTATTGTATGTACGTTGTACTTTTTGACAAAGGCAGAGCAGAGTGAGAGAGAAAAAAGAAATCACACGACATGATTCAGGTGTGAGTTTGAAACAGAATTTTCAATTAATTTGCAATGATTGTGCGATCACGACGGTACTTAGATGTGCGTCGCGCTGTTTCCGACTCATGTGTAGCGGTTAGGAATTTTAGAATCTGCTGAGCGTGCGCGCAAGCAAACGAGAGAGAGAGAGAGAGAGAGAGAAATTCCAAATTCATTTTGCCGGAATCCGATCGTCCTGTACGATTATGGCTGCTATGCAACTCGAGGTGCGCGCTTGTGCGGGTAATGAAAAATGATTTATTTCAATCATCGCATCGTGAATTGGTTAAAAGATATAACTATGGGTGAGTGTATGCATACGTGTGTATACCTTTATACGTTGCGCTTTGAATGCTGGGCACTCGGTTCAATATATTTCACACACACACTCGCACACACACAAAATGTGCGAATATAATTTGTGTCTAGCAGTTCGTGCATTATAATTTTCGGAGCAGATACGGCTTCGATCGGGTTGTGGTGGCTTCGCTACTGTGTTTTGCGATTCAGCATATTTTAGCATATTTGCATAATCTACGGCAAATTAACGGCACGCTAAATTTCACCTTGTCGTATGGTTCGTTTCATGTCTACGCTTTAAAAATGATTCATTTTTCGTGTATTTCAAGTGTACATACCGACGGAATAATCGCATGCCAGCTTTATGACGGCATTGCAATTCGTCTTTCAGTTGGCTTTTTGTTTTGCCACATCAAGCTATGATCAAGCATTTTACTAAGCTTCTGTTATGCTCTCTCGCTATTCGAACGGGAGTTGAAAAAAAGACGCAGAAATTGACATTAACAGCATCCTTTTCCATTTACATGATATTCAATTGGATTTTGGATTTTTTTTTTTCATTTTTTTTTTTTGTTGTTCGCTTCTTTATCTTCTTTTGTTTTGAAATGTGAACCGGTTCATCCGTAGCGCGTTTAGAGTCGCTATGTCACCGACGAAATGCATTCGGCCCGTATCACATAAACTGCATAAATCGACAGCGAATTTAATTTGTACTGTGTAGATTCTCGAAGAATTTTCTGCAAAACTTTCGGAAAAGATCCTGTTGAAGAAGAGGCTTGCTTCGGGCAAAGGACAAATAAATGTCTCTAACTTTATTTGGTTCACTGAATTTAAATTTCACTCAAACTCAGATTGTCTGCGAGTTTCGTACGATTTGGATGCTTCAAATATATTAAATTGCTTTGCCAGGAACACCCGAATGGCGGCACACACACACACACACAAACATATGCGTACCCGAATACACACTTCGCTCCCAATGAAGAACTGTTCGTAGCCCATATATTCAATGCGTTTGTATAGTTTTGTCATGTTCCAACATTTTTGTCGTATGTTTTATGTAAATATAGCGCAATGAACGCTCATGTCAGCCCAAACACGGCATACTGAGATGGCAAATGGAATTTATTATGATGTAAAGTAGCCGAGCATCTACATAAAACTTAAATAGCGGCACGGGAATTTTTCATATTTGCACGACGCACAGAATGTTTTGTAATTTAACAAGAGACTCTCTAGTTCGTGTCATTTCATTCTCTCTCTCTCTCTCTCTCTCTCTCTCGCTCACTCGCTCACTCTCCTGCTCTTCCTGTCTCTCTTTCATCGAACGGAATACCGAAATTAATTCCGCCTCATGATTTAGATAATTCGACCATGTATGCGTATATATTGCGTTGGCATTGATGCGAATATAACTCGTCTTAAGTTCACTATGATATTCCGAAGGGCTTCCATGGATATGCTCGTAATCATGTATGATCCCAACAAAATGCATGCAACACCGTTTTATTTACCCAAAATATATTTTGCTTTTACTAAACTGTAAACTGTACTTACCCAAAATTTCTACCGTATGAGTGATTTCACGTGGTTCAAGCGTTGCAATTTGGCAAACATAGTCGCCGGCATCCTGTGGTACAGCGTTTTTAATTTGAAGTGAATATCCATTAACAAGATGCACACGTGGATCTGGTGTAACTTTCACACTTCCGGCCGACAGAATGGCGATGCCACGTTTCCAAGCCACAACATAGTTTTCTGTTAAATAGTCAAAAAGAAGAAAAGAAAGAGAAGAATGCAAAGTGAATTAGTGAAGTGTTTTGTATGGATGTGTGATCAAAATGTTTTGAGGAAAATCCGCTCAATGGCAATGATAATTTTATTAAAACTGAAGTGAAAAGAGTAAATGCCATTCATTCGCGACTTCCGTCATTTTTATTGCCATTGTCGCATCATTCGTCACTTTGCCTCCCCGCCGCATATATGCGATGCATTCATGAACTCAAATTAAAAGCTGTCTGATATTTATTCAAATTTCAATGGAATTCTCGCTATTTAAACACGCTGCAAACATTTTGTGCCAATGAGAAATAAAGACAAAACGCAAACGAAGAAGCTACAGAGAGAAAAAAAAACACACACACACACAACATATTCAGCAGGAGGAGAAGAGACATAGTCGCATGAACTGAAAATGATAAAATGCACCTACAAGAGAAACGATTTGCATCTCTTGTTGCTTAAAGAATTACCCCCCGAAACTTTCTCGTTGAATGTTATGAATTTTGTGCAATTTAACAAATAGAATGCGATTCATTACGATGTACATGCATTGCGCGACATGCGCATATATTGCATGAAACTGGAGACAAGTCGAGACAATTTAATGGTTACCTATTTTAAACCATTGTGTTTGCTGACAACGAAAATAATTTAAATATCAAGATATGAAAATTTGAATTTTTGAATGTGCATACAAACTATGAGCAAACAGTGTCTGACGGGGTGAAGTGATTCCTTCCATCCTCATAAGCCATCGAGCATATGTTTGCTGAAGCAAACGGAGTGAGAATATTCGCTCTCTATCTCTCTCTGTGTGCGTTGCTATATTTCATGAGCAAGTCACACGAATTTCATATGCCTTATGCTCTCTCTCTCTCTCTCTCTCTCTCTCTCTCTCTCTATGCCACACTTTTTCGCTGTTTTGTTTTTAGCGTGCGCTTTTCATTGCAATCGTTTTGACATGAATACATTCAAAATTTATTCTCTTTTTCTTGATTCTATTTGTGTGACAAACTCTCGCGGAAAATATATTTTTTGCTTTTTCCTCACTCGCTATCACTCTCTCTCTTTCTCTCGTTCCCTTTTCTCTCTGTGTATTCGCCGGTTTTACGTTACTCGCCGCCAGAAGAAACTAGGCAAAAGCAAACGAACACACGAAATCACATACTTCAACGAATAAATCCCTTTTAAAAGGAATGCTCTCTGCAAAGTACTTGAGAGAGAGAGAGAAAAAAATTGAATCGACAAACTAAATAAGCTTTGGTTTCTTTCGTTCTCCATTTCTCTGCCGCTCATTGCTTCTCATATTTCGGCGGCATGTTTGTTGAACAGCAATGGCATTGGCGGCGATAGTCAGTGATGCGCTTAAAAATGTTGATGTAACTGATGAGCGAGCGATTTTCAACAACTACATATAAATGTACATAATAAGACGAAGCAGATTTGATTTTGACATTTTCAGTGTCGCCAAAATGCAAACACTCGTGATCAAAGCCAATTTCCAACATTTGCCATGTTTCTGATGGTGCATTCGTCGCAATTGGCAAGACTAAGGGCTTCTTGTTCTACCACCGAAATGAACGTATAAATAAAAAGAGAGCTCAAGTGCATCGCGAACTGTATAAATAAGATGTCACGTTCTCGATGTGAAAATGCTCAATAAAATGAAAACGAAAACAAGAAATTCCAACTATGGATTATGCTAATGCATTAGACTCGTGATGGAAAGCTAGTCGACTGCTCGATGGGTGTATGGGTGTGAGTCTACTGTGTACGGATATTACAAGGATCTTGACGCTCGTTCTCCTTTTTGGATGCATTTGATTTCCCATTGTACACTTGACAAATGCTGAATGTTTGCATTATCTTTGGCTTATTCCCGTTGTTCTCGTTTCAATTGTCATTTGTGTACGACATGAAATGTATTTATGTCTATAAGATTCCATAAAAATGATGTATACATATGTTAAATCGTCATAAATGCGTTGGGAATCTGACAAGACAATCGATTTCGTCGCTGGTCGGAACAAACGACAGCCAATGCGATTAACTTGCTATCAAACCTGTTGTGATTCGTGTATACCGTCAGTGTTCAGTGAATTGATTGCATAAATGATGCGGGCATGAAAATGAAAGCAAATCCCTTTGCTTTCTCAACTCGTAGACAATTCAAAAAACATCGCATTTTAATGGGTTCACCTTTACGGACACACACACACACACACACACACGCATACACAATAGAAATTTCGCAGCGAGAGCCAACATTCGCATATCAATATCGCATTCGGCATCCGCTCCGTTTCGCACGTGCTTCACCTTCGTCGAATCATAGAATTGTTTGATTTTCACAGCAACAACAAAAGCATTCGAAACCAAGCCAGCCACAGAAAAACCAAACAACCTATCGATTCTGCATTTCCTGCATTGTTCTAGTTTATTGACTGAAAAATCGCTGGCGGTGAATATAAAAAGCTTATTCTTTTATTTCATAAATAATTCATGTTGGTTCGTTCCAAAGTTGCACATATGCCATACACACACACACACACACACACACACGCACACAAGAGCTACCTTTTTTCACTTATCATCATCCACATCCACATCATCATCATCGTCATCGTTGATTCAGTGTTCGTTTGCTTTTCGAATGATTGTTTGAATTTTGTTCCTTTTTTTGTGGAACAAGTGGGTTCACTTGTCATTCAAGATTTCCTCCACCCTACAGCTTTTCATCGCTTTTGTTTATTGTTGCTGCCATCTCATCGCCACCTACGTCGCACAATAAGCGATCGAATCTCATTTGCCCGGCGTTCGATTTGTTCCATTCAATTCATTTTATATCTCGTTATTCAGATCATCAGCCAAAGAACTTTGAGCTATTTTTGGCATTATTTATTGGAATCAGGTGGATATTGAAAATTGCACGTTTTGTATATGTGAGCTGGACGAGAATATTAAGTACAATGTGGCATTGACTCGGTTGCGAATGGATTGACAGTTTTCGTTCAAATACACAAACGAAAATGATTATGACTTTTGAGCGAATTAGAATTGACATGTTCTCTCTGTTTTTTAGCAACCAATGATCAAAATTAGCGGCGAATACAAATCGATGCGGATTTCTTCTTCCGACCGATTCAATGAATGAAATTAGAATAGAAGAAGAAATTTTTTTTGATTGTTTTTTCTCCGCGCAAAGAGGAATTTCACTGAATGCTTCTATTAGGCATAGCACTTTGAATTCAGAAACACCAACATTTCATTACACTTTGTAATCAGTCGTTGGGACGACCTAAAAGTTGATTTATTATGACAATGATATTATTATGGTTGTGGGGCTACAGCAGTAGCAGCAGCTGCACTTACGCATGCCGAAAATTAAACACGTAAATTGAAGCATAAGCAAACTTCAAGAGTTGAATTGCGACAAACCAAAAAGCGTTGCACACAAAGTCCTTTTCATTTTACATTTTGGCATCTTGTGCCAATGCTTGAGTATTTCAACTTTATCAATTGATCTGGGAATTGAGTGAATTTTCTTGGTGTAATTGATTTAAAGGAAAACTTTTGTACATATAATAGCGAAACTCAAATCAAATTACAAATAACTACGATATTTAGATTTCCAACATAATAAAAGGCCACGAAAAGGAGAAGAAACAGAGGAAAAAAAGAACACACTAAATCAAGCAGTAACGAGAGAAATGCGCCAGGATCCGCAATGGATTGTGGTTGAGATGAAGGTATAACATTTCACTATTGGCAACCGAACAAAAAGTTTACAAACAATGGGTTGAATGTTGGAAATCGAAATGATTGCGCAATTTTGCACAAAGGTGAATTTCAGCCGATGGCAATAAACAAAAATGACACGTTAATTTCATAATTATTCATGTACAAGACGATTTTATCGTGGAATGTCGAAAGGGAATTGAATCATTTCTAATTTTATTTGCACCAATCATGTTCAATATTCAATGCACAAATTATTTGGCTATTTGTGAAATAGGTGGAAAAATGTCTATTGCTGAAGTAAAGCGGAGAACGGAACAATGACGTCACGAATGACGACGACGATGAAACGATTCGTCGTGAAAAGGCAAATGTTGTTCGCCTCGAGCTCTTCTTTCTCCTTTCTTAAAAATGTTGTGTGCATATTTTTTTCTTTATTTCCATTGAATGAATGACTCGAGTTTAAATCAAATGTACGTTTGAACTTACGGTTGCACTCGGCACCGTTCACCGAGAATTCAAAACCGAATTACATGTTTCTGAGTGTGGAATACTTGATTCGTAACTTGAACTTCATGTTAATTAAATAATGCCATGAACATTTGAACGATTTGAACGGATTGAAAATACCGATTACGATCAAATGCCACAGGATATGTTTGGAACCAATTGAAAATCGGATGTCAAATGAATTGGTTTTCTGTATTCGAAGTTGATGTCTCGCATAGTGTATACTTTTATATATGTATGTATATGGTATGGTTTCTAATCGCATCGAACGAAAACCACCTAAACACATTAATGGCACTTAAACAATAAATATATTTCGGTTATCCGACATACGACCAAATGGTCGGATGTATGAAATGAATGAGGTATAAGTTGAAATTACCTGCGTTCGAGACTTCACATGGCAGATGAATTGTTTCGCCCGCCACAAATTTAAACGTTTCCGATCTGGTGACAAACATCGGTTCGGCATGCTTTGCCATATTCTGCGTTGCGGCTAGACCTAGAAATTGGTTGAATATATGGGTAGGGGAAAGAGAGAGAAAAGCAGAGAATAAACACAATTAGTTATCAGCAATTGAATAAACTGGTTTTTATATATGTACTACGTATGCACGATAAATACATGATCGGCGCGCGGTAAGTGGGATCTCATGTAACCAAATATCCATTATTGTTTCCGATGCAAATGATGAGATAATGAGCAACGAAAGCACAATCGATGTATAATTGTATACTGACAAATTTCAATGATCAAAAATGGTGCAAAAATGAGGTCAACGATTATTTTTGTTATTAATATAGAAAAATTTCGATTTTCCTCTATGTTAAACACAATTTAATGCCTAATGAATTGTGAATACCTATGGCTGGAGGGTGATAAAAATTCATTAGAATTATGCTAATGAATTGTTAAATAAAAATGCGTTACGGATGCGACAACATTTCACTGCACCAAAATCGATTTAACGCCCAACTTAAACATAGTCTAAAGTTTTGAATTAAAAATCGATGCGAGTACAACTAGTACTTATTATGACTATCAAATTTTCGGCATGAATATTGTGTACGTATAGAATGTATTGTATGTATAATGTGTGTACAAAATGGGGAATAATTTATGTGATTTTCATTAAGCAATAGCGTGCACCATCTCATAGTGCATTGCACCGTATCTAATGGCATTTATAATCAAACTAATTTCCTTCATAACCAAAAATGCCATCAACTCTCGCTCGCTCGCTCGCTCGCTCGTTATTATTTTTTATTTTAATTTTCTCTCTCACACTCTTGCACACGTGCCATGGTCTCATCGCGCCGCACTCTGTGCTACATTTAAATATGGAGTCCCACGAAAAATTGGGTCCACGTTTAAAAATAAAGCATATGCACTGGCACTGGTACGATGAGCATGCATGAGACGCGAGCAAGTGCGAACAACATTCCGCTCGAATTGGCGAAAGGGGATCGAGATGTGATAATAACAAAATTAAAACGCATTCAAAATACTGGCACGGAATGTACGATGGCATCGTGTGAAATATTGACATATGTATGCTCTTGCACAGATGCACGCATTTCTCGTGCATCGTGCGCAATTTTACATGCATTCACTATGTATGCGATTCCCTTTTTCCGCTTCTGAAAATAATGAATATTGAAAAGGTTCGAATAAAACAAATACTTTTATACAATTCCGCTGCATGTGCGATCTTGATGCATGTTTGCACCTTTCGCCATCCAAAGTGCACGAAAAACGAATATACACCTACCCGTAAAAAATACCTGGCGCCAGTGAGCTTGTGTGCAATTTGTTTTAAGTTTTTTCTCTCTCTCTCTCTCTCTGTGCATTTATTTCAGCCACATGTAGAGTGTATCGAATAGCGAGTGGATGTACCGTCTATATGTTTGATGATATAAATATGGAACGATGGAAAATCACGTGTACCTTGTAAATGCAGTAGAGGAATTAAATTTCATCGCGGAAATTGAACTTTGAACTATAATATGCTTTCCTTCTTTTCAATTTACACGAGCTCGTTTTTGTGTCATTTTTAATACGATTTATAGCACAAACTTTTGTCGCTGAAAGTATTCCCGTAAACCGTTTCGTCAGTGAATCATCATGATCGGTACATGATGTCTCTGTTTGTTGCTATTTTTCTTCTTTTTTTGTGAGATACTGACGCCATCGTTTACTTCTGATTCGTTGTTGATGATGCTGATGATGATGATGGAGATGCAAAGCTTTCATTTCAATATTGATTTGACTATGGATTAGATATCGAATCAACTAATCTATTGTCAGCACGGTTAGCTACTTAAAAAGCGATTCCAGAAGAGAGCGAGGAAAATTAGAAACTTTTTTTTACGATCACGTATTTACATGACACTCGATTTCATTGAGTTGATTCGATTTTGGCCAAGACACAGAAGCGGAAAAACACACACAAAACTCCAAACATCTCATTGACTAATCAGATCAGGTTCTGTTCATAAAATTAAAGCTGATTTAAAGCTGAAAAGAGGGAGTTGTAGCAATAGATGGAAAGGAAAAAGAAGTTAAAGTGCTCACTTTCGATTCATACTAAATAAAAACGGTCTGCATTTTTTTCCTGCTTTGTTGCATGTTTAATCATTCAATACTCATTGTTTCGTTTTACGATGTACTTTCACTGGCGCTTTCGTTCTTTCGTTCATTCTTTTTTTTTCCTCTCGCCATTTTTAATTCAACCTGTTTTCCGACAATGAACGAGCCGAAGAGATACATCGTTGAATGCAAATCCGGTTGATGTTCGCCGAAGAGAGCTGACACTGAAGATTATTTTTCACAAGTGAATTTTAGAGATAGAAAAACGACGACAACGAAACAACTGAAAACGGGAGACGAGGTTACAAAACAAAAGGAACAACATCGAACATAACATACATACAAGCGATGAGAGCCGAAGCAGAAGTGGGGATAAAAATGACATAAACTTGTTCGACATCTTCAGCGAAGATGATGCAATCGTAAGAAGTGGAGGTCGTTCAGCTTTTTTACGGTTACTAAATTTGAGCTGTTCAGCGTAAAATTAGTGAACAAGCATGGTGTATGTATGATGTACGTATATCTGTGTATGTTCTATGTCAATTTTCGTGTTCTTTTGTTCACTTTTTGCTTCGCTTCTTCTTTTTTTTACCATGGCATTTATTATTTCTTCTTCTCCGTTCTGTCGTCTTTTCGTGTCTTTTTGCCGCAGTAAATCCACGACAACCTTTTCAGATTCAAAACGAAATACACGCACCATTGCTGTCACTGTACACCAGATAACAAGTGGGATTCCCACTGTAGATACACATTCTATTCGTACTTATTAAAGGACTTTTAATACTTCGTTAAACAATTATAATAACGGTATGGCCTGTGCACATTAATTTGGATGATGGACAGTCGCACTGTGACTCCTTTGCGCCGAACGCTTCATTGTATTGGAGGCTCAAAAACAGAGTCATCCTTTAGTACCCGTAACGACATGCATTTGATTAAGTACTGTAGTTCTTTTTTCGCTTGCATTTATCATTTCATCATCATTCAGAATCTTTTTGTCATTAAACAACGAGATTAACAGCAACACAAAAAAACACCGTCCATCTTGTTTTTAATGGCAACAGAAAAAAACGCTGAACACTATTGACCTCGCAAACTTATTTGAATGATAATAAAAGAAATCGCATTAAACGAGAAGTGTATCCAAGTTGTTGACCAGGCACTGACATCATGAAGATGAAAAAGTGAAAAAGTTTACTTTTTTTGCGGTTTATTTAACTATTTTCTTTAAGCTGAGCGATTACTCTTTTTCAAAAGCACAATTCTTTGAACTCTTCTGGCTTATTTTGCATTACAAGGGGAAAAAGCAAGCTCAAGCACTTTATTTTTGATCGTTCCAATTAGGTTAAATTCAAATTGTGACACAATTTTCATGTATCTTCATTCATTTGCATGCTTAAACTATGCATTTTTGCTAGTTTCAATTTCTAGCAACAACAACAGCAACATTCCGCCTAAAAATCACGGTATCACATTTTGATTGAAAAAAGTGTTTGAAAATTTGTTTTTTTTTTTGCTATCCGTGATGACCCAACGTGGGACGTCAAAATGATGTCTGCAGTAATGATGGAGTGTGCATAGCTCAACACAGAACAAAAACTGAAGATGGCACCGAACGGATACGGCGACCTTTGAATTTACATCGAATTGGAGAGAGAAACACTTTTGTTGTCTCCGATGTTCAATTTCTTCAGCACCACACGACAACGAGGACGACGACAACGACGACGACGACGACGACGACAAAAACATTGGATTTTCGCTAACGAGCCCCGAATCCCATTTCAGGCGTGTATACTTAGTACGACCTTTTACTCTTATCAGATATCGACAAATGTTTCCTTCGGTCGTGCTATTTACCAAATGGCTGGGCTATGGGTATGGCATGGCATATCGGAAAAGAAAGATTGAATAAAAATCGAACGTTTCAAAATTCGATTTCGTTGCTAAATTGAATGTAATGCCATGCGATGTCGATATGTCTATAATGGTGGAAACAAAAGTACAATCACTCGAGTTGCGCTTTTACCGTGTCGCACCGTGTTGCTTTTTACATTGCTTTCGCTAATATTTACTAGCGTTATAGTTGCGCGTTTTCGACGAAGTTTTGTTTGGTGTTGTTATTTTTTTTTCACCCTCTCCCTCTCCATCAACGGTAGATCGGTTGCGAATATTTATGTGTTTGCTCCAATGTTTGGATGTTTTTCTGTTTGTCATTTATCTGTTCGACACTAGTTTTTCTGCATCATTTTTCAGCCGCACGATGTGGTGTGACATTGGTAGGAATCTATTCGATGCCAGTCACATCCAAATGGCTTTTACTTGCTTTGTTGCTTGATTTGCGCTTAAAACAAACAGTCAAATCTCGAAAGTTTAAAATTCCGGCGAGGAACAGAGCGGGCATGCATACACACACACACACACATATCTGATTCGAAGAAGCCACTAAAAGGAAATTTGATTCACGGAAATGATATGTGCCAAGACACCTTTACACAGATTCGGTCTGTCGATTTGCACGTCGAATGCTTTTTGTCACAAGATCGCAAATAGACGAATTCGAGTTTGGTATTTGGCTTCGGCATGCTTGATGTGCAGTGTCACGACCAAAGCATGTATCTCGTTGAGTCATTTTCAGCGACGATTTTGACTTTTGAATTTTTTTTTGTTCACTCGCTCTCTTCTTATTTTAAGGGTAATGCACCTGTTCTGTTCGCCGTTTCGCAATGCGCGTATTTTCCGTGCGCTTCTATTTTTATGGTTATCATGAAGCACACGTAAATAGATGACAACATATTTAGTCGGGCCCGAAATCAACTTCACGTACCAAAACCCCATAGTTTTAGTATTTTATGTTGCCGCGAGTTAGTCGCAAGAAAAGAGCCAAAGAAATCCATGACTATTATCTTTTTGCATACACTTGAATTCATATGGCACTTTTGCATATGTCGCTTGAAACTGCATACCACCGAAAAGAATTGGCAAAGGAAGCCAAAATTGGTAGTGCTTTGCGTGCGTGTACCATATCGTATTTTATTTGGATGGGGAGAGAATTGGATTCAATACCGGTCTCCAAAACGGATGATATATAACATGCATATTTCGAAAAAAAAGAGAAGTTTCCAGATAAAAGCACGTTGAGTGTATCATGTGCTAGTTTATTATGATGCCAACGGTAAAATTTGCCGAAGATAAACGTTCTATTCATTCTTGTATATACTTTCATAAATCCGAAAGAAAGAAAGACTTGAACATAAGATTTCTCAACAAATGCCCGGAATGCGTAAAACAACGAGGCACACGAAAAAAAACCAACAGCGAAACAAAAAGAAATATATGCTTGAACCAGTGGGAATTGGTTCGGGTTTAGCGGTAATATCTTGGTTTTGAAACACATACACACAAACTTACAGCCATTGTCATATTCAGGCACTGACGCACTCACGTTCATTGCTTACAAAATAATGACTGCAGTTTTGTTTAACGATGTCGAAAAACCAACCGTTTTGCGGAAAATAGAAGTTGCACTTGTAATTAAGGGAAATTCGAATCCCATGAATTGACTTTGTTTTGATCGTCTTTACAAAATAAAACAAGTACAGATGAATTTGATCAAAACTAGCTTTGTATTGGGTCTGGGAATTAATCGTGTCGATTTTTCAAAAGATGGCGTAACTTTGCATGGTTGTATCGGGCAATACTTTTTTCTTTTTCACATGAGTGGTCTAGTGTCAAACTACAAAAATCATCATCTATCATTTCATCGAAGTTTGGATAAACATTTTTTTTTGCGCCTTAAATATGTCAAATTTTGTACCGAAAAAGCAACATTTCCCGCAAGCATTAATTTTTTGCTTTCATTTGAAGAAAACTGCGGCTGAAGCGCATCGAATGTTGGTGGAAGCCTATGGTGAGCATGCTCCATCGGAACGTACATGTGAACGGTGGTTTTCACGGTTCAAAAGTGGTGATTTTAGCACGGAAGACAAGGAACGTCCCGGCCAGCCAAAAAAGTTTGAAGATGCGGAATTGGAGGCATTGCTCGATGAAGATTCGAGTCAAACTCAAGATGAGCTTGCCAGAGCATTGAATGTTGACCGAAGCACTGTTGGATATCGTTTAAGGGCCCTTGGTTTCATTCGCAAGTTGTCAAATTGGGTACCACATGAATTGACGCCAGCGCAAGCTGAAAGGCGTTTAGTGACTTGCGAAATGCTGCTCGCAAGGCACAAAAAAAGAGGTTTTCTGTATCGAATTGTCACTGGTGACGAAAAATGGATTCATTACGATAACCCCAAGCGCAAAGCATCGTATGTTAAGCCCGGCCAACCAGCAACATCACAGCCAAAACAAGAAATTCACGGCGACAAGGTAATGCTGTGTATTTGGTGGGATGAGGAGGGAGTGGTGTATTATGAGCTGCTGAGAAGTGGTCAAACCATCGATGGGCCTTTCTACCGACAACAATTGATACGTTTGAAACAAGCAATCAAAGAAAAACGCACGAAATGGGAGACCAGAAAAGAGACATTGATTTTCCTACATGACAATGCTCGGCCACACATTGAGAAATCGGTCAAAAACTACTTGGAAAATAGCGGATGGGAAGTTTTGGCTCACGCCCCGTATAGCCCAGACCTGGCTCCTTCCGACTACCATTTGTTTCGATCGATGCAAAACCATATGGACGGAGAGCGGTTCTCTTCAGTTGAAGAAATCCAAAATTGGCTCGATGCATTTATAGCCTCAAAAGATGAGGAATTTTTTAAGGCAGGCATCCGTCAATTGCCCACATTGTGGCAGAAGGTCATCGCTTCCGATGGACAATATTTTGATTGAAATGTAATTTCATTTTGGTATTCAAATAAATGTTTGAAAATTTAAAAAAATCGACAAAACTAATTCCCAGACCCAATAATAGAGTGATAATATGCACCAAAATGCAGTTAAACTAAGTCCAGTTGCGCTTAGTATTAGTTGATTGGGAGAAAAATGAGCCGATTTATCGTGGAATATATGGAAATCGTTTTGGCAAACATGACATTTTATTAACTTTCTCTCTTGATTCGGGATCAAACTATTTCCTTTGCTTGTTTGTCGTTCGTGTTCTCACAGAGAAGAGAAAGCGCTTCTCGGCGGCGCCATCATTACCGCTATACCCGCACTTGTGCATTTTTCATATTTCACCGAAGATAGTAACAATTTGTTGTTATATTATATCATCTTGTGCTTTTACTACCTCTTGAACAACGGCACTGGTTTTGAATTTAGTTGGTTACTTTAAGAGCCGGGGAATCAGATACGTGTGGATGCCGTTATTGTATGGCGCAGGTTGTGTGCGTGCGGTTCCTACGAGTGATATTTTAATCTAAAACTTCGCATTCGGGGATATGTGAAGCGATCCAACGAACCGAATAAAGTACAATCAACGTTGCTCGCTATTAAAGTCAAGACTAGAGCGCGCCATACAACGACCAAATTTCCTTGCATGTAAATAAAGTCGAACGGAAGGCAGAAATATGATGAAGCAGAAAAATGTGAATTGCGATAACAATGCAAACGAATCAACGAACGAACGAACAAACGAACCCAGCCAGCTAACAAATTCACAAAGTGCAATCCATTCCTTGATCATCACACGGTGCATGTTTTTCTCTCTGCCATTCATTCGTTTTATTGTCACGTTGAAATTGGATGCATTTCTCTCCTTTGAGTTTTACCCAACTATCGGGAAGATGCAGTTAAATAATAATGGAAAATGACATACAGAACAAACAATGTGGCAAAAATAAAGATGGGGTCTTTGGTGTTTCTACGTTTGTCTTTCGGTCGTTCGTTCGTTCGTTGGTTGGTTCTTTCGCCAATCCACAGCGCTGCAATATCGTGCGTTGCACTAAATCTTGAGCTATTGACAAAGTGAGGCAAAAAATCGGAGCGGATTTTTGTGGGTACACGCCAATGGGGGAATTTCGTCGCAAATGTCACTTCAGCGTAATGCTTATCTCCAATAATTTTAAACTAAATTTGCATTATGCAAATTTGCCCGTATTTGATTCTGATATCTTCGTTTATGCTATCCACGATGATGACTTTTCCACCAACTATTCATGCATTTCTTCTCACCGTCTACTGCCAATCTGGTTGGATTGTTCGAATTGCATGCCAACCAACAGCACCACTACCACTTCCACTTCCACTTCGGGATCACGTAAATAACATGATTCTTGAGCTGGCGGAGTATGAACCATAATTGTCGGTGACTACGATGGATGCAGAATGAAGAGGAAATTTTTCGGGAATATCATGCCAATTTAGCTTTAACAAGAGCTTCCAAACGATTTACTTTCGATTCATTCAAATTTGAGAATGCTTGTTTAACAAAGATATTTCTCTCACCTCAAATGGGACGTGTTTCTAAATTAAAACGATAGAATTGCACACATTCACGGTCTTCAGAAGGTGGTTCATTCACTCACTACTGGTTTGAGGCTTCAATTCGTTTTTGTCTTTTCAAGACGATTTCACTCAGACTATAGCTACAGGTGAATTAGTTCAAACATTTGTTTTTAAAGAATACTTTGAAATAAAATGAGTGCAAAATGTTCAGGCTGCTGTGTTGCGGTACGCTGGTTTACTTCAAAACTAATTATCCAACGCGCAAAAAGTAAACAATAATATCTGTGATGTTGCTTATGTTTCATCATTTGCCCGATGTCTGTCTGACAAATGATTATTTTGGAATGATGCCAAGCCCAGTCATTGTGCTTTTAATGTGAATTAAAATGAGTTGTGAATCTACATAAAACATCACCAGCAAACATTTTAGATGCGTCACAACAAATTTGGGAGAAAAGGTTGCTGATTCTTTGGGCTTCAAAAAAAATATCATTTGAAATTCTGACGTCTGACCTCTCTTTCAACACTAACAGGTCTTATTCATACAAAAATTTGGTAATTACAAATATTCTATAGATGTTAACATTTTGCACATTTATTCGACCATGACAAGCGACCTAAATTAGTGGCACATTCAAATAAACAGAATAAAATTCAAACTGGGTTGCTTTAAATCTATTTAGCAGAAGTCTTGCAGTCTTTGCAATAGAAATAAATTTAAAAAATCACATTTTCACGCAAATTGAACAAATGCTACCAATGTGGTATATGAAAATGCATTTTATTTATCCAAATTCGGAAATATCATAAAAAAATTGTATGAATCAAATCAAAATATTCGTTGATTTTCGCCCCAAGAAGAAAACGTATAAGCGAATCGAAAAACATCTATCAAAAAATTCCTTCATTTGGGTTTGAAAAGTAACGTTCTCTTCTTCGGACGACTATGTTTGTTTGGAAAAGTGAACATAGCGCATTCAGATTGAAATCGTGATGAGAATTGGAAAAATGGGAGTAGTGACATTTGAAATTTTTGTAATAAGTGTCAAAGCAAAAAAAAAAACGTTTGACAAACAGAAAACACATTGAAAAAAAAGAGTTTCGAATTCACCTGGGATAAAAATAAGCGACTGAATGCTCTTTTCGGTTGTTTACCCACACTCGATTCTTCATACCTTCAAACATTCGATACTGTTCAAAAATTCGATGGCACTTGTCGCACACAGAGATTCTCTTTCCAATGATTTTGCAATGAGAAATGATTCGCATTCACGATAATCGAAAAAAGGGAATGAAGGATAATACAGCGATTCGTGAATTTCTATCGGTATTGAATTTCAAATCCCAAATGAAGGTATCTCAAATGCAAATCATTAGCTATTTGCCGTCATTTCTGAATAAACTTTTGATCATCACTATGCTAATAGTTACCAACTTTCCAATCAGATTTCACGTCAGGATTGTGCATGACAATTGGAGAAATTTCATCTCAAACCTTGATAACGGTTCATCCAGTCAACACATTTCAAATTTTAATTCTATGAGTGAAATCATGGGAAATCTCTTCTACATCACATAACCTTAATCGACTTTGTTCTATTTCAGTAAAATGCTTGAATCCAATCAACAAGTAAAATTAAATTCATGGAAATTTGCTCGACAAAAAATTGACCACAGCATTTAATCATTCTTTCATGCATCGGTGACAGTTTTAATCGATGCATTGGCATACTTTTCATTCGATTCGAAACCTGAATATATATTCTTTTAAAAACGAACATAAAAATTGAGTAAACTAGCAAATCGACGATAAATTCTTGAAATGCTCGAAAAATAATTTAATAATTGAATACGGGGTATAACCTCTTCAATGGATTGTCATATCTAGAATGTTGATTGTTCACTCCATATCTTCGTATAATTGTTTTGTGAATGTGCGTGTCTTGGATTCGTAGAAATATATTGAGTCATTGTTTCATCTTCTCACTTTGGCTTTGTCCGTCCTCAAAATCGACGCGCACACACACACACACAGCCACATGTGTGCCATTTGGTGCCGAATCAGAAAACACCTGAATCAGAAATGGAGATTTCGATAAAATGGGGCAGAAGAGAAAAATAGCAACATGTTTTGTGCGATTTTATTAAATTTACAGCATCTTCATGCATGATTGTAATCGTGTGCTTTGCTAGATATTTATTCTTATGCTTTCTTTTCGTGTGCCATTGTGTTTCTTTCACTGAGCTCTTTCTTCTACCTCGGTCTCTCTCTCTCTCTCTCTCTCTCTCTCTCTCTCTCTCTCTCACACACACACTCTGTGCAAAACGCTGCCGTCGTCAATTGTGCGCACACAATTCCGAACACCAATCGTAATGCGAATGTCTGTGCTCTTTATCCGTCTGCGTGCAATGAAAGGAAAAATTTCTATTGGTTTAATGTAATCGTATTGAGGATATGTAGCATCGCATCATAACGTTATACCCGTTATACACACTTAACCACATATTGAATGACACCGCACATATTCACATTTGATATCGAATAAAATTGCAATGAAAAATAAACGAACGTGAAGAGAGTGAGAGGAACAAGCGATGTGAGGCAAAATAGGATGATGATGAAGAAGAAAAAAAGCACGAAGAAAATCTGCGGGCATGGAACGCGGGTGAACGAAGAGCTAGAGCAAAGAGTAGGGAAAAAACCGAAGGCGAGAAACGGGATAAATAATAATAAATCGAATTCGACATATCGAACACACATGCTGAGGAAGCGATGCCATCGCCGGAGCTGCTCAAGTGTTTGATGTTTCGGTGAGCATCGCAAAATCGAAGAAAATTAAATAAAAGGCGAGAAGTGATCGAAAACAGCAGAAAAAAGTAGAGCGAGAAAAATGGAAAATATTACAGAATAAACTCAATATATATACACATTGGCGAATTCTCACATACATGTGTGTGTGTGTGTATAGTTCAGCCAACGCTTCTTGTTGTCATCACATGTGTGGTCTTTTTTCCCTTCTTCTTCTTCTTTGTTTTCTTTTTGTGGATTTTCGCTGTCACACTTTTTCATTCGGCGTTCGTGAGTTTTTTTTTCCCCTCGTTCTTTCGTTCACTTACGCGCTCCTTCTCTCTCTCCCCCACATTTTGTTGGTTGCCATGAACAATTTTCAATTTTCAATAATAAATCTCATTTTTGTTCACATATTCGCATTCAATAAACATATATTATTTCTGTAAATTTTCATTTTCCCGGTAAAAATTCTAGATATACCCGGAGCAATGCACCATGCACGGCAACAGTGATACCAACGGAAGCGGTGGAGGTGCACTGATGATGATCTCATAAATATTTTATTCACCCTTCAGGAATATAATCTGAATGTCGTGAGCGCATGAAAGAAGAAAAAAAAAATGCCGTCAATTCTATTTTATTCCAAAAAAATATCGACAATATTGAATTGTCACCGTCACTTTTTCTTATTCGTATCCGTTTGTAAGAGCAAAATTTATACGCTGATAATTGCCGAACGATCAACGCAAATGAAATGCACACTGAGAATCTTATTTTTGGAATTTCAAATGAAGCCATCGAATTCGTTTGAATTGAGTAAACATTTTCTACAACAATATCAACCGGAGTTGACCGTATTTCGGTTAAGCTTTGAAAAAAGATTAATCTTGAAGGTGTTGGAAAATTGATTTTAATGCAGATTAGATGCTGTTCCAAGCTATAAATCTCCTTTCAAATTGATAGATATAAAAACCGATTCGTATCTTTGTACCTGATCCATCATTATAAATTGTAGTTTGATCTAACACTTGGAATGTAGTGGAAAAAAGAGATCGCCTCATTAAAATTTACATCGCTCCCAAAGTTTGACACAACAGAAGCAGCATTAAATAAAAGTGTAAAAATTATTCGATGATAAAGTGGAACCCGACCGCTCATAATGGAATATTTTGCACAAACGCAAATACATACACATACACACCAAGTGGCCACAAAAGATGGAAAATCGAAGGCAAAAGGGAAATTGTTAAGAATATAAGACCGGTGAAGAAAGACATTGCAATCATCATTTGCTTTCAAAATGTTTCGACAACTGAAGAAAGCAATTGAAATGCTTGTTCTAGCTATTTCCGGATTTATACATCGGGTTTTATAACCGTATCAATTTCACCTTCTTCATCGCAACGAATCGGAAAATTCAAGAGCAAATAAAGAGGATGTCACGAGAGAAAAAAAAGATGTATATATATATACATATATATATATCGAACAATCAAATGGAAAATTTCAATCTGTTGATATTTAAGAATGAAATTCAATGTATTGAGAAATAAGGGGAGAAAAATGAAACTTTTAACGATTTCCCGTTAAACACGAAAAGGATTTGTGTCCGATAGACAAATTTTTTTCTTCTCTTTTTTATCTTCTGTCGTCGTTCCTTTTTTTCTATATTGATTTTCAATGTACATCTTCATCAAATAGTATTCATCAGTGTGTATTTATCTTTTGATCATTTCAAGCTTTTCAGCCAACATGTTTTTCTCTCTCTTCCCTGCTTCTTTGCTAAATCTTGCATTCAACATCCTGTCTAGAATGTCAGAGTCTGTCGGCTATTCTGGTGAAAACGCTCAATAATAGAGATTATTCTGCACAAACGTTAACAAGGGCTACAACATTTGTGATTGGTGTCTCCACACAATTCTGGCGATATTTTGCGTTGGAATCGAATCGATTTTACGGCTCAATGAATCAATCTGATTGAGATGAAAACGTCACAAGAGGAATTATTATCGTTGAAACATAGATTTCAAGTGAAACACAATCCCAAATAATATTTGTTTTTTTTTTTTGTGTTGCCATGAGAAGTTAAAACAATTTTCAGATTATTATTTGATTTTTCAAAATGAAAAAGTTTGTAATTAAAATAACTTCCGATTGCTCGCTGAGTATAGAGGTAAATCGGTTGTAGTAGATGTAACAAGTACAACATGTACCGAATACAGCATAGTACAACAGAACCAGATTTAATGATCGAATAAATATATTTAATTAAAGCTTCCATCAGCAAAATAATTGCTAAGTCCAAGTACATCACACTAGACATTTCAAAATGACCTGGTCCAGTGTTATCTCAAATGAATGCATCTTGTTTCAAAACGAGAATTCCTTTAAATGGGCTAATTAAAGGAATGTGTTTGGAAATGCGAATGGAAATCTATCTAATTAAATGTAATTATATCTATTTAAAAGCGACACCAATCACTGGCGTCGCAAATCAAAATGCTGGGTATGACCTGTCGTATGGTGTACACATACATACACACACATATACACCACATATGCTAGCCGCTTGCCGCTCGAATGGACAATGAATAAAGTATGCTCGTTAACGTTTTCAGCAAACGAAAAATCGAGAAGCTCCATGAAGCCAAAAGTGAGCACACCAACGCTACCGGTGCGGAACGTGCAGTTGAAGAAAAAGGGTTGCAACATTGAATATAACAAATAGACACAAGAAATAATATCACAACCTGGACACGAGATGTGTGTGATTGTTGTTGAATCCACCTTAAAGGTTAATTGCAGTCGATTTATTGTCCTTTTACCGCAACTTGCTTGTTCGGTGTCGCTCTCTTATCGATGATGGTATGTGGTATGTTACACACACCTTCCCCTCTCCCACTCTATAGTACACTCAGTCACGGCACTGGAATCCAATTTCATTTTACAAAATTCTCCAAAGTAATGAAGGGGAAAAAATCTATGCACATGGACCACCATTGGTCAGAGCGCCAGAGATTCAACACAATTACGGTTGCAACAGTTCATCTACAAAATAACGATATCGCACACTATTAACGGTTGCGATTGCGACACACACACACACACACACAAATGGCCATTGAATCAAAAATCGTGCATGGTGACAAATTGGTGGAATGAGATGCTGGTGCAGAAAAAAAAACAACCGTATCCTCATGCAATATAGAGTGGCGCAGAATTGAAAAAAAAAACATAAGCGTTTGAAGTCGAAATGTCAAACCCAAGAGACAACCGATTACAGTTAACCAGATGCCTGGCTTTATCTCTGTTTAACTGAAATTGTACAACCAGACGTGGCTTTTATTTCTTTTTTTTTCTGGTGTGGAAAAACAAGAACACCTCGAATGTTATTTAGTGCCACAGAATCATCATTTAAAGCAAATCTAAATTCGAATCGAAATCCTCATCCTCTGCATTATAATTACGTAACAATAGATACAATCCAGACACGATAAACGGATCAAGCGAATGAGACGAAGAATTGAAAATTGGAGATTGGCAAATTGAGCGAGTGAAATGGCCAAGAGTGAAATGTGCCACACATAATACTTTCATTTTGTGCTTTATGTAATTGCTTGTACACGCGCACACCGAAAAAAAAAGAATCGACTTTATGGCATTCCAAGCCGACAGTTCGATTGGGAAACGTTGAACGAACGAACGAACGAACGAACGAACAACAACAATTTGCGGGCGATGCCATCATATTTTTTTTTCCTGTAAAGAAAAAAAAGAAACTGTTTGGCGGAGTAAGGGGATGAACGAACGAACGTACGCAGTAAACCCAAACGGAAAAAACGACGATGAAATTTTAAACGCGCGCGCATACACACAATTAAAACCAGAAGATATATAACTGTGATGACTTCTATCGTATTCCGTTCACAAATAACACGTTTTCCAAAAGCGACAAACGAAGCGAAGATGAAGAAAAATGCGAAACGAAAGAGTGTTGGCATTTTGAGGCAATGCGAGAATTGTGTGTGTGTCGGCTTCTGGTGTTGCTTTCGTTTCTCTGCACGAACAGCAAAATCAAGAAGAAAAAAAAAGGGAAAAAGTGAGATGAAGACGAACAAAAAAGTTACGAAACAGAAGAAAGCGTGTCTTGTAAAACTGTTGCCTGGCTACTACAATGATATTGCGTTCACTTCATGAAATATTTGACGACACAAATCGTCGTAATGTGAGAGTCGTGAATGCGATAGGGAAACGTTTTATGGATCAGCTTCATTTCTCCTTTCGGTTATGCGAAGAATACAAGTGAAGTTATAATATTTCCGAAGCCAGGAAAACGCTGGTTGTGGCCAACAAAAGAATGACAACACTGCACAGCATCGTGTCAGAGAAAACGATGGAAAGAAGTAAAAAAAAAAAGAACACGTAAACAAATAAACAAACGAGCCACAAGAGTACAATACAAATACATTCCAATTGTTCATTCTTTTTATAATTGTGGCGAAACGCGGTCGCTTCACCGCATCAAAGGAAGGACTAATAGCATTTCAAACTGCGTACATATTTGCGTCATTTGAAGCAAAGTCAGAACGTGTGTCCAATTTTACAATGGATTTTACTCGTTGCATCGATTTTGAACTACAAGCTATTTTGTATATTTGTGTAGTTGTATGTGTCTCGTGCCTTTCGCTGCTCTCGCATCGCACAATGATCAGGATGAAATGATAACAACAAATGCTTGCCGAAAAGTAATCATCCGCATCCAAAGATCTTGAATGTTTCACAATATGACTCTGAAATTTGTTTCGCACGACGTGCATTCGCTACGAATTATGTTAATACAATGCAAAGCATCTCACCTTATTCTTTTCGCTACGTTTCGTTTCGTTTCATTTTATATCGCCCAGTGTGTTTCGCTACTCTTTCAAAACATCTTTCGCTCCCTCTGTCAGCACAGCGTTTACTGTCGAGCTTCGAATAATTTGAATATGCTATCGTCTATTTAAACTAGTTTCAAATTAAAATGGTGTGCCAAATGCCTTGCAAGTTGTTCGGCATCCTACAACATCCATGGCTAAATATCAGAAGTTGAAACAACGAGCAAATGAAATGGTTCATTGCTTACTGCTTGCTTTGGGTGTGTATATGTATGTGTATGTTTGTTTGTTTCTCTTTGTTTTGCTAGCACGATGCTAGAAATCTATGACGGTTGAACATACAGCGCTTCAACGAAATTAAGTGATTTTAGCGTAAGAATACCCAATTTAGATGGTTTGCCATTCACATGAAACACATCGAAATTTATAGTAAAACAACAATCAGCCAATCTAATTTTCGGGATGTAAGAAGATATCGTTTTGGGGGCGATTGACGTCGTTACCCCATTGAAAATTGAATTGAATATTTTCGCATCGAAATAAAAATATTTCATCTCTGAATGGCGTACATGAAATATTGTTTGCCGTCGTGTCTATTCAAATTAATTAAAAACAGAAATGTTGGCATAAACATTGTTCAAATTATCCCTTTATTTACACCTTGGAACACATTTTCTTGCTCTTGCTTGTATTCTACGCTCTGCTGACAGAATTTCTTCGATAAATAATTATTTGTCAACAAGCGAATCACTTTCATATTTGCCGCGTTCTTTTCCATGGTACAAACTGACGCTAAAAGTGTAGACGAAATGTGTATACAGCAATATCTACTTTGTTACGTCTATAATTCCAATCAGATCAGGCATAAACTTAAAACGGACATATCCATCAGTTTAATCTTATCATGCATTAGACATTGAACGGTTGAGTGTTTACAGAGAATGGCAACCACTGTCGATACCAATATATACATTCCATCAGCTTGTTACATGTTGCTGCAGCATCGACATACACACACACACACACACACACACTCACACACACACACTGGTCCAAGTGAAGCTAAGCACTGACTTTCGCCGTAATACAGTCAACCGGGATTTTCCGTGCGAACAGGCTCCAATGAATTCCAGCCACAAGATCACATCGCACAAGAAAAGAGCAAAACAAAAATGATATCGGTATATGTTGGGAAATCTATCAAACAACTCGAAAATAAAACACAATCAAATATGTATCAACAAGTAATCAGTAATTTCAGCACGTAGTTTTCTATAATATAGAAAACTTTGATTCGACTTGTGAACGTGTGTTATTTGAAAATTACGGCGAATGGGGAAGGAAAAAGTCGAGTGTAGCAGATAGAAGAAGAAGAAACAAGAAAATTAAGTATCGCGACTTTCGAATCGATACGTTGAATGAATGAGTTGGACGATGCGGTTGGATTTCATTTCATTTCAGATCTGGGCAAACAAAGTGTACCGAACGTACAGCAAACATTTTTATGACTCAATGAACGCGTACCACACAAAATTAACAACTTTTACCGAAAATTCATTCTTGATTTGGGATGAGTTTTCAAATGAATTAGATGTAGCAGCAGCATTTGAATACATCTATTCAATACGGTACGATACGAGTATGATGAGTGAGTGGAAGAGCGCTCACTCCCTCGCTCACTCGCTCGCTCGCTTGCGTGCGGAATCCAGCATTCAATACGCTTCGGTAATCCCGTAATGCAGCAGGGAGCCTGCTATATACAGCTATATGGCTATATTCCTGTTAACCGATTTGGCTATGTGTTTTTTCAAAAGTCAATGAATATTTAATCTTTATAAATTCGATAGTAAATTTTGAATAATTTCATGCCACATTACCCACTAAAATGAAAGGCGTTTAATTTTTCGACCCTCTCTTCATATTCTCCGTAGCTTGTTTCGTACTGTGATCCGTTTATGTATGAGTCAATGAGTTGCTATTACATTTCAAATGAATTCAGAATTTATAATTTTTGCGTGTCCATCCGAAAATTTTGTCAAAATGTGAATATCATTTATACTGACTGTCTGTCTAGTTCTTCATTCAATTCCACTTGGGCCCCGAAAATCTGCCGAAATATTGCCACAAATTTTACGTTTTAGGTAGTGCATTGTCTTTGTGCCGCTTTTAAGCATAATTATAAATTGTTTGAATAATCCATTTTTGGGTAAATCGAACGAAAAAAAAGGTATGACAAATCTCAATTTATTGTGTTATAGAAAGTTGAATGCAAAGCCGGCAACTTAACTAAGCCCGAACCGAAACAAACTGAACGAATGAAACAAAAATGATGGAATAAATGAGGAATAGACAATTTTTGGAAGCCACGAATGGCAAATTACGGTTTTTTTTCGGTGGGAAAAAATGAGAGAGTGATTGAAAATGGTACAAAGGAATCTTTGCCACGAAACGAAATTAGACCTGTTTATATGTATTTTAAAGAAAAAGATAGGCACGAAATGCTAAATGTCAATCCATAAATGGCATCTGTCTTGTTTGTATGGTACCAAGGCCTAATGATGAGTAGCGAAAACATTTTGATCGCGAACAAAGAAAATGACAACAACGCGCAAAGAGAAGAAGAAAAAAAAAATAACGGAAGAAAGGAAACAGTTGCCGACCAAATTTTATTAATGAGCACTTTGTGACCTGGTGATTAAGATGGATTAGATGTGTTTGGGTCCCTACTCAAACCACACCAACGCATTCACCTTGACAGACGGTGGCGAACGTAAATTATATGGCACGGAAGCTCTCTACCGAACGGGAAATTTCAAATTAATAGCAAAGAAACCAACAGCCAACCAACGGTGGGGTTGAGTGTAAGCAGCAATAAACAGCGAACGGAAATAATAAAAGCCACGCAATGTCAATATTTATTACGACGCGAAAATGTGTACGCGTACGAATGATGCAACATTAAAGATTGAGCAAGTGCTTAAGACGCTAAACGTAAACAATTCCGAACAATGAAGCACAACGGTTGGGAAATGAAAAAAAAACGCTAATGAATTTTTTGATATGTATTTTGCGTGTGTGTGTGTGTGTGTAAATATCGGTGACCATTTTTTGTTTCTGATAAAAAGAAAGTCTTTTACGCCATAACACTCTTTGTGCACATGTAGTTAAAGAAAAAACCCACGAAAACGGACATCCGGTGTAATATTGAAAGAGCAGAGGAGCAAATTCGTTAATATTCTAATTAGTAGATAAATACTTTGAGTTGTGCGTGCTCCTTAAATAATTCTATTGAATTCAGATTGAGTTTGTATATGCGTCATGCAGCAGCAGCAGCGGCAGCAGCAGCGGCAGTAGAACAACTGAAAATCGCAATGTGCATACCAGTCGGCGAACCGGGCAAATGGATAAGATAGTCATTGAGAAATAAACTTTGTGAAAGTAATCTAACTTTGTTTGACGTTAAAGCCACGACAACACGTCAAGAATATAGATTTTCGGTTTGTCAATTTGATTTTACATTACCGTTTCCATGATTTTGATGAGTTTATTCGCCTCACGATTCAAAATATTGCATGAATTCCACCGCCAATTTCATTATTTCATCTCTTTCTCTGCTTTTTTTTGCTTCGTTTGAAATGATTTCTGCGCTGCATATGCAAATAGCAGACAGTTGACACCATGCAAACACAAGTTCAACTTTATGTATGATACAATATCTACTGGTATGCCCTGACAGAGATTTGCCCATTTTATTTTGGTAGCCCGTCTTTTGGGATATTTTCAAGTGCAAAACGCAACCAACTCATCGCGTGCTCACTTTCTAAAATAAACATAGAGAAATCGCAACTCCATTTTTCTCAGTGTCATTCCAAAGATGCGGCTTAAAAAGTTGTAATACTGAATTTATTTGGCAAGTAAATTATAGGCGCACGTATTTTATGTTTTCATCATATTTTCGAGTGGAAAAATGTACCGAATGAGCAATAAATTTTTGAGCTTGCACATTAGTACTTCCGCATTCAATGTAAACCTATTATTATTATTATTTGCTCGCCTTTTTTCCTTCACTAAAAATAGCTTTGTGCATGACTGGATATTTATTTTGCAAAAAAAAACCACACGATGGGACCTGAACACTTGGTAAGACCTTCCTTTTGTTTGATTGCACAGAATATTTGACCGGAAGTTTAAATTACGTTATTTTGAACAAAAGGCAAGCGTATATCTTCCTTCATTGTTTGCTATAAATAGTTTCCGATTTCTTGTACAAAATTCAAGCCCCTTCTCTAACCATAACTTTGACTCTTTTTTTTCCGCATTTCGACGCCCCATAGGAAGAATCAATGTAACATTTTCGTGGTATTTTGCTTGCGGTTCCATCCACACTTCAACCCAAATCACTTAATAGTTTCAACATTTTAATATATTTCATTGTTTAGTATTTCAATTAGTCAGCGCTTTGAAATTAACACTTTATAAAGCTTAAATTGGTGCTAATGAGGGGCGACGCGAAACAAAAAGGCACACTGAATTTTATTATAGCTTCGATATTGTTCGATTAATGGCCGGACTTTTTTTCCGTGTACATTTGTTTCATATATGTTGAATGGTCTATCAGGAAAAATTGGCACAGCTTTTGTATTGAATCCCGATAAAGAAAAAAACCGTTGGATATACAAAAACCATTCATCATAATGAAATAATATGAAGCCCCATTTAATTTGCAAAGCCATAGAAAATTCCAGAATTTACTAGACAATTTTTATGTCCCGTTTCGGGGTGCTAAATGAAATTAAGTCACGTTTTTAATTGCATCTGCCTATATGCAATCCATGTGATATGGAAATAGTATTTTGCAAATATTCAAAGTGGAGCATATAATGCGACTCCGGAACCAATATTTATTCAAATTCAACGGAAAAAGTTTCTATTATGATCAATTCGATGAGAATTATCACCGTGAACAATTTCTCTCAATCCATAAAAGAGCTATGAGGCGATGCCTTTATGTGCTTGTGCTTGACTATTTCCATTACCATAGATTCCAATAACACGAACGAAATTACAAACTATCACAATGTACATTAGCAGAGTTTTGTGGTGAGCATAGAATCCGATGTATTGGCGGTGAAAGCACCTTGTTTTTGTGGTCGTACGATCCAACATTTTTTCCCCACCCGTATTTGGCGCTCATTTTTCGAACAAGAAAATAAACATTGTGCACATTGTTCAAACTGCATTTCTGCAATAAACATAAATAAAGGAAGAGAGAGGAGTGCATGTGCTTCACCGTTACTGCACTACATTCTAATTTATTCATGTTTTTTTTTTAATAAGTTGTTGTCATTCTTTCAACTTTTTCCAATGGCAATGGCGCATTTTCTATTTTGTGTTTGAAAACTGGGTACACGAAATTCGAAAGAAAAAAAAAAACGGAAAATTTTTTTTCGTATACTTTCAAAGGTGTTATATTCATTCTGCAACAAATCGCCAGTGTACAATGTAGTACATACATTCTTCAATGCTATCTCATTTCCACGAAAAAGAAAACTAAAGTAATTATTCGTTTTACATTTTTAATGCTTTGGTGTGTGTGTATACTGTTTGTACTAGCGCGCGAAACAACCGACGAAGAAAAGATGAAGAACATGCAAAACAAATGCAAAATAATTTCTTTTCTGTTGTGTTTTTTTTTTTTCTTCAATTTCTTATTATACTCGCATTATCTAGTCAGTTGAGGTAGTGGGGACAATGTGTATATCTATATACAAAATGGAAAAATGGAACAAAAAAATGGGATAGAAGAAAACCGTAAGTAAATAAATGGAATAAATTGTTGGGAAATTGTTGCATTAAAACCGCACAAACAAACAAGATTTGTGGGCACGCTCGAATTTAAAATTAGATTGATCGATCGAATGTGCTACGCTCTATTTATTTTCCCGTTCGCAATGACATGCCATACAACAAAATCCGGTTTGAAAGTAATACATATTTTAGATGCTTTAACTGTGTTCTGTGTTGTTTCATTGTTAGCGTGAATTTAACATCGAAATATTTGCAAAGCACTATACTTGGTGTGTCGTTTATTTAAAAATTATCAACAAGATTGCGTTCCGTTTCCGTTATTTAAATGTAAACCTGCATTTTGTTCGCTTCTATCATCCGAAAACATTGTATCTATGTATACATACACATTGCTATACTATCGTCACTAATGTAAATCAAACGAATCTCCGTTTCGTACATTTTTTTCCCCTGTAGCCTGACGACATGAATAGATACACAGACGGTTTCGAAATGGATACGAACAATATATGGACACAATTTACAAAGCTGATGGTCGTTGAAAAATAAAAACAAAGAAAATAGATAATGTTTAGACGGGGTTGATGGTTCTGTTTCTATTTATTATGTTGCTGTTTTTATACGTAGACAAGTCGCGCACTACGGAGTACCCTCGAGATTTCCCTCTATTTCCGCTCCCGTTTTTTTCCGAACCCAACACAGGGAAAAAACATACACACACACACACACAGAGAGAGAGAGAGAGAGAGAGAGAAAGAGAAAGAGTTAAACAATGTTGAAACTATCCACCAGACTTAATGATGCTTTATCTTGTTTTATGTTTTTGCCGGCATTCACTAGCAGATTAAAAACTAGCTTGTTTGTATTAATCAAACAGAGAGAGCCATATTTGTTAAACCGAGAAATAATGAGAGTCAAACGAGTCACATGTGAGTGGAGATGTATGGATATTTGAACAAAAACGATTTTTATTCCCATTAAAAACAGTAAAAAGAGTTGCCACTGCAAACCAACGTAGATAAGCATGTGTGTACGTATTTTTCCCTGTCTTCTTTTTTCTTTTTTTTCATACTTATTGTCAACGAATTCTACGTTCACACAAGAGTCTCATACGAATGCATATGCTTTATGGTTTATTTAAAATAAAAAATTTAAATTTCAATGCGATTATTCATAATTCATTAGCAGCACAAGTGTGGACATGTCCGACAACACTAATAACAACAGGAGCAACATAAAAAAAAACTGAGTTATTCAAAAATTCAACAAAGATTTCAAATGAGTTCTGATGGAGAATTTAGCTGACACAACGGATTATAGCTGGACAAATCGTATATGATGTTTTGCAACAACTCAATGTTAAAATATTGCAGATTGATATCATGCCGCAGAAATATATTCAAATAAATCGAATTTATGACATATTTAGCAATCCAAATTGTTGGTCCGCTGGTTCGCTGGCGCGACATCGCTGAAGTAGCTGTACGTATAATTTTGCACATTATCGGTCGCATCGAATGCATTCACGTGGACTCATAAATAATCAAACAATTGTATTTATTGTGTGTGGTGGTGTGGAGCAACGATTTAAATTGTATTGAAGGAAATGGGTAACACATTATAACTTTTTGTGCGCCAATTTAAATGGCATTATTTTTGGTGGAATTGTGATGTCAACCGAATAACTACAACTAATAATTGCGGATTATGTTTATGTTACGGTATTTTTTTGTTGAAAAATAATTATTTCCCCCGATTTTGTCCCACACTAGTGACATTCCAATTTACTATCACATTCCAATTGAAGTATTTCAATCGTATATAAATGATACTGTCATATCATATTCAACTGTCGACTGTCGACTGAGCTTTTTTTTTATTTTGACAAAACAACAACATTGTCAAATAATTGTGAATTTCTCTGTTTAATAATGTGATGCAAATGGCTGGGTTTTCCAATCCTTTTACCAATTATTCATGTTGAGTCTGCCTCTCTGATCGTCTGTATAAACACTTAAACAGATAGGAAACGTCAAACAAGAAAAATGAAGCGGCAACTGGAGATTGGTTGGAGAAATAGAGAATCATGCATATAGTTTGCTACAACAAGTATGCGTCTGTGTTAGTTCCAACGTTGAAAGTACGACACATTGCACTTAGTCCCCAGGCGGCGCTATATTGTTTACTAATTTCATGATCAGAAAAGCTGTGTTGAGCCTCATAAATTCGTTGCTTTGGTAATGTAATTGTTCTGTGGCCAGAACAAACTGTTCCAAACCAAAAATTCCCTAGAATCTTTGGAAATTCCGGTATGTCTATTGAGAAGGAATGTTTTTTTTTCCTTCAGCCTCATTTCAAACAAAATTAACGTGTAATTGGCAAGGGATAACGAAAACTTTATTCAGCCAACTTTACCGAAGACAATTTTGTGCGATCTCTTTACGCATAGGAAAAAGGCTAAAAAAAACATACCTCTCACCAATAGATGTGTCACCACAAAACATCCGCCATTTAAAACAATTTATTCTGTAACCAAATCTACAACAATGCTCAAATTTCATTAACGTGTACTATTTGCATTTTTGCACTGCTATTCTAGTCGAAAGAGACAGAACGACACCGTAACAAGAGCTTAGGCTTTAACAACGAGACACGAGAGATAGAGAGTGAGCGAGAGACGAGAGAAAAATGAAGAAATCTCCATTTCTTGCGAAGGGAAAATGTTTTATTTAATAAAACATATTAAAAATACATTACATTTGGTATACAGAATTTAATGCTAGTGTCAACCTAAGCTCGGATCAGCGTTGCACCGCGCCGCATAAGAAAAAAACATAAGCATAAGAGAAAACGAGATGATATTATTTTTCACTGATATTAACAACATCGGACGTCACGGAAGACGCATTACATCACATACATTTCGTATTTTGCGAGTGCACGGCGAGAGAAGCTGTTGCTGCAGTGTAGAAACAGGTGGAGAGGATGGAACAAAAAAGCGAGAAGCGATTTTCAATTTTGTTTATTTATGTAAAGTTATGGCATTCAACATAACAAAATGTCACATGCGAATGGAATTTATTTATGTGGAATGCATTTCACTTGTGATGTTCATTTCGTGGGCACATCCAGATTTCTACCTTAAGTGCATCCGAAGACATATAATAAATTTATACATTTAATGCTGTTCTCTTCTATTTTTTGTACATTTTTCTGTAGCGTTTACCCCGCTATTGCTGTTGCTGTAGCTGTGTTGCAACTCTGGGAAATGTGTGCATTTGTTGGATTAACCGAAATCCGAGCGGGCGAACGCATGGAAGAGCAAAAGCATTGTAATATTGCTTCGGAATTGCAATGGCAAAGGTGCTCAACGTTGGTTACTTTGTAACTGTCCGACATTCTGCTGTTGTTTTTTTTTCATCATTCCTTTTTGCGACTTGTTTTGTTTTCGTTTTTCGTTCTTTGTTTATGAAATTGCATTCATTTTTCTTGTGTTTCTTTCATAATTTTCAATTCGCATTACACCACCGAAATGGATTTATCATCTCCATCATCGTGGAAAAAAAGTATGTCCGTATTACCAGCGAAATAAGAAATGCTGGGCAGTGGCTTCGCTTCGCTCCGCTCTGCGTTCTTGAGTTTTTAGTTACTTTAATCTATTTTGTTGTTTCACAACAAATTATTTTTTGGCGCACTACATGAAATGTATTTCATCAAAGTAACTTTGAAGTAATAAATTTATTTGCAAAATGAATTATAAGATCTTGGTTTTATTTCTTTTTTGAAATATACTGCCTTTGGTTTAAATTAAATAAATAATATGAGCATAGAATCTAAAATCACTTTAATTCTGTTCAAGACTCAGAAAATATTATACGAAAAATTAATGTAATTTTTAAACAAAATTTGTCGTTACTGCACCTTTTTTAAATTAAATAAAAATTATGAGCATAAAATTCAAATTCACCATAATTCGTTTCATCACTCAAAAAGTATTAAGAAAAAAAAGAAGCAGATTAGTAGCTCTACATTTCATGTAGTGATAAAAAAGGGGCACCAAACGAAATAAGTAATAAAGCATCTACGGAGGCAAAACGCAATACTTCAAATTATGCTTGATTTAGCTTTTTTGGCCCCCTTTTCGGTTTAATTAATTCCTCAAGCTCAACAAAAATTAACTGCTCTTTTCCGTTTGACTGGGATCAGCTTGGTGGTGTGTGTATGTGTGTATGTGCATGTGAATGTACATGTATTTTTTGCAAAACACGCGCGTACGCCAACATGGCATACACTCACAGAAACCAGAAATATTTCATATGCTGTTTACTCCGTTCTGTCATTTAAAAGATGTTGCCATTTGCCGTCATGCCACCAACTAAACTAGCGTTTGCCACTGCCATTGCCAATGCCGTGTTGTTGTGGCCCGTTTCTCGTCCTTTGCATTTATCTAAATACAAAATTTTGTATCGCCCATATGCTGCCAGAACAGTTTTTATTTGAATACATTATCTTAGTATTTTGGTTGGTGGTGGCCATTAAGCTTCCAAAAAGCTCATAAATTTCTCACAGATAAAAACAAATGAAAAACAAAAGAAAATGTACAGCAAACTACGCTCACACTCGACTCAACTCGACTCGACTCTTTTTATGCCGGGAAATTCTTGTATGCGGAGAGAAAGGAAATGCGAAAAATCCATAGACCAAAGCCTGTTACTAGAGTAGTATAGTAGATATATCTACTAAGCGTTCAGTCTGCAAGACACACTCTCTCTCTCTTTCTTTCTCTCTCTCTCTCTCTCTCTTCTCGTATTATTCGATTTCATGCCTTCGCTTACGCTCTATCTCGGTTCGGATGTGAATTTCCCCGAATACTTGCATTCCGAAACTATTCGGCAATGTTTGTGCTCAGCATTAGGTAGGTTTTTATCAACGTATATTCAGTTCAGCGTTTTTGCCGAATTTACGCAAATCGCTTTGGACACGAAACATTTGCCGATTGGAATCAGTAGCCATGTATCGGATACAACAGCCGCATATCTGACGAATATTCGGTTCGCTGTACGCTTGCTCCATTTTCACGCATAATTTTACCACATTCAGTGGATCAATCTTCACGTATGTAATGGTCCACATACCATTTTGCTACATGGGCATTCACAATATAGAGACGTCGTTACACATCAACGTGAATCCCTCACATAATAAGTCATGTATTCGGTAGCCTTGGCTAGTGTATGTTCAATGTTCATGCATAGTTCCATTCTGTACAAATTAATCAACTGCTCGCTCTGCAATGAAATTATCTCAATGGAAGCTCAAATTGACCCAAAAATTAAATAACGAAAACCACAGATTGACATGCTTGCAAAGAGGCACGCTTTCGAATCAAACAAAAACTAATTAAACCACCGAAACACATACACATACAAACATCGTATGAATGTTGAAACACAATATTCGTCTACATTTGTCTACCTTTTAGCCATGCAGAATGTGAAAAAAAAAAAATGAAATAAATATTTGATTCGTTATATACACATATTCATTCTGAATAAAGCTATTCGTTAACAATCTATTCTGTTTTGGAAACACGATATTCAATTTGTCTGCGGATCCGATTGCTGTGAATATGTGGTTTGGCCCGATTTTAAGCTGAACGACGTTGATATGTTCGTTCAATGGCACTTTTCTCCTTGCTCGTGCTCTCCACAAATGCGAACACATTTTCTTGGGGAAAAAGAGAAGATCCCGAGGTAAGGCACATACTATTTGTACTGAAGTAAAAACACGAGCATTAGACAGCAGGTCAGTAGTAAGTGGAGCAATACGAGTGACAGACAAAAAAAAATCCACAAAAGCAAAGCGCATTACCGCTAGCGTCATTCTGCTGCCTCGTTCCTACATCATCCACATTTTCTTTAGCACGTTTCATTTTCCAATGATTCTTCCAGTGATTTTCATTCGTTCTATATGCTGCAGAGCATACAACAGCCCACAGATTTTTATTACTTTTATATTCATCGTTTAAAATCCAGCGCAAGCCAAAAAACGGAACATTTTTCTAATGCGCCACTTAGACAAGCCATTATTATCATAAACATATATATATCCAGGCATGGGCTAAAACGGAATCCATCGGCCACCATCAAGACTTATCTAATCGACTCTAATGGGCAAATGACAACACAAATTGGCACCCGATCATTTGCACCGAAATTTACGTAGAATTTGAATTTTCACGAACATTGGAGTAAAGCGAGAGCGCTCTGCTAGACATGGAAGGAAAAATAGCAACAATAATATTTGACAAGCGCATATATGCGCATTAGATTGGCTTGATTGAAAAGATGCCGTGATTCATATGCCAAACCAAATTGAATTATTTTGATTGAGCGAAACAATAATAAAATTTGAAAAGTTTTTTTTTCTATCTCGAGCTCTCTTTTTCTCTGGTTTTCCACTGTTTACTTTTGTCGAACTTTTGCCTGTGTGTCGCAACGGTCCTATTCTTTTTGACTTTGACAACTGATATTGAGCGCAAACACCACCTAGATAATCTAAGGCTAATGACAATACAATCAAGTACACTCTCCATTCTGTCAAACGTCATACTGAAGTATAACATACAGACATAACGAATTCGCCATCGGTTCTTTAGATGGCGCTTCGGTTAACCGAGTTCCAAGCAAATACATGTATCAGTATACAAAGCATTCCACGTTTGGTGTGTCGCTATGAATTTTTCTCGCTCAAACAATGCAAACGCGCATAGGAGCATAGCAGAAAAAAACACAAGACAGCCAAACTGAAATTAAATTAGACCAATTTGGTTATACTTATGGTGGGTTATACTTATTACATTCTTCACTCCATATTCAAATATTCATCGAGATAATCTCATCTTGTTCAATTTGATATATGTGAAACATGTGGAACAACACAAATTGAGAGACAGAGAGAAAGAAAAAGAGATGGCAGTTTCTGAAATGGGCAATTTATTTTGTGCTGAATTGTGTGTGTAACTTTTTTTCCCAGGTATTTCACTTCAAAAAATTTGTGCCTCAACAATCGAAATGAAAAGTAAATTATTTGATTGGATATACCGAACGTTGGGAATGAAAAAAAAAACAACTACTCTACCGCCGAATGGAGCAATTAATATTTTATCCAAATGTAGACGATTGCTTCATGGCTGGACAGTAATTCACCAATGTGTGATGAATGCAACGCATCCAAAAATTAAATACAGAGGGTCCCGCAAGCAATTAGCAATTTCTCAGTTGAAAATCCGTCCTAAGAGTAATTTATTTGCGTGCAGACGAACGCTTTATGCTCAAACAATGAGAATGAAATGTGTGAAGTTGCTAAAGGCTATCAGCAACGTCGAAACGTATGAATCCAGCACTAAGTTTAATATATATGTACGAATGTCATCATCTTTCAACCACAATCATGAAAGCCAAGCAATAAATTTACACGAATAAAGCTTAATGAGGAGTAATTATGGACACGTTTAATGGCTGTGTGTAAATAGTCTCTTGGTGTCTTTCGTTGTTGGCGTCTCGCGCCTCTTTACCCTTGGCCCATAACTATGACCATTGCATTGGAGGGCTTTTTTTTATTATGGCTTTTTCACAATCATGTTGTTTGCATATTATTTTACAAATTCAGTTGCCTTTAATTCAGATAAAACCGCAACTTAATTCAAGTTAAGACCGTTGTGCCAAATTTTATGGGCCTCGGCAATAAAAAGTCATGCGGTGTTTTATATATATACCTTTATTCGATTATAATCTGCGCGCCATCAACAAACTAGCTATTTTGGCCACCGGCTCATCCAATCCACATGAAGTGCCACATTCATGCTACATAGTCCCTTTAAGCCGTTTTCATTTTTGTATTCAATTTGTAATTGAATTACACAAAGTAACGTATAAAATGCACATAATTTGAGGTCAGCGTATTTTTCGAATCAATTTGGGGCACTCGTATTCCAAAAGCAGAGTATGAAAATGGTTTTGTTTTTCCGTTGGTGGGTGATCGTGGGAGAGAGAAATGAAAGAGAATTGGTCGACGGGAACGTTATCAATTCCATAAAGTGGTAGAGTTCAACGAAAAGCATGTTTAGACAATGTCACAATTTCCTTTTTTTCTCCACTCCATGAATAAATGATAAATTACACTGAATAGCTTCGTGCGACCCGTGTTTCGTTTTGTTCGGTTCGCTTTTGAAATCGTCCATAAATGTCAAAAACTTACGAATTCACTGTAATTAGGGGGCCAACATTGCTTAATTGGCTCCACCAATTAAACTTCAATGCAGATTTTGGTTTAATGTTATTCATTGAATGTACTTCCGTATGAATCGGGCTCAAAGAGCGCATCTAAATAAAGTTATCGTTGGCCGTACACATAAACGATAATCGCCGGGTGACTTTTCTTGAAGAGTGATTTATGAACGATAAACAACACGGATATGACACATGATGGATGGAGCA
The DNA here is from genome assembly GCF_009176505.1 of Sitodiplosis mosellana. Classification (NCBI taxonomy): domain Eukaryota; kingdom Metazoa; phylum Arthropoda; class Insecta; order Diptera; family Cecidomyiidae; genus Sitodiplosis; species Sitodiplosis mosellana. The sequence continues at coordinate 2,497,484 of NW_022601467.1, forward strand.
CGAAACTCGTGTGCTTTTCGCTAGCACACTTTGAATGATTGCTGAATAGCTTTGCTCCACTCCGTTTACACTCAATTATGCTCAATGGGTTTGACCGCTCGCTGCTTGAAACCGGTCGCTTTGCATCTCTTTCTGCGTCGCAATCATTTGCGCACACTGGCTTTTGAGCAAGCAAAAGAAGATCTTCAGTTGACCAAACAGTTAGCAACGCACCGGATGAATAATCTTTCGTTTCAATAGTTGTATGCGACTCACATCAGTACACAAACTTGAGATGTTTGCCAAACAATCAATTCATGGGTATGCAATGGCAAAGGAACTAAATTAGTATCAAATGCTTGAGCAATTTAAGTGCTTGGTCAAACAAGGCGCTATTACCACTAACTTGACGAGATTCGAGAGCTCTGGAATTAACAGGGAATGGGAAGGAGGTGGTTAACGAACACACGCTTTACTCGTGTACTCAACGAATTATACAGCCTAAAAACATTAATTGTGTAGCCAAACAAAAAATCACTGTTGATCTGAACGCGAAGCTACATAAGATCCATACGAACGGTGTTCTCGGTGTCTTGGTAGAAATTCCATTCGATATACGAAGATTGGCTCGCCAGTACCAATTGCAAATAACTAAATTGATAAAATTACATCGTATTGACATTAGCTGTAGTGATGTTGTACATATTTATTTTTGAGGTTTGTTTTTCACTTTGTAGTTTCCTTCGAATGACTTTGCCACTGTTGTTGTTGTTGTTGTTGGTGGTGGTGGCACAACCAACCACTGTTGCAAAATTCACTCTTCACAAAAACCGTTCGCAAAGCATTCGAAGATTTTCTCAGAACGGATTGGTGAACTAATGGTGAAATTAATGTTTAATTTTCGAAAAACAAGTCACTTTGTATGTGTACAGGCGTAGCATGAAATCGATGGTCGAACCAAACCGAATCGAACCAAATGCATATACAATGGTATGGTATGGTATAGCCATGGACAAAATTCTATTCCAACCAAAACCGCATTAAATTCTCGTTTTTTTTCTGGTTTTCTACCATTCATGAAATTGAGATATTCAAACAAATCTGATCCAAAACAAACACAATTTGTATAATTGCGGTCGTAGAATGGGGGCGGCTTGAGCGATACTGAATTCATTTATGTTCACCGGTATGTCGTGTTGATATTCCTAAATTCGTATTACACCGAACCATACTGAACACTGGTTAGATAACCAATTATATGGATTTTGTATGTGAAACAAAGCGCTCGCCTTGCTGTGGTGCGGTTTTATCGTTTCGAAAGTTTGCATTAAAATAAATTTAATTTCATTTTTATCGTGTATTTTTGGTCGACCCACGACAATTTGATATTCAGCAGCAGCCAAAAGTAACTCATTTTTAAAGCTAATTAGATTCTGGCAGATGCACATCGTTGCCGGAGTGAAAACCAAAAAATTGAATTCGATATGTTCTCGGAAGGAGCACACAAACGAATGAACGACCGAACGGGATAGAAAAAGTGCGGTGTTTGTGCTTTTGGTCGCGTAATTTTTTGTTTGTCTCTTCTTTTGTTAACACAGTCAAATCCTCGTGGAAATGAATGTCGTGTGAGGCGAGAAGAGCAAATAATGCTCTGTGGTATTGCATTCAAATGGTTTTAATTTCATGCAAACGATGCTTTTTTTTCCTGCTAGCAAACATTAAACACATCCACAGTTTTTGGTTTACATAATTTTTTGTTCCTTTTCCTTCTTTATATTTATGTATACCGTGTGTATGGCACTTTTTGCACCATTTTGTTTCTTTTCTTGTCCCATATTGCTGGTCATTTTACATATTCGCATCGCACTGATTACTGGAAAGTGGGATAAATTCAATATGTAGTCAGGAGAGATTCATCGTCAGATTTTTGCACGCTAAATTGTTTCCATTCATGGATTTCAAGCATTGATGCCGAATTTCGTTGGTGCAAATCTTCTTTTGAAAAGTCTATTTGAATAGAGAACGAGAACGAGAACGAGAACGAGAACGAGAACGAGAACGAGAGTGAGAGAGAGCCCATCCGTATGGGACTGGCGGTGGTGGTGGTGTTGGTTTTTGTTCAACGCCCGGGTGTAAAGATTTGGTCATGTTCATGGTATCCGGAGTCCGGACCATTCACACCGCCGAATATGTTACACCTTATGTGTTGTGACATAAATCTGAATCCGACATGGCATGTTGTTATCATGGGGTCCATTCATTCAAAAACCGTTCACCTTACAGTATTATTAATTTGAGTCGGTGTTGCTTGCGCGCAATACACATACTATGTCGACCTATGTCGATGTGTAGGCAATTGTAAGCGATGCGCATGTCTGGTTTCCCATTTTGCCGTGCATGTATTTGTAATAAATCCCGTTGTTATTCATTGTCAACGTCGCCATCAATAAATATCTTGATTTATTTTCCGGCACTCTTGTGCCTGCCTAGGTGGCTGGCTGGCTGGCTGGTTGCCACCACAGGAACCGCCACCAATGTCAACATTGCTTTGCCCAAAAACACGACGAACAAATTAAGTATGTGAATATAATATAGATACGTATTTGAATAAGTTGCATCCAATGACTTCCAGATTTTCACATGAATAATTTGTTATTTCGTTGCTATACTAACTTGCTTGGTTCAGTGATTGAATCAATGGAAAACGAGCGAATTGAACAAGCCATCACAGAAAATGCTATGAATAAAGTGTGCAGAAGTAGAAACGATTTAGTAATTGAGACAGTTCGAAGAATCATAGTAATCTTATGTGACTTTTTTTTTTTGCTCTGCTTTTGTGCCAGTGATAACGTCGCTACCACTCTATCTTGTCTTTGAGATGAACGCCGATGCCGTCGCTTCCGTTCCGATGAATCACATTTAAGTGTATGGCATAGCGGTATGGCGAAGGAAACGTTCATTTGTTTCCCGTAATTCTATTTTTTCGCACTTAGATCCACTGAAACGACTCCCGCTTTTCCTTATTATATGCCTTTGAATCTTTAATTTACGAATGCTTTACTATGAACCGTATGTGTGTGTGTGTGTGTGTGTGTGTGTGTGCGTATGTATAAGGCCACGCGGGTGCTGCTCGTAATCTTGCTTTTTCAAAAGATATTCTATCTCCACACGGTTTTTTTTCTCTTGCCAATCTCTGATAAATCTCATACATGTGTTCCGTGATTTTACTTACTTCTCATCCATCTCTATCGGCTTGAATCGACCGACGAAATTGGCAGAAAATACATGGAAAACTAAATGAAGATTAAATGAGGATTTTTTGCTCTTCTTTGGTTGTTTTTTTTTCTTTCGTTCTTTTTCATCTATTGGATGCGAATTTGGTGTGGTTGTTTCTGAAACAGATTTATTTACTTGAAAGCCAATATCATTCTTTCTCTTTCGTTATCGTTCACTTTGATTTTATGTTTATTTATTTATCGTATTATTTCCTCCTATTGATAATGAATAGCAACCAAATCAAAACGTTTCGAATTTCAACCGGGCTGATGTAATTTCAATCTCGATTGAGTTGACATGACTTTTTCTTTTTTTTTGGCTTCTTCTTCTTCTTCTTATGGTTGTTTGTTGGTGATTTTATGTGCAAGTGTTTGATGATTCGTAATAAGCTGCATGAAAATAATGACACACACAGTAATCTAATCGAAATAAATGAGTTCTTGAGTGACCAGCAGAAAAATGGTTTGAAAACGATTTTCCGGTATTTCTCGTTCTCTCTCTCTCTCTCTTTCTCTCTCATCCTCTATTTCTGCATTTCAATTCACGAGCTTTGGCCAAAGATTGACCATTTCCATGTATCTGAATCAAATGAGATTATACCGGTGTTTCTGTACGATCAGCGATTTAGTTCTCGAACATTCTTGTCGATATCGTATCATATACTTGTAGTTCCTATCAGTACCCATGTCTTATTCGAATGACCATGTATATATAACACACCACACCGAATTGTTTTTTTTTTGTCACTGCAAAGTTTTAATTATTTTTTTATTTGATGGTTTAAACCAGAGATGGTTGATCGTTTACCGCAAGTGTATGGAAATGTGTATCGGTATATACTTAAACGTTTACCTTTGCGTTGAACGCGCGGAGCACATGCGTCAACTCATATTTTAGTGAGAGCGGACGCGTTATTTAACGCAAAGGTAAATCAATGTAAATATACCATACTGTACCGAGTACAGTAAATTCAACGAATTGATATACATTTACATCATCTCTGGTTTAAACAACTTTCGCATTGAAATTTCGATAGTTCGCATTTTAGACGAAAGCTTCAAAGAATTCCGTGTAGCAAATAAATGAACGTGTTACACAAAACAAAAACGGAAATGACGTTGAATACAAATGAAAGAGAGAGAAAAGGAGGGGAAAAAATAAATAAATAAAAAGCAATCAATTAGAAAGAAGAAATTGAAATCGAATGTGAGTGAATGACATGTTTACTCGTATCGATACAACCAAATGAAACAGTGTCTATTGATTCTGTTGAATGTATGATTCAGAGCGACAGACAGACACAAACACATTCAACAACATGGAATCGGCAAAGCCACAAATTCATTGATATAAACGCTGGCGATATCAAATTTATTTATTTGAGCAATATCCTCATCACTAATAAAACTTTATTTTGTGTTTAAAATGAATGCGCGCTAGCATTGTACGGTTTATGTGGTTGCTTGTTCATCGCCGCTTTCCTCCCTCTCTTTTTTCATTTGCTGCGCTTTTTTCCACCGAATGTTCTTGTTTCAAATGAATAGCAATTACACATGAACTGCGAGCGAATACACAGTAGTGAAATCAATAAATTCACCAACGACGATGAATGTTCTGTTTGTGTCACTGCTGTACAACGCTTTCAATGTGAAAATTATCAAGTGTTGGTAGAATGTTGTTGTTGATGTCGCTTCAGCATGGGCTCCACATGCAAGCCCGTATATTTGCACGATGGATATACTGCTAATCGATTACAATTTATTTGATACGTCCGCAATAAATTGAAATTCAAGAATTTTTCGGTGACATTACCAAATTCTACCGAGTGAGAGAATTTCCCATTTGCGATTGCACACATTTTATTGGGTTGAGGTGCTTTTGGAAATGAAGAGCAATAAAATATTTGAGCTTAGCTCTTGGTATGTTATCACGTTATTATTATTATTACTATTATTCCCTATGCTTAAGGCTGATGCGGTGCGTTCGAATGGATAATGACAAACAGCGAACTCGCTTGTGAAATTTTCTGAGAGAAAAAAAGCCGCAACAACGACAACAAGAACAACAACAACAATAAATAAAGAAATATGCACAAGTTGACAACGATAGATGTCAATTGATGTTCCAGTTACAATTTTACTTGGTGACATCAAAGAGATCGATGCTAAACAAACATGCTAAAATGGGCATTTTCGGTGGAAACAAAAATGAATTCTGTACAAATATTTATGTGAATTGTATACACTTCACATTAAGTACATAATTTCAATTAAGTATGTGCAAAAGAGGGAAGAGAGAGAGAGAGATGGCTTGATCAGAAGCGGGCCACACTCACTTACGAAAAAGAACAAGTAATAAACATTTGACATATTTACACACAAAGTGAAAATTTGCACACATTTTATGGTTTGCGTTGTGTTGTGTTGTGTTGGGCCTTGCACGTTTCAAACAAACTTGGGGCGACCGTATGAAACAACAGAGCAATAGAATTCGATACACAAATGCATATTGCCATACTACTGAAGCGAAAATGGATGGTAAAACATGAGTCTAGTGAATATTGACACAAATGCAAACATTCATTTGGAAATATCCTTGTTTCTCCGTGTCTCTCTCACTCTCTTCCACATTAAATGGCTTTCTCTCTTGTTCGGTTTATTGACGTATTTAAGAGTTAAGCAAACAGGCACGCTGAACAGCATAATTTTGCGACCAACTCTTCACATCGCATTTTACTTTGCATCACCGTTGAACGAACGGAGCGCCGAAACGTATCGGCAAATAATAAACAGGCCGAAGGGGACATTGAGTGAGCGATGGAGAGAGAGAGAGAGAGAGAGAGAGAGAGAGAGAGCCACCGTGTGTTTATGTCTGTATATGTGCATCAAATAAACCATTTTACGATCATTTTCGAAACAAATAAAGTGTGCAAATAAAAGGTTGTCAATGCAATTCATATAGAATAATTCCGAGTACGATGTGAACTGCACACCGATAACATGCATGAATGTCGCGCGCGCTTGTTGTGTGTACTTGGCTTGGGCAAGTACGAGGCCCGAATTCAATACAACCGAAAACAATATCACTCAATTCAATATGTGAATGTGTTTTGGAATTCGCATACATGTGATCTCTCTATCGGGTCGAGAAAAAAGAGCGTAAAGCACCGAATTGAAAGCAATGAAAAGAAATGGCAACAAAAATGGGAAAACTGCTTTCGAAAACTCAATCGTTCTCGATGGGAAAAGAGGCCAAACAAACACACTTATATATACATCGAAGCATGTAAACTCATTTCCAGCATTTCGACAACGACCGGGTAGTAAAATGGAAAAATCCACATCGTGCAATCGTGAAGTCAAGTTTGATAGTTGGATAGTTTGCTGGCGGGTTAAGGAACAAATAAAATGAAATAAAATAGGAAAACAAAAGCCGATTTTACGATAGTGTCTTCGGATCAAGGTGGTAATTTTATTAACCCTGTGTGTGTTCTTACATCGTTCCTTTTTTGTACTTTGTTGATGGCATTTTATTTTCTGTTTGCTTTCGTAAGGGTCTTCAAATAAACTATGTGTGTTTGTGTGTTTGTGTGTTTTCGTGTGTGCGCGCTCTCTCGCTCTCCTTTTACGAGAGTGTGAAACGAGCGTAAAAAAAACTTTGTGTGAAGATAAAATGAATTGGCTGCAGCAGACGAGGTGACGGCGAAAGAGGTTTAGGTTTGCTGCGCGCTGTAACGTGCTAAATACTTTGATCGACCTAGAGATGTACGTATGTGTGTATGTGTGTCCCGGTCTCTGTGAAAGGAGAGCGTCACTCACAACGTACACACAATTTTTAGGTACGAACAACTTATTCGGATGTCATAAAAGCAATGAGATCAACGACATGTATATGTATCCTTTGCTTCAGCTCCAAACTCTAAACGACTTTAAAGCGCACGACACACAGAAACTCGAGCAAAGAAAAACACTTTCCGACACAATTTGCATGATGCATGGATGATGCACACATGTATCTCAGAAATTTGATAAAACTATTCAACACTCGATACACGTTTGTTTGACGCAAGGGGTTCTTGAATCAACCATTTCGATGATCCAAATATTCGCGGCAGACTCTGATGCTCGACAGTTCTTTTTTTTGCTCGTGCTACTTTCAAATAAGCGGCAAATAGTGTCACCGTTTTTGTGTATGTGTCTCGAACATTGAAAAGTATGCAGTTTTTCTGTTCGAAATCATCCACATTGTATGATTGATTCCTTCGTTGTTTCATTACACTTGGTTTCTTCGTTTCATTTGGTTGATTTCCGCTCTATTTGAAATTCCATTTGATTTGAGTTCCGGTTGTTCCCCGTTCGTCATATTCACTTTGCATGGCTTGCGACTTGTTTTTTTATGACTGACATCCAAATTCGAGACAAAATATACTCTCTCTAACTCCGTCTCTCTTGCTATCTAATTTTCTTTTTCGTTCGTCACTCATCAGGCATTATCGACGCTTTGGGAAAACATGTCTACGCGATGGTGGAGCAAAAAAATGTTGGTTATCATTTATACAAACAATTTCTTTCAGCTCACGCTCACGCTCACGCTCTCTCTCTCTCTCTCTCTTGCACATCAGTCGACCGAAAAGGTGTGAAAATGAAAATTTATGTAGAGTAAAAAAATCGGGTTCGTTTTCACTTCAAGTATTTTTAAGAGCCAATCAAAGTGAAACGTACCGTATAAGAGAGGGGAAAACGTACACATCGAGCGAAGCGCAGTGACAATCTATACACAGTTTCAACGAAAGATATTCCCTATAAAAAATATATTCTATAAAAAAGAATGAAGAACGGCTTCTAAACTCGCAAAGGAAGCACAGGATTTCTCAGGCAGAATACAAGTGTAAACTCCTTTGAGTTGTTTGAAGATAGTTCATTTTTTCAGCTATTTGGTTTGCCATTCAATACAAAGACACGCCGAGAAATTCATTTTGCTGCACAAAAAGTCAATATTATTTAAATTTGTTCGGTGTAGTGAGGCCGTTTCCTTGAACTCGAATCGATCTGTCGTTCTGTGTTTTTTTGTCAATGATTTCCAGGTGGTTGATTAAGACGAATGAACAAATTGAATTTCGGGGCACAATTTTACGATTGTGAAATCATCAGCGATATTTTGTGACTGAATAATAATTATTGCGATTATTCCATTCGTATACCAGGCTAAATTGATACCATACAGGCAAATGGATGTGGGAGATTTTATCCTTTTTCCTCATATATTGTCGGAATTAAGTGAGTGGAATGTGACAACAGAAACAGGGAAACATTGCCAGTCTATTTAGCTTGCGTAGGTGATTTTCAAAAACAAAAGCAAAAATAGAAAAAAAAAAACAAACGTAAAATTAAAAAAAACACAACAAGTGCCACGTATGGGAAACACTGACAAAGCGCGCTCGAATAATTTCCCACTCGGAAAACGAATGTAACTGTAACAAAGCCTAGCATGGTTCGAGTAGAAAAGGAGCAATACAAACACACAAAATGACAATGGAAAGTCGATACACTTGACAATTGTACTTAACAGTAAACCGGTTAAAACGTGAAATACGCCCGTGCGAGTATACCCATAAAATTAAGATTCATAAAACGAAAACAATCGCATTTGTTTCAAGTAATTTAAGTACGCACAGCAGCGCTTATTCTGTCATTCAGTTGAATCATCATTTTTTATCGGCATGGCACTGTGTCGAAAGCCAGGGAAAATGGCTTCAATAGTACACAGGAGCGATAGAGAGCGATAGAGAGAGAGAGAGAGAGGAAGAGAAGTGCTGATGCCTATACGGTAAAACGTAAATGCCACAATACATTCTATGCCCATCCGTGCAAATTTCTCTCGGTAATTCTTTTTTTTTTTTCGCTTTTATCACATTGAGCGGGGAGCGCTCACTCTTTCGTTCACTCTATCAGTCACCGTTCACTTGCTGATGTTTTAGCTCTTGTGTGCGCTAGCTGATAGCTATCATCTTCATATGATTCTGTGTGGAAATTTTAAACGCCCAACTCTTTTTCCCAAATTGTGTTGAAATTTTACGTATAAGATAATGACATTAAATATATTCCACCACAAGTAAGCGAAAATGCTAAGTGTTGTGTAGTGCTGTGCCGTGCTGCGATTTGGCTGGTGTATTTTTGCGCATCGGTATTTATAGGAGGCATTTAATTTTAAAGGTGATTGCTATTGTCAGAGCCATAGTTCATAAATCCATGCAATCTCTCGTTATCTCGCCCTCCATCGTCATCTCCACCGATGCGTCTCACTCGCAAACACAATCGCATAAAAATATGCGAACTTCAACATAGGTGCTTGGTATTTGTGTTGTTGTTCACGGCATTCAAATCGCAATAAATTAAGTGAGAGGATCGAGACAAAGACGTTTACATTGTACACGGAATGAACACAAAAAACGAAAGAATGAACGAATGAATGAACGAACGCTACAAAATGACACGCAGTGTGCACATACACGCACACACCGCCTCACCCAGCCCAGCATTACATTCGAATAAACACACGTTTGCATTGGTAATTGTACATTAATACTTATTAAAATTCTAAAACAGAACGCGCAATGCGAAACAGTTGAAAAGTTTTAAATACTGCTTTTAATTGACCTGTCGATTTGTCTACATAAATTTTAAGTTTGCATGTCATGCGCTTACAAATGATACGATTTCCAATTCGGAAAAATGGGAAAAATATTTTTCGCCTTTTATTTTGAAATTTCTATAGAGATGGGTTGAGTTTGCTTGGATTTTTCCATTCCCAGGCGCAATGCAAACATATTGCGGCGACGCTTTTTCTTTTTACACAACGAAAATGCAAAGGTGTTTGCGTATGACAAATGTTTCGGTTCGAGTTGAATGCCGAATAAATAATTCACGGATTGTTCTTTGCAAAGAGGCAGCGACAGCAAGCAAATGGATGGTGAAAATAGAAATGGAAAATGGAATAAAGAAAGATCAATGTTTGAAAGCAATACAAATGCTAATCGACACCACCATGAGCAACGAGTGACACTTGAGATTCATGCACACTGAATGAATTTTCAAATAGGCTCTAAGCCGCAACAAACATCATTTCCAACAAATTCACAGTAGAAAAGTACAAATAATTGCCAAAATGTGCTATTAAATCCCTTCTTTTTCGCATGTGTATGACACTCGCTGCCTTATTTCAGGTGTGTGTGTGTGTGTGCTTTTTTATTGTGTTCGCTTGAAATTCGGGGCTCAACGGTGCGCCGTTTACGTCTATGCATAAATTCAGGTGAAAATTTGTTGTCAAACGAATTCGAATTCGGTCCGATTTTTTTCATTCAAGAGTTTTTTCATCAAATCACACACATACTTAGAAACGAGCGCACGTCTTCCTTCAAATGGAATTTATTGTCAACATTTCAGCCGAAATTTTAAATTTTTATTATACCACCATTAGATACTGTTTACTCTACAACCAATCTCTATCATATTCCGAAGCATGAAGACCAAATGACAGCTGATTGAAATACTGTACATTCATATGCGGGATTGTCCTATGTTGATTTCTAATATATTTTTCTCCGTTGAAAATTTAACTCGTTAGAAACAACAAGAATTGTGAGTTAAAGCAAATCCAGAAAAATGGTTGCCATGGCGTCAAATTTTGATTAATTGCACTTGAAGTCGCTGATTTACAGATGAATAATTCAAGTGGCTCAAGATAATCTGATTCAAGTGAATCAGTGAAAAGTTATTGAATTGTTGTTGCTATCAAAACGGTAGACCAAAATGATATCCGATAGAGGATGACGTTTAAAATGAATAATTAAGGATTGTAGCGCTTTAAAACAGATTGCTGGTATTATCGTCATTTCAATGGAACGCACTCACTGGTCGAATTATTTACAAAAATATCATTCATTTGATAAATGATTAGTTCAAAACATCAGCTTTGACATATTGGAAATGATACATTGATATGATCATGGCACGTGTGGATTTTATGCATAAAATGCGTCGAATAACACTCATTTCAATTTAAATTAAAGAGTTAAATTGCAAATACACGGGATTTATTTGTCATGTGACAATGATATAAATTATTTATCCCCATTCCCGAAGCCCAAACATGAACAACTGCCTATATACATGTATATATAACGGTTTTAGTTCACTGCATTTATTGAATATAATTTTCATATTTTTCATCAAACGCAATGACTACGCCACCACGTATCGGTTGGGTTTTTTTTTCGTCAAATATATTCCCAATAAATTTAATATTAATTCGATAACAGTAATTAATGATGACATTCAGGAAGGGCAAATGCAATTTCTGTATTATCTAAAATCAAATTCAATCCAAAGTGAATTTCATGGTGAACGCGCATCGCTTTTTTTTGCATCGAATTTGAAATACAGTAGAGCACCAATAAGTTGATGTTCTGGAATGGATGCAATTTTAAAAACCATTGAGATATTTTATCACAGTGAGTTAATACTTTTGGTGAGAGATTACTGTACACATGTGTTGATATTCGTTACATAATTAGGTAATGAGCGCATGGGAACAAGCCATTTAATTGAATCATAAAAATTTGTTGACCACTTGATTTATTTGTTGCAATAATTAGTTGGGGTATATATCCAACGTTTCGAATAGAGCAGTCAATTAAATGATTGGTATAGGATGGGTTTTTTTGTTACAAAATTCACGCGCACTCGGGTGTTTAATTTTAAACGGGTACTCTCCATAAATGATGAAAATAAACACGAAACCAACCAAATATGTCAACCAATATTGATGTTGGTTTGATAAGCTTGATTAAATAGCGGTAATTTTTTTTTGTTTTTTTTTTTTCAAATAAATTTTCCCATTTTTGTTGTGAATAAGCTTGCCTTGGAAATATAACGATTTTTGCGTTGATTTCTAGATTTAACTGTAGGATTTTCATTTTGAAATTGGAAACTTTTCGTTTGGTATTGCGTGGAAAACTTCTCACTTTAAATCGAATGACGTTAAAGAAGTCGAAAGTTATAAACGTTCCATGGTTGCACTCGTTTGATTGGATGAAACACTGGATGCATATGTGGGCTGTGTGCACATGAAATGGATCAACAACTTATCGAGCGAACGACATATTTTCACATATATTCCAAATCTAAGTGTCAACAGATGTGCAATTGCAGTCGATAACTAAAGCTCGACAATGGTGTAGCATTGCAAGCAATTGCATCCAACGCCAGCCACGTTCTAATGTACATTAATGAAAACGAGCAAGCGAGAGAGGATGAAAGAGGGAGGGAGGGAGGTAGGACGGACGAGAGAGTTATGTGCTAAAACATTTCGGTGGATTCAAATGTGAAATCAAAGAAATAGATGCATAGAGAACAAGTCAATATCAAAATTGCATTTGATGTGAACAAAGGCCGATAGCCAAATGTCACGTATTCACCTGCACTAAAAGCACTTAGTTCACATCGGTACGACAATCCACCGCTGACGCTACTGTTTATTTCCATAATTAAATGTGTGCAAGGAGCATTTTGGTCTTGCTTGGCGTTGATTGTGAAAATAGCAGTAGGTTGGTAGACTGGTGCTTAGTGCCTCGATACCAGTTAAAATAAATTAAAGTGAACGCTGAAGTAAGATTCCAAATTTATAATATTTCCGAAAATTTCCAATTGATTTCGATGCATCGCAACCTTTGTGCAACCCGATTTGTTGTGGGTCGCATTCAAGCACACACACACACACGTCTGTTTGTGATTGGATCGGAATGGTACCGATGGCGGTGTACTGTTTTTGGCATCTGAATGAAACTTCTCAAGTAATATGCGCAAAGTTTGATGTTGGGAAGAAGTAAAGCACTGATTGTTGCCTTTTGTCATCGCCAAAAACAAAAAGCACATCGGCAACCAGGTGAGAGAAGCAAACTCATAGTATATGCCACATGCCATACGATGGTTACATACTTTTCAGCATTACAGTGAATGCAACACATGCATATTCGGCAAGTGATTTTCCAAACAATATCAGAATGAACTTAAAATGATTACTTGTTTTGTCAGCGACGACGGCTGATTGTTGGCTGCCATACCAAATATTAAATATGCATTGGATTGCGATGCAAACTGTGAACTAAGACCACTTAACTAAACAGTACGCGAGAGTATCGTCATGCACACACACACACACACATGCACAGTCGATGAGAAACGGAATGTTTCACTTTCCGAAATTAAATCGATGGCAAGCAAATGAGAAAATGCACATTCCTCTCTTGTTCACTTCGGGTTGCCTAGCGCTTAATGCCAATGGTGAAATCTTCGGGCAAACATACACACCGAACGCTAACGTGCATATATATTCCGAAATATATAAATGTAATTATGTTTGTTAAGGTATTAATATTGAAGCAACCGAAAGTTTATGTCAAAGTTTTGGCACCAGAAATATTTTCAGTTTAATTAAGCTTTGCTCTGCAAACTCTGACTCTCTCTCCTTTTTTCTACCTCACATTCACTAACGCTGTGCATCGAGGAATGCAACCTCAAACTGAAATTCAAGTTTTTGCATTTCCCATGTTTACAGTTTTATATTTTTAGTTCATTTTTTTTTTCATTCTCTTCCCTCACATTCCTCCTTCTCGTTTTGCTTTTTTCTCCACCAATTTTCACTTCTTATTGAAGTTTCGAGAGGAGAGGGAGAGAGAGAGAGAGAGAGAGAGTGTGAGCGAACATTGACTCAAAAAATTAAACTTTTTCCCTAAAAAAGATATCAATAAGCTCGAAAATTATATTGAACTGAAGCGCGTTCGTCTGTATAGTTTGCACTTTACACGATGTTTGGTGTGTGCAAAGGTGAAAGAAATTGAATTTAATAACTGCTTACTTACTTACATAAATTAAATCACTTGTAGAAACTTAATCGTTTTCCTTCGAAGATTTTAAGCGATGAATTCTTTCGTAAACGAAAATAGCGAGCAACGAGAAAAGAAAATTTATTAATTAACCAAAAATTGTTGGTATTTTTGCAAAAATTGTAAAAAAAAATCCTCAATATTGCCGAGCCCGTGATGAAAAACGATGGTAATAAAGCATTAGCCGCGACTTTGGCCTCGTCAGTGAACTTTTGGCTGTAAATCAACGATTTACGACGCAACAGGAAATGTGGAATGACCACGCTCGGCAACCGCAAAAACTGATTTAAATTTGTTCGGGACGGCAAAAATGCATTCAGGGTGAAAGTGTTTGATTGCAAATCGTCTAGACTCTTAAACAGAATGGCAGAGAGAGAGAGAGTGACCGAGGTGGTGTTGGACTTAGCGATGGAAGCACAAATGAATAAAAAAAAGTATATGTGTAACGTTTGTTTCAAGGAGTGTATTTTTGCATGGATTTCCGCACATATTGTTATCATCATAAAATACCTGACAGAAACAATGCCACGAGCGTTTAACACTCAGCAATCGTAACGTGTGGATATCGTAGTCCAGTTCTTTGGAACGAAAAGCGTTCACAGCAATGTGAACGATTGAGGCGAAGTCCCAGGGCCGTTCACATCAGTGGAAGCGAAATGATAAACACGGAAAGTTGAAGATTTATTTAAAATGTAACGTGTGGCGTTATTGCTGTCACTGCTGTCGCCGTGGCCAGCATTTTTAAAAGGAAACATATAGAGATACACACAACTGGCCATTTGACCCAATGTTATAAACAATACGAAAAGAGCACACGAAGCACACAGTCATACATATCTATATAGTTATACATATCTTTTTCCACGTAGTCACACAGAAAAATCGACAACAACAAAAAAGAAACGCATGCAATATATCTAAGTTAGCGGAAAATAAATCGAGTGCTGGCAAATCCAAAATACAGAGTAAAATAATTTTCATCGCTCACACAAACACACATACATTTGTATGTATATACACACACGCGCGCGTACACAGCATGTTACTTAGAAAATATAAATCTAAAATGCAATTAAAATGCAAATCTCGGTGTGTTTATCGTGTCGACGTGAGTGTAAGTGTATTTGGCTGTGTATAAGCGTGAAACTCTCGCATTTTCCCATTCGGGATAATATATATTTTGAACGACGTGAAACATACTTGCTCGCCATGTTTGGGAACTTTCTTTATTCATGGTTTCGTTGTTGTTCAATATATTCAGTAGCTGTCCGTTTACTTATCAAACCGATTTCAAATGCATGTGCTTGTCCGTGCGATACCTTATATCAAAGTGTGACTTGTATTTTGCCGAGCGATGCATTTACCATTTTGCAACGGGGGACTTCTCGGTTCATGCAGGAGCGTGTTGCTTTTGGTACTCCCCATTCGGTTGCTTGCCACTACATTGGCACCGCTGAGTTTGTTTTAATATTTTTTCCTTCTTTATCAGTGTTCGTGATTCACTTTTTACGGCTGCGACGACGGTGACTAAACTTCCGTTTATTTTATCGTTCCTCTGTTTTTGCGAACACACACGATTGCATTCCTAAGTCGGACAGAACAGTGACGGCAACACAACCATAGAAGATATTCGTTTGAAAGGAGGTAGAGTGTCTCCCATATAATTAAAATGAATGGTTCTAATGTGACTGTTTGAGCGCCCGCTTCTTTCAACCACGTTCAAATGCAACGGAGCAATTAGATCACGATGCGAATAATAGTAAAAATGGCACGCATCTCATGTGGATGGCAAATGTTGTCGAGACACATATCGGCGCGGAAAGAGTGGGAGAGTGGGATTGGATCGCATGACGAAAACATGTGTCACAACCTTGACGCTCCTTTGCCGCGCCGAGAACAGATTGAGTTTCATCATCTTCATCCATCGAATACCAATGAAAAACCAATATTTATATCGAAACAGTATGACACGGTTCCTAATCCGGAACTAATTGTAAAACATAGCGTTGAAATACGATACGATGATATATACGCACAGTTTTGGTCCGTTAGTTCACTGTGTCAGACGTAAACGGAGGGTAACATTGGTCTCAATTTCATTAAAGTAAAACCTGTAAAGCCGTCGCGACAGTCGCGACACATCTAAGTGCAAGAGAGGAATAGGAAGAGAAAGAGAGGGAAAGGGAGAGGAAAAGAGACAGGAAAGAGAGTGTGGGTGCGGATGGGTGATTGCGAATGTGAAAATGTGCGCTATTGTCCGATGATGCACAACTATGGGTATATAATGACAGCTACTACATATCTGCTTGACACGGAGCGCAAATAAATTACGTCCACCAGAAGCACTATGCACCATATTCATCGAATGAATCAAACTCGGTGAAATCATAATGATTTGTTGTTTTCGTTTTGAGAAACGAACGTCTTGCCATTGAAATTATTCTTTGGATAATCCATGAATCGTTCGCAGTCAAACCGAAGTGGCAAGGAAATTTCGAAATCGAAAAGAGATCGAGAGAAAGAGAGTAGGAAAAAAAACATCAAGCTCTCTGAATACACAATCACCTAATGCCTTATTATGTCGAATTGAAACCATTTCATCCGAAGGCACATGTTTCCGCAAGGCGAGTGTATGAGCAATAGAAAGGAAAAAAAAAACACAAAAATAAAAAAAGAAGATGAGAAAAAAATACTAATAGCACACGATAACATTCTTCGCCAAATCCGCACTTGTCGAGTAGAATGGTTCTGCAGGATATTGTCGGTTTCTTGCACTAATGACACTCATTGTACGCTATGGCATTCCAGTCGTTCGGAATCTCATTTACTACTATTTTTCCCCTACATTTTTGTCTGTCTTTCACTGCGTTGCATTTCGTTATAGTCATACACACACACACACACACACACACGTGAAATCCCATCGTTCGACGGGAATTGCTGAATAAACCATGACAGAAACCTTCAAAAGCGTCGTATTTTTCTTTCTTGTTCGCACTTCATGCATTATTTACAATTGAATGCATCTATTTGCTCGCGTTTGTTCTTCAGAACATAAAAGAAATATAAAGTAGCAAAATAAGTGAGCGAGAGAGAGATAGAGTGAAAGGGAGAATGAAAAGAGAGGAAAAAAACTGTCATTCAACCGATGTACGTCTATTCGATTCACACCAAAACTCCAATGCAATTTGCGCCATCACAATAAACACAGTATATCATTTCGAATGACGTACATCCGTACGTTGACACAGCACTTTTTCAGCGACGGAACCACACTCATTGCACGTTCTTGAGCCACCGCCAACAGCTTAAGCTTCCTTCGAAGTGCTGAATTCTCGAAATTTCAGCCAATTTGTCAGAAGATAAATTCTTAACGGCAAAATGTTTCAACAAAACACTTAAAACCGTACGAGAGAGCAAAGAGAGAGAAAGAAAGAAAAACCACACAGAAGAAGGAACTATTCTGTAATTAGAGTTGATGTAATTTAAACATGACTAACAACGAACGCTCTGTCCAAATGGTGTAAACATTCATAAATTGGAAATGTTTGGTGCAGAAGACGAATGACGTTGGTGTGTGTGTGTGTGTGTATGATTGTCTGGATTTCATGGCCTTCGAATCAAAATTATTTTCAATTATCGTTCACATAATGGGCAAAGGCCACACAAGATGATGTAATTTGTGCTGCATTTTTCACACACTCCGTTACGTGTGTGCCTTTTCTTTCTCCACTACCAACACCGCCACCACCGTCATACACTCTCTGCTCCACATACCTTCTGATTCATGTCATGAAAAATGAAGCTAATATCATTGTCTTCAAGTACTCATTACATTAATTGAAGTGCTGCACCCTGAACAACAGCTAGACAAATCGTTGGAATAAACGTAAATAACAACGGCCATTTTGTAGCCATGGAACACAACCAACTGTTCGACAAAGTAGTTAAATCACAAATCGACAATTCCAAATCACGCAAACACGAAAAAAATGTAATGTAATGAAATGTGTTCATGGTCATCGCCTTAATCATTTACGTATTCATTTTTTTAAGAAGAAGTGGATATGAGAGTCAAGAAAATGTTTGGGCGAGTATGGGCCGATTGATTGATGGTTTGTTGGAATCATTTGTGAATATTGTTCACAAATAATATTATTTAAGTTGGCGACAAGTAATAATAGAATTGGATTTTTATTCGGTTTGTGAGAGCATTTGTAAGTGGCACAACTAGTACATCAATAACCAACCATATGTTGTTGCAAAGCATTAAATTCGAAAAAAAATTAAACTCATCGCAGCATCATTCATTTTATATGTAATCCTGGTCGTGACGATGTGGAAAAAAAATCTATCAATCTGATGGTTTCTCATTCTTTCAAGACATTGTCTTACTTCTTTGGAACACGCGTCCACAGCAAATTAGATAATAAAATGAAATTGCTTCCACTAAAACAAATGGAATGATGGGCTCTCTTGCGGTTTCACCATGGGTTTTTTCCTGCTCTCTTGCTTGTATCATCATATATCAAGTCACCTTCTATCCTTAATGCAATGGCAGGCGATAGCTGAATTGAGCGCTTCCTGATTTTTTTTTCTTCAAATAAATCTACCAATACAATGAACTGCATGGGCAAGCACATGTGTAGTTGAATTAGATGGCTTAGGGATTGTGCGATAAAATCAAATTTCGTTTATGTGTTTATGCTTACGAAAATAAATGATTGCCGAGTTTTTTTTTTCGATGAGCAATTGAGCATTCTTATCGACCGAAATGCGCATTCAAGATTCGAACAAAGTAAAACTAAATTGTGTAGCTCCCGTGAAGTGCGAAATGAGATAGTTAAACTCCTGCATCATGAATTTCGTTGCACTATCTGAATCACCCGAAAGTGAACAGCCGACATGATTTTGAATTCTTTCTTCTTTATGCGGTTCACACACAAAAGCACCATAAATTTAAGAAAAAGCAGTCTTTTAAAGTGGGGAAAAAACGTAATCGCAACTCTAAATCGGTAGCTTTCACAAACATTCAAATGTGATAAATTATGTGAATGAGCGCATTTTTGTTGCCAGTGAAATGCGAAGAAACAGAATGGGCAACAGACCGAACAAAGGGGAAAAAATTAAGAATTAGTATATCAAAAATATATCCAAAAATGTGTAGGAGCACCAAATGAATTCACATAGTTAAATTTCCATTTATTCTTTTTTTACTTTTTGGCATTCAAAATACCAAGAAAAACTTCCCACGGTGGATGATAGAGTGTATTGAATAAGTTTATGCAACACAGAACTAAACGAATAAGGAGAAAAAACGTGTATGCATCAACAATCAGTTGCGTATATAAAATGAAACCCTTTTCCGGATCTTGCATCATTCGGTGCATTTAACGACAATTGGCGACAAGCAAAGTACGGCAATGTGATAAATAGATATTCGTACATTGTACGCTCTACTCGGTTACTTTTGGCTTAGCGCTGCTGCAAGATATTCTGCAATCTCCCTATTAGCAAATATAAATTCGTACGCATCCACCATGTATTGCATGCAACGCATTCGCAACTCTCAGGCTTTCAGCAAATGCTTTGCAAAAGTATTTTTAGCTTGGAGCGATGTGTATATTCTTCTTTCTTGTCGAGCCATTTCAGCAAATCTCGTTTTGCAATTACATTCTTCCTTGTATCTTTTTCTATGCGCTTTTTTTTTAAAATTAATTTGCGCTCACTGTTCAACGTCACTCCATTCCAAAAACTGTGCTGAAAATGACCTTCTGCCTTCCGTTTAGTGTAACAACAGCAAAAATTGTAATGGATTACATTTCAGTATCAGAGAATGGAGTAGAAAATCGATTGTAGAGAAGACATCCAAGTGAGAGAAAATGAGTTGTGTATGAAAATAAGAGCAGCAAAAAAAAAACATTATATGCATGATAGAATGATATGCTATGGCTGTTTACAACACAATGTATTCAATTTTTTTTGGTGGATTTGTATGTGAGTGTGTGTGTGTATTTAACACAAAAACTAGTTTATTCTCGTTCAAGTTTTTGATATGGATTTCAAATATGCACAAACAGAACGACATATATCGGTGCTGGCGCTCCATAAATTAATCATGGCAAAGATGATGAATATTCGGCAGACTGAACGGCAAAATTCATAGGAGAGAATCCATTGTAAAATGCTGAACAAAGCAGTATCGTAACTATCATGTCGGACGGTTAGTCATGCAATAGGCCATATGACAATACTTTCTTAAGCATAAATGACAAGAAAAAAGTTTCATGTTGTACAATCACTTCGATAGACTAAAGTTACTAGTTTGGTTGCTTTCTGATTCCCTCAATAAAGAACAAAACCGAAACTAACTTAGAACACTCTTTGTTCATTTCAAACTCATTCTTTGATATTCACCCCACACGCATTGCATATGTGCGAGTAAGTTGAAGTAGCCCACAGAAGTAGAGAGAGAATTGCGCCTATAGAAAATGATGTGTGTGGCAAAAAGAAAAAAAAAACGAGCAAGAAAGACGAGAGTGAAACGGGAAGCACCTGATTATGGCGTGATTCAAAGCTCGCCACCGGAAAATGTAGCATGGTAGAAACAAAAACCCGAAAATAATTAGCTTTTAATTATCAAGGCGTTTGACTAATGAGCCAAGCGGCAGTGATACTAGTAAATTTGTTTGATTTTGTGTGCGGCCACTTCGGTAAATTGAGCCCAACTTTTGAAGATGAACAAATGGATGATAATGGAATAAATTACAACTCATTTGAGAAATTGCCCATCATTGGCCGTCAATCCGATAAGCTATGACGCAGATTGTGCTTCGGCATTTGCCAATTATGTGCTTCATTGGATAATAATGCAAGTCATCAAATGTGGCTGAACCAATTCTGCAATCAAAATGGCATGCGTGATTGCGCTGAATCAGATACAGACGCATTGGCATAGGCATAGACACCGAGCACACACTAGTTTGTTTATTAATTGCCCACAAAACACTTAAGCTTGAACATAGTATAAAATTCATTTTCAGATTCCACTATTCAATTATCCATGCAATTTGGCCAAAAGAATTAATTCGAATCAAGAAAGTATTCCATTAGCTTGGAGCATAGAAATGCGGTGAAAATCATAAATGTCAATGAATACTTGAACCATATACACATATATGCGGCATTTGAAATGAATGCTCAAGTTTTCATTATGACATTTGAATATTTTCGAATCACCATAATGATTAAATCACACATCAGTTTGTTAAATAAATGATCGGTAATGGATGGCGATGGTTTGGCACTGATACGCATGCACAAGCTATTGAAATTGAATCGGTCACAATGACCAAACAGAAAACCACTACAGGAATATCCATTTAACGCCTATTCATCATTTTATTAGCGACCGAAGAATATTTGGAATTAAACACAAAACCATAAATTCAAATTAAGACGGGACATTCCATGCATTCTCTGGTTCGACAGTCGAAGGAGATGATGACGACGACAACGAAGATGACGAAGATGACGAAAATGATGATGATGATGATGAGTTTATGTGTCGGACACATTGTGTCCAAAGTGTGTGACCAAATTAATAAAGCAAAGCAATGAGATATGTACGACAAACCGGTTGGTTATGGTGACTGAAAATGAATTATATATGAATTATCTCGGATTGGCCACTTCAAGCCCATGATACATATATACATAATATGGTCACTGGTCATACATTGTGCATTAGTATGCGTAAACATGTATCCCGAATTGAAAGTGACAATAAACTCGAGCCAATTTCCATAAAACAATATTCCGCATCATAAACAGTGCGTCAACTTCAAGAATATATGGTGATATCGATTATTATGTGTGAATTTTTTCCCATTTCGTGTCATGTATAATATATTGTGATTCCAGTGGACAACGAAAAATGAGCCGACCGATAAGCTCATAATAAGCGGCAAAGTGAAGATGGCAACATAATAATTAATAAAGATGATGCTATATAATTATTAAACATTGCAGAAATCTAATTAATGTATAATAATATAATATCTAATTTCGTGTTTATTTCATGCACAGATATCAATATTAATTATTGTTGCATTTGCAACGAAACACTTTCGTGTACGTATGTGAATTGCGATTGTTCAACCGGTTTGGTTCACAAATAAGATTGCCGAATCGGTTGTCATATTGCTCTCGTATTCCAATTATTATTTTACTCAAAGCATTAACACAATAACTATACACTACAGTGACACGATAATTATTTTCGGCGTTGAGCTTACTTATATCTGTGTGTCTTTGGTATTTTCCAAATGAGAGCCTCTTTGGGAATACTCATTTCAATATAGATCAACAGATATAATAATTCAGTTTGAATTGCCAAGTATATCGGTAAGCATACTGATCTTTATTTGTTTTACCATCATTCAAATTGAACAAAAGAAAAAAGTGTCTCGCGAGAGTTTATAAAATCACTTTGAACAGTGGTCAAATTGTTAACCAAAAAAAGGGGAAAATGTATTCATAAACTTTTTTTTGCCTGCATAATGATCAATTATGGTAACCTACCACGACACGTGTGCCGTAAACGAAATTTGGTATCCATTTTGATAGGAAAATAGAAAATCAAAGATTTGATTGCTTATTTTATTAAACAATAAAATCCACGAAACGGTACAGCTATAAATTCCATATCAAAATGTGTTTCCCTTCCTTAGGATACTTGGTTACCTGGGACTCCATTCAAATCCATCATCCACTTAGTAAAGATGCAAGAAAACTTACCTGAAAGAAGAAGAAAAAAATATAAAAGTTAAAGTGTTGATTGAAAAAATTGATTGTGGTATGTTTTTATGTTTGACAAGATAAGGGTGAGAGAGAGAGAGAAAGAGAAAGAGATAGAACAGCGGTAGAATGAGCAGAACAGCGAATCGAGAATATCTCATTTTCATATTAATGTTCGTCTCGTTCATTTATGTTAAAAGATTTTATGCTAATTTCAAAATCTATTATCCGATTATGAATTGAGTCCGCACTCATAAATATTCGGGAGGGAAAAAAGTTAATATTAAAGTAATAAAAAAAAAATTCGGAAGACCGAAGATGCTTCGGCTGTATGGGATTGGCGAAGGCTTACGTTGGCCATGAAATAACCATAACATAAATTAGACAGAAATATACAATATAAACGGTCGCGCGATTGTACGACAGCGGCTTTTTTCTTTCTTTTTTTTCTTCGGGGCCACCACAAAAAGAATGAAAGAGGGAAAAAGAACTTCGAATAACATTAAAATTTTATTTATGAAGTTTTTCACATTTGATGGTCATAAGTCAGTTCGATAATTTCAACATAGCGAGTGAGCGCGATATATGCTACAGCTGCCAGTGTCCATCATCATTTTTCTTCTTTTTTCTTCCCTTGCCCGCAACAACGGCAGAAGGACGAGATAGCAAAAGCGGCAAAAGTGAAATTCAAAATAAAACCCATGGATAAAGCAATAAAATACTATTAGCATCATTTTGAAAAATCATAAATTTTCGTTCGCTTTTCTTCGAACAAAAACGATGAACCTTTTGTGCCCAAAACTGAATGGATCATAAAGCGTTCCTTCGTCTTATTTGTTTGTTTTTGTTTTGCATGTAAACAAGAAGTGGATAGACCTTCTTTCACTCGTATAGCACTGAATCGAATTGGCACTTGTTTCTTGTTTGCAAGTGGGCTCAAAACCCGAGCCACTTTTACGAATATGAACACACATACGAACAAACAAAACGAAAAATAGATGAAACCAGCGAAATTTTGTTGAATCGTCTTTGATACTCATCCATGTCAACCGAAGCCAATCCCAATGAACAGAAGATCCAAACGAGCGTAATATTAATTCAAATAAAAATCATATTCGAAGCTATATCGC
Source organism: Sitodiplosis mosellana (assembly GCF_009176505.1). NCBI lineage: Eukaryota > Metazoa > Arthropoda > Insecta > Diptera > Cecidomyiidae > Sitodiplosis > Sitodiplosis mosellana. Next base: position 2,521,610 of record NW_022601467.1, read on the forward strand.
TTATTCGCGAAAAAACCATAAACATATATACACACACACACACACACACACACACACACACACACATACAAATATTGTCACGACAGATAAAACGGAAGACAAACAATCGCACGCACATCCATCGGAGAGCGATGGAATGCTAGCACTGTAGCTGGCGATTGAGAGAGAGAGAGAGAGAGAGGAATGGAGCTAGCAAGGGGAGATAAAATAGAAAGAAAAAATGGCGAAAAGAAAAATGATTGTTTCGATAAAGCTTGTGACAGACGGCGATTTGGTTCGTGGCGGGCCCGAGAAGCACAGCAACAAAAATTTACGAAGCAGTAAGAAGACCAGAAAAAAATTGAACTAATAATCGTATAATCACAATTTTACAAACTTTCGCTACTACTTATGATAGATCTCATAAATTTACAACTTATTTATTAGTTTCGTCAAAAGGGTGTTTATTTCATAACGCGTTCCGTCTCTTATTTATTCTCCGACGAGCGGGCTCTTGTGTGCTTGGATGTATGGGTACGTGTGTGTGTGTGTGTGTGTGTGTGGGGAGTGCCTTGGCGAATTTTTATTGCACTCATCTGACATTTTCGGAGGGAAGATGACAATACTATTCAACGAAATGATACGGCAAATAAGTATCGCTCAAGTTCACGTTCTTTATGCTCGAATGAAACGGAATATAATAATGTGAATAAGGATATAATGGTCCTTATTTCTCTATGGTTGGTCTTGTCGACGAGCATTCCGTCGGCATTCGTTGGATCTTATAGTCACTTTGAATAAATTCACAGACTAAAGGAACGGGCATCTCTCTATCATTTCGTTTCATTTTATCGTTGTTTTTTCAGCGTTAATATACATATTTTGCCAATAAAAAACGACTACCGACCGGAGAAAGGGACGACGGATAGAAAGAGCACCGAGTGAAAAAGAGAGAAAGAGAAAAAGCCGCGCACATTCAACACATTTTTCAGTTCTCGGTAGTAGTCGTTGTCATCGTCGTCGTCGGTATTATGATGGTTACACCATCAGAGCAGCAATGCCTTTTCTCTATCGTGTCTCAAGATATTTATTCAATTCGATATGAGTCACTCGAAACGAAACCGTCAAGAATAGATTTATTCGCTACGAGAAGCTTTTATGACAGCGTTTGCTTCATTTCGTCACATTGAGCGAAATAAAGAATGATGGCAAAGAATAAGAAGAAGAAGAATAAGAATAAATAAATGTAAGTACATTGAAGAAAAGCTGGCAAACAAATTGAATCCGAGCCTGATTGAAAGAGAAGATGCACGACACACATAAAATAACGGAAAAACATGGGAATTGTTACTGTGAAACAACAACACGACTTCCAACTGCACAAAGAAAAAAACCCATTTCGAGAAGTTGAAATTTCAATTTTATGCGAAGCGTTTACAAAATCAACCAACAACTAGAAGTCGAAAGCGAATCGAATAACAACCAAATCACAACAAACACTAGATGATTGAATAGGATCCTTGTACCATCCACACTTCAAGCCCTGCACTAGTGAAAATAAACACGACAAAAGCAAACTGTCATTGAAAAGAATTTCAAGCAAAATACCAAAGCAACCGAGCAAATTCTCACACCGAAATGAGTCAACCGAACAAAGAAGAAGAAAAAAGAAGAAAAAGAAACAGACGACGAAACGAAGGAAGAAAAACAGAGAAGAATCCACCAGAATGAGACATTCCCAATGATTTTGCCATGAAGTTAACTAAAACCAATATCAATAATAAATTAAAATTAACAAGTTGATTTGTTGGAGTTGGATGGCGCCTCTGAGACAATATATCTTTTGTATGATTTGCTCGTCTTCTTCCTGCTTTAGAAGTTTTCAGTGCGCAATATTGAAGCATAACAAAAACAACAATAAAGTAAGAATTACACAAAATCGCTCTGACTGTCTCCGTTCGGATAGCGCGCGTTCCGTACGCCACTCTCTCTCTCACTCACTCTGTGTTTATGTGTGCCTTTCTCTTACATGCAATCATTTCCGAACAATACATTCAACTGTACCAATGGCATTCAGCGAACCAAGGAAGCATAACTAAGTAGTGTTTTGTTACTCGTTTTGCTTTTAGTTCCATAGATTTGTGCGAATCTAAGTATGCTTCTGTTACGACTGTTGCTACTTCTGGTGCTATTGCTAATGCGACCATTTCACTGTGATCAAAATGTAGCTTAAGTCATGAAGTATAAGCGAATACCGAGATCGAAACAAGCGCAAACCATCTTTCATTTCGATACAATATACGCGACTTTTTTTCAAATCAAATTAATCAAATGTTGCATTTCATTGCTTTAAATTGATTCGCAGAACTTTCATCTGCATGCAGCGTAGGTGTTGCTTGCGATAGAATGCTACTTTGCTTAATGACAGCCACGATTTCTGCGTGCTGAGACTCGATACTTGCAACGTGACCTATTAACGAGAATTTAGTCATCAAATGAACTATAAAATGTCAGTATTCACCTTTCATTCCCGAAAAAATCGAACGAATTTGAAATCAATCTCTGTGTCCTAATACAAGTCCTGAAAAGTTCGCCATTTGACGGTATAAAGCACACAACAACAATAAATTCCATGCTTTACATCATTTCGCATTTCGTTGCATTCTTTTGCCAAGTTGGTGCTTTTTTTCTTCTTCATTCTCATGTCACTGGCAAAGTGATCATGCGAAGTTACGGTGAGATTTTCCCCAACATTGCACAGGTCACACTTTAAATGCGAATGTCCAATAGAAATTTATGGATTTTATGCATCTATCGCTAAAAGCACTTTCGTTTGCCAGCGGGAAAACTTCTTTTAGCGCGTACACGAAGTGGGTAGAAATTCGTCCCCGTGCATTGTGCGAACCAAAAGTCATTGCGATAAATCTGAGAAAAAAGCTCACATCAACCAGCTAGCGAATGGTCGCTACATAATTCTCGCTCAGCATTGCCACCTTCGTTAAATGCGTACGTTTCAATTTCGCCATTGCTATAGCTACAATTGCGATTTATTTATCATTAGTCTTCATAGGTATTTTCAATTCGTTTGCACAGTTGGAATTCCGTTTGTATTGCATAAGTGTTGGTACGAACGATTTCATTTTTCCGTCGTTCCCAAGTTCGTTGGCAGTCAGCAGGAGAGGCGGTAATGGGAGTGTATGCAGGGTGCAACGGAAACAGAGATAGAGAGGAAGGGAGTAGGCAAAAGAGAAACTAGGATCGCTTTCACTGTTATTTATTTATTCGAATTGATTTTTATTTTTCGAGCTAGTGCGATCCAAATATTGTGTGGCAGTTGACGGAGTACGACAACGAAAGCAGTTTGAATTAGTTTGAGCTTTTTAGATCACGCTCGTCATCATTATAAACGCTTCGTTCATTTACGAGGTTTCTAAATCGCGTTCTGCACATTTGGCAGCATATCAAGTTCAGCGATGCAGATTCACTTGTCGCCTTATTTCGCCAAATCACTATCTTTTTGAGGCGCACATAAAAGCAATGCATTTCGCAAATGGCATTTTTGCAATGCACAATCGTTGTAAGCACCATTCATATTCGGTTCCGTTGATCATTATTGTTATTATTGTACGACAATTATTTCGTTCGTTCGTTCTTTGTACATATTTAAGAAACGGAACACAAAAACCAAAGAAAAAAAGAGAAATCAAGAAAGACTGAACGACTGAAACAGGAACATTTTAAATGCTTATTGCAGTGAATTAACAATGGTGTAGTTCTCGTTTCACTGAAACATTGCGCGCTCTTTCTCCTTCATAAAATGTCATACGAATTACAATGTCACTTTGTCATCGTTTCGACTTTGCGCTTCATCTACACTCTACGCTGTGTAACTCATGCCTAAATGCAGTAGACGTTGTCTGCATGTGAAACGCACACTCTTTGCGCGAGGCGAGAGTTTTAATAATACAGTGTCTATGATACAAAATGCAAAATTTAGTCGGCACACTCGGTTTTGATATGACAACAGTCCCGAGCTAAATGAGTTTTTCTGCTTAATTTCTTGAGCAAATGGAGAATGTTTGTTGAAATTGGAATGTTCCAAGCGAAAAACATAACAATGAATTTAGCAACAATCTAATTAAAATTTAATCATTTATTTGTGAATTTAAATATTTCTTAAGCATTACAATAGACCAAAATGACATTATCCCCACAACGCATGCTATTAAACTGCGGCGCTGCTGTTGCTGTGGGCGAGGGAAACGTGCGACAAAAGGGGCATTTTGATGTATTAAATTAGTAAATAATAAGTGCCTGTTTTTTTTTTACGACCAGAGGACGTAACTCTCGCTTTCCTTTGGAAGGAAATGAATTTTAAACGACATAAAAAACGGGAGCAAACGCTCAATCTTAACCTCAAGAGACGCTGTCGCAATGCTTGAAAACCAGCCAAATTGTCACAAATCCACATGGCGTATGACTTTTTGTTTGCGGAGGAGAGGAAATCGAGAAGACTAAACATCGCAATTTTTCGACTCAATTTATGCCTCCGTAAAATGTCGATTCATAGCAAATGCCATTTTCATTCAGATCGATCGAAAATTCATTTGCCTAATGCGATATAGACAGCTATTTAGCCAACACCACAAACACACACAAACGAAATGTTTCCCTAACAGCATCAGCGATCATATTTACTTATCGAAAATTCAGTTTTGGAACACTTTTAAATACATTAATCAGTATGGAAAGTTGCTGCATACCAAAAACCATTTATTCATTAGGTTTACGCGGTTCAGAGGATTTGGTGTTTGTGCAGTGAGAAGGGGAACCACAGCACACAAGTGGAGTTACGGTCGAGATGAATGGAAGAACTTCACCCTCTATCTCTCTCTCTCTCTCTCTATCTCAATCTCGTTTCATAAGCTAACGATGCTAACGATTTTGGATGCGCAGAGTCGAACCGAGGTAGATAAAGTTTGACAAAATTTGTTTACGTTTAATAATTATTTTAGGTGGTGGTTTTGTTAACGCATATTGTGAGCGAAAATGTATCTATTAAAATGATAACGATAATCCTGAGAAGAAAAATCTCGAGAGTATTATTTGCTTACTGTGGATGCATTGCCTATTAGTGGCGGTGGTGGTGGTACTGCTGCTGCTGCTGCAGTGGCAAACAATTTCAAAGTTTGTTGATGGGTGAAAATAGGAAAGAAGTCTGCAACGACAATGACTAACATTCGAAAGAAAAGCGCAACTTTGTGACGTTATATGGACCACTCGCTTGCTGTTTGCGTGCGATAAAAAAAGACGAACTGAACCAAAATCACAGCGACTAACCGAATGCAAACGCGTAGAGAATTAAATGAAATTCTCGAAAACTTGGAACGACTGTAGAGGGAGAAAATTCAAAACGTGGTACAACGTACGTACATTGCCATGAATTTAATGCACACCACAAACCGACTACAATCCCGTCGATTCGTAGAATATTGCCATCACGATTCTCTAATTTGTCATAATAAGTTACGATGATATCATACCAGAAGTTGAATCAACGATCGACGTTTAACGTATTCGCCAAACGGCAAAATTCATTTATTTATTAAAAACAGTTACTTGCGCGCAAGATGCGACAGCAATGAGACAGTGGTGCTGAAAAGCAGAAACAAAAGCACGAATATAAAATGTAAGGGAGGGAGGCAGGGAGATGGGGGGAAGACGAAGTGAAAAAGAGAAAGGGAGCATTGACTGTCGAACATTTGACTTTGCAAAAACTCAAAACTATTTATTCATTGAATAACAGAATCCAATTTAAAGTTTCAGATAAAATGCGCTTCCACATCTCTAGCGTACATGAATGAATATGAGCTGCTGCTGAATGCTAAATCTTGTACGTTATCTTCGTTTTCGTGCGCGTTTTTTGGGTTTGGAATAGCCCATTTTTATATTTTTGTTCGATTTGTTTACGACTTTTTCCATTTGTGTGCGTTTTTTTTCGGTGTCATTTCGTCCGCTCAGCACAGATGAGAGCGACGAAGAGAAACACGAAGAGCGTGATTAAAATGAAAGCAGCTTAAATCCCTTGCTCGCTTCAACACGATGACGATGATGATCTGAATGTCAATGTCTCTTTATAGTTTATATCGTCGCTTCGATGCTTCGTTTAGTTGAATCGGAATTATTACAACTATTGTGTTCTTACAGCTCTTTTTATTGTTGTCACTCTCTTTTTTCTTCTGTTTTTCCAAATGCAGTTTTGCAACATTTGCTTTCGTTTCCCGCTGCTCGTCGCTTCAAACCTCACTCTGGATGCTGATTTCCAAATTCATGTGCACCAATAACAAGTTATAATCGCAAACGCCAGCACCATTACAACACTGTTTATAATTTTTGTTCAAGTTTCAATTGGTTTAATGTTTGGTAATTGAGTTTTTCACATTTTTATGTTTTAAATCCCATTTATTTTTACTGATACACATACAATACATTTGCGAATGAAGAATATGGCGTGAACAATGAACATGGCCAAGTTTGCAGTGTATGAAAACATAACCATTGAGCGAAATGAACACATTTGAAGTGTTCGCATCGGAATTACTTCTTCCAGAGAATAGTTAATTAGATTTCAAGTCTCTCTCTCTCTCTCTCTCTCTCTTTGTGTGTGTGTGTGTGTCTGTTCTTTTTTTTGTCACTCTTTTTTTCTCCAAAACAGAATTTCTTTATACGTTTGGTACGATTTTGTGATTTCAAACCGAATGAAGCGTTCGCGTTCGTATGGAAAAATGATAGAAGCAAAATGCGAATAAAATAGGTTGGTATCACTTTATTTGCGTTTGTGAATGCGAAAGGGAGTATTGCGCGCGTGCTTCTTCTTCTTCTTCTTTTTTTTACGCTGAAAAGCAAAACAATGCAAACGATTGTGCATTTTGTTGCTTAGCTGGCAAGAGAGATGAAAGTAGTGAGATCGTGGAAAATTGAGACAAAATGCAATAAAATCCACATTTCTATTGGGCTCATTGTTCCTTTTATGATTCTATTACGCTATAATGCGAAACGACGACGAATCATTTGGTTTTTTTTTTTGCTCTGAGATGTTTATTTTGCATAGTTAATAGTCCGGGGAGGTAGGAAAAGCCGAAAAAACAGATAGAGAAAAAGAGAGTAGCAAGCAGAAATGCGTTGTTTTGTATTGTTATTCAACCGCACCAAAGCACAGAAAATGTGCTTCGTAATGTATTCACACTCACAGCAGGCCAAAAGATGAAAGCGGATGAGATAGACAGGACAATAACACTTTTGGAGAAGAAAAAAAGCCGAAACAAAAAAAGCGAGAATATGTGTGTATACACGCGATATGGGTAGCTGAAATGGACAGGAGTTGAGAGGAAATAAGTGGAAAGGATATGTGCGCATCGCATCCGGTCCATAGTCAATAAAAAGCTTTTCGATTATTCAGCGCACAGTGCTTTTCATGCACTTCGCATTTAAATACGCGGATACATAATACAGATACACTTTTGATGACAAACAAATAAAAAGCAGAGAAAAAATATTGGCAAACACATAGAACAAAGCACCAGCCAGAGAAACAAAAAAAAACCTATGAAAACGAATGCGTAGCCGTCGACATAAATGAAACACAGAAGTTATTATTGTAATTATGAGGCAGAAACCTAATTTCGGAGGGTTCCATTTTTTTCATTAGATTGTCAGATTCCGCGTTAAAAATCAGAATGTGTTTGTTCTGTTGCGCGCTGAGAATTTTTAATGAGCACGTCCCACCACCGCTCGAATTGTTCCCATCATGACTGAAGGCGAATCAGCACGTGAATGTTCTCTATAGTTGCAAACAATGTTGGCCTGCTTTTGGCCACCCAGACTCTCTCTCTCTCTCTCTGCTCTTTTTATTAATTTAAATCAGGGTGTCAGTGGGAAAAATGGAGTCAAACGGAATCAAATTTGGTCATAATATAGTGTTATTTCCATGATAAGATGCAAATTTATCCAGCCAAACGTACGAGATTATTATTTATTCATGGCACGTTTGAATTAGAGAACTCGAGAGAGCCTAATAAGAGCAGCTCTGAATTTTGTCCATTTTTGGTCACTTCTCTCTCTCTTTTTTTCGTTGCTCTTCATTTTCCATTTCGTCGTCTGGATATCAAAACTTTTGCGACAAAAATCAATTTCGTCAACAGAATTTATGGAATATTCAAATTCAAATGTCCGTAATTAGCTAAGTTCAGTGCACGCGCGATGTCTCTCACTACACCCAAATGAAAAATGTGATTTTCATGTATTTAAAAGTTAGTGAATTAGATGAAAATTACATAAAGTTAGCTTTTGTTTCAATTTCGAGAATTATGTACCCGATTAATTTTTCGAGCGTTATACTGCAAATCTGCAACATTCCACAATTCGCATGGAAAATAATTTACAAGTTCAAATCGGTTTCAGAACTCTTGATATCTGCTCCATGTATCCTTTCCGCTTCGGCTGGATGGAAACTGTAGACGAGTGACTGCATGAAAGGCGTACGTACATGCAATTCGATATGACTGGAGGTGTGACAACGATATCACAGTAACACACTCAGATTTCCATTTATCGTTAGATGTCGTACTTTATCGTAATCGCCGTCATCATTATTAACGTAGTGTGTCTTTGTGTCGCTTTTGGCTTTTGCGTCAACCTATCGTCTATTCTAATGGAGACATTACATGTTTCATCTTCAACATTCATAAGGTATATTCAGATACCGCAGGGACACACACACACAGAGAGAGAGAGAAACTCACATACTCAAAAACTGATCTTGATTCAATGTACACATTCTTTCAGTTATGAAGTACAGGCAAGCGTGTATTTTGGCAAAATCAACAGAAACATTTGGAAAATAGGACTAAATGTTCACAATATTATGAACCAGACACCAATCAAGTGCTGAACCGAATGGAATTCACCTGCAAACTGTATTGAGCATATAATGTTCAATTGAAGCATTCCCCATGCGAATGTGGATGTGTACGTGTACTGACGAATTCAGAGATTATATGAACATAATCTCAGCGACACAGTTTACCGAACAAAGTCAAATTTATTATTACGCGTGATAATGTGTAGAAGCTGGATCAACATCATCAGTGTGCAAACATTTACTGAGAAGCCGAACTGAAAAAAACGATATTTACCTACTGAATGAGTGATAAGTGAAAATAACAGCTTATTTGAAAACTGACAAACGAACTCGAATTCCATGTCAAATACGCACGAGCAAACATACATGTGCGCCATCAAATTCAGAAGGAGAAGAACAACGAGAACAGACAGAGTGCGTGAGAAAGAGAGGTTAAAACGGTAAATCCATAGCAAAGGCGACAAACAGCTGAATGAAACACATAGCAACGTCAACACAGATGGCAGCAAGTAAATGAATTGAAACACGGAAAAGAAACAGGATTCATAACAAAATGCCTTTGCGGCTTCCCAATATCCTTCTGTATGTGCGTTTGCTTTAGCATTTACTTAGTCACCTTTGTTTTCATGCAACTCATGCCATTTCACGCAATTTGCTGCCGTCGTACGTACGGGGTATAAATGTGTTCAATAAAGCAATTGCTTCTGAAAGCCCTTGTTCATTGTCGTTTTGGTTAAGCAGGTAATCGTTCTTCAATATCGATTAGGAAATTTAATTTCAGTCATTACAAGCATGTACAACAACATTGTGTCTTTAACACCAATGATTCAGCAGTTTGATAAAGAGTAGCGCAAATGAATGGTGGCGTAAGCGAGGCCGAGGACGCGAATGAAGAAGTTTTGGAAAATAATTAATATTGTCAAATTGTCGATCAAGGAAGCGGTAACATTTCAAATTAGGCATTATTCTGTACGATATTTTCTACGAATTCCCGGGCTTGCGCTTGCTTTGGCGCAATCTTACTCTAATAATACCCCACGTTCAGCCAACAATCTAAAGATGTGAATTATTTATATATTTTTTCTTCTTTTTGGCACTGTTTGCTATTGGATATTGCTGTTAATTGCGCACATTTCAGATACCACACTCGCTGTGTGAGCCAGCCTCTGGCCATATAGAAAACTTCCTTCATTTTCTGGGAGAAATTGCATTTCAGTGGTTAGTGTCTCTGGTTGAATTAAACATGGAAATGGAGAGAACCAACCAGCGAAAGAGCTCAAACCAACATTCAGGATATGTCGAATATTCATTATTTTCAGATATCATTTCGGTCACAAATATACACAAACACATAGCACACAAAACGCAATGTAATAACAAACCAAATAAATTATATGCCCCCTCTATCTCGCTCTCTATTCATCTGTTCCACTTCTATTGGTGGTCCGTAGACGCGGGAGAAATATTATTTTAAAACACATTAAAGCGTTCCATTCGTTTGATGTATTTAACATTTACTATTTTTGGGAATCACCATTTAAATAGCCGGTAAATTAACAATTCCTTCCAACCATAAATTGCTTTAATGTGGTTTTAATAATGAGGCATACACATTCGCATTCACACATACACAAAACAAACTAAACTATACGCACATTCTTTGACCGCGCGAGTGAAAACTAAATATTCGGTTTTTGGCACAACCAAACCGATTTTGGCCAACAACAAAATTACTCCACATAAAATGAAAAATTGAGGCAACTTATACCAATTTCGTCGGATAAACAATACTATACGACTGTATAAACCCCAGAAACATCATTCACTGCAAATTATATTCCGGGTGCTGCCGCGATAGAGAAAACTTCTTTCGCTATTTGGATATTGTTTTTAAGCGCATAAATTGCATAAAAAATAATGGAAAAACTGCACCAATCACGTAAGACACCTAGACTGTTCTTGCCATTGAATGCCATCGAATGTGCTCAAATTTTTTTTTTGTTCGTTGTATATTTTCTGTTTGGTTTTTGTTTCATATTTGGTTAAATTAAATTTGCTCTAGTTTTGTGAAACATTTCGATGAAATACTACTCATGGATATAGTTCGTTGGAAAATTAAGTGAAGCCGAAACTAAAGCATCAAGCGGTTTGATGTTTTTTTTTCCTGAGAGCTGAAATTGTTGTTCTGCCATTTTCTTTGATCAAAATGTGCATTTTTGGCCAAATGAAACTGAATTCCCCACCCACCTCCACAAAAAATCATTGAAAAGAGTAGAAATGGCAAAATATTCACGTGCGTAAAGAGAGATATTCGTGGGAGAAAAAAAAACTTTGCAAATCAAACAGTGCGGAAAATACTTTAAAACAGTTGTATCCAACCACGGATCTACTTTGCCCATGTGTATGCGATTGGTTGTTGAAAAATTGTAGAGTATACTTGGCTTAGTTCTGTTTGTATATACCTTTTGGTTGAGTTATTTTTTTTTCGCATTGAATTTCGTTTCATAAAATTTTCCATACACTATTACGATTGGCAAAAGCATTGTGGAATATATGATGTGGTCGAGGTAAAAGAATAAGGGAAATGAAAAAAAAAACAAAAACACACAGACCCACCACACCATACACTTCTGCGGCTACAACGCTCACGTTATCCAATGTTTGTGATGAGCGGGATGGCGCACAAAAACAAACCGAGTGGCGAGGGAAATAAAACTGGTGATGAATCATAAAATTTGAAACACTCACTCAAATGGGGTTCAAATTAGTCCGCACGGATCAAAGTTATTATTAATCGGTTGAATAAATAATTTTGATTATTCAGCTGCATTTGAATCGGAAGAGCAGAAGTTTCAGAATGTGAATAAAAAATGAGTAGCGGTTTAACGCGTTTGTTTTTGTGTGTCTGTGTTGGAATTGTTGTTGGCGCCAAGTGAAACGTTTAAAAATAGTGACAATAATTAAATTGTGTCGCATACAAATTAAACTATTCAATTTTGCTATCAAAATGGTTTATTTCGTTGCGAATAAATTGAACGGTGAAATTAGGAAGTTACTGACGCTATCGACACAAAAATACTTTCGACCATAGTATATTGCCGGAATACCAAAAGACAGCCAATCTGAACCAACTCATTGAATCATCGAATATTTCGAGCAACTTTTTTCAATCGTGTGTGGCTTGAGTTGAATATAATCAACTTTACGGCGACACTAGCAGCTTCTCTGCACACACATCGTAGAAGAGAGTGCAAAAATCATAGTATTTTGGAAAATGCATTGAGTAACCATTGCAAAACATCAATACGTAGTAACGGCCCACAGAGAAGCTGGTAGCGTCATCGTAAAGTTGATTATATTCTAGTAAAGCCATACACGTTTGAAAAAAGTTGCCGAAAAATTCAATGATTCAATGAGTTGGAATTGAGATGGCATTGATTGCTATGTGTCAAATGACTTACATTTGAAATGTATTGTGGCACTATATATATGCTTTCGACCTGTTTTTGTAGTTGTTGTTGTTTCTATATCGACTTAAACATGTGATGAAAATTTACAATGTGATGGATATTTAGTTTTGATCTAAGTTTTTGGTCTGAGATCAAGCTCTCAGAAAATGCGTACAGTTTATCGAACGTGATCCATAGAAGAGAAATAAGAATTCGTGGAAAATATAGTTTCCATCAAAAAAGAGCTTTATTAAAGTTGAGTGAAGGCATGCGAAAGAGAAAAACTCAAAACTGTTATCGCATGTGTGTGGATGTGTGTATTTGTTCCAGAGTTTGCTGTTTTCATCCGTTGCACAAAAAAGGATGAACGAAATGGAAGAACACGTACATCGATTACTTTTCGTTTTCCCAACTTGAGTTTATGTATACTTAATGCAGTTGATACAGCAACAGCATCACGTCTAACTATGTTGCATAGTGAATTGTATGCCCACAGAAAAAACGAAAACTTATTTCGATTTTCTGGGACTATACTCTTTTTTTATGTTCAACGTCATCTACTAACATGTAATATTTTTACACGCATCACAACCCATACCGAAAGGTTAAATAAGAAAAGTTTTACAACTTCAGATAAAATTGAATATCGGAAAGAGGAGAACAGTGGGCAGATTGAGAGAGAGAGAGAGAGAGATGCAGAGAAGACAGAAAATGAATGCATCTTTAAATGTTCGGTGTTGGAAAGAGATTGCTGTAACTGTAAAAATCAAGGCACGATGACAAACACGAGCAACGTAATCAGATCACTCCGACTGATATGTACAATGTTAGTGATTACGAATGGCATTTCACTGCTTTGTTATACATTTTATTAGCTGAATGATTGAAAACGTACAATTATGTATTGCGTATCTGTTGAATGGAATGGAATGGAATGAAATGAAACCTAACGTGCATCGGTTTGACACGACTCACTCGTGCTTCCATTGCATATTGCCGAACGTATACTAACGATCCACGGCAAATGATTTACATATCGCTATCTTTCGAATGGCACAAGCGAAACTGAAATTGCGAATGAAGCTCACACAACCAGAAGAAGATAAAAAGAAGAGAGAGAGAGAGAGAGAGAGAGAGAGAGAGGAACTAATAAAAGATTCTTACGTTCTTACGGTTGCATCATCAGTGCACACCAAATGGAATTCTCGAATAAGCAAGAAACGTGAGCTAAATGATTTGGCAGAAGATGCGAACGGAAATGCCAAGCGAATAAATCGAAGAAATTAATCTGGAATATGTATCAAATTCAAATTAACTAAAACGTTCTATTAATCACATTTCTCGGGAGTGATTTTCAGCTTCGAAATTTCTTGCTCAAATTCCGTTCACAACAGATATTTTCCCATTGTTTAGCTGTTGCTTTCTTTTTTTTTCTTCTACTTGGTCTTTCCCATTTATTACATTTTATTAAGTTGACACATAAAATTGAATGCAACAACGCGAACTCCCGAACTTCATCCAGGGCTGGAATTCTAAGTCATTCCACCAAAATCGTTCGGAATTATTTTTTTCGAACATAAGACCATATTGGAGTGAAAGAGAGAGATTCCACTATTTTTCAGCTTCCCACCGGAATTATTTCTCACACAATCCACTGTTCCTTGAGTTACAATCCACTGTTCCTTGAGTTATCGGAATAATTCCGGTGGGAAGCTGAAAAATAGTGGAATCTCTCTCTTTCCCTCCAATATGGTCTTATGTACGAAAAAAATAATTCCGAACGATTTCGGTGGAATTCTTAGAATTCCAGCCCAGAACTGTTTTGCTGCGCGAAGGAACGTGCGATTTTCTGAAACCTTATCATTCACAATACGGACTATCAACGACATTTCGAAACGGAAAACAACTGCAACGCAGCAAATTCCTTTTTAGTTGTTTTGCAAGTAACAACAGCAACACCACCACCAGCAGCAGCAGCAGCAATCTACACAATGCGAAAACTTCTTCGGTGAAATTGTTTTACTGAAAGTTTATTTGTTTGCAATTTGTTTTGTTCGGTTTGTTGTTCAACGCGCTTTTAAGTGCATTCACATGTGAGTTTCCTCTCGTTTCCCAAATACATTTTTCTTTCTGTGTGAATGCGCTTGCTGTTATGCGCTGCACGTACTTTTTTTCGTCCCTCTATTTTTAAATATTGTTGCAACCAATACAATCAGTATTTTATTTGCATACACTTGAATTCTTCTAGCGACTTAAGCCCCAACCGAAAAATAGCTTGAAACGAAATAAACATGACCCATGCAGCAACTGTACAATCAAACTCGTTGCAATCAAATTCCACAAGAATGCATTGGACGCCATCTGTTAAGCGATCGTATTGATTTGTTCGTTATTTATAATGTTACAAGGGACAAAGATGAATCCCCATCCGATCGGTCTGTGATTGTCGGAAAGGTCACGTTGTATATTGTACATAATTTGTATGTCACAAGGTCGATAACCAAATCGTCGTTGAAAATATTTAAGAAATATTTATTTTAATTTGTTTTTTTTTCGTTGCAATATCGACAAGGCTGTTTGAAGAGTGCGACAGCAAAATTCGATAGCATGTTTTTAATATTTCAACCATCATATTATTTCACACGTGCTTTATAAAGTGATTCAACGTAATGGGCAAAATACGCTCAAAGCACATATATCGGGTGCTATAAATCGATTGGAAAAGTTGCGTGGGTGAGGAGCACAGTCAATGGAACACGGGATATTTGAAGGGCAAAAACGGAAAAGTGCGAAACGGGCAACGGTATGCAGAGAGAGAGAGAGAGGGTGAGATACAAGTCAGTTCCACTACACAATGTGTGTTTTACAGTTCCTGCGCCAAATTGCTCCAATACTTTTGCACTGTCAGCATTTAACGAACCATTTGACGGATAAATATCCTGAAATCTATCGTCGTACGTTTTTCATGGCACCAACCGGATGTGTTCTTATTTAAATTATGTACGTTCGTGTTCTCTTTCTTACCCTCTCGCTATCTTTCACCCTTGCAGCGTTTACTCCATTGCCACACTCCAGTTCGCTTCAATTTATGATGTGCGATGGCAGTGTGACGACAAACATTTGACGGTTCCGAATACACTCATCACAGTGAGCAAAAGTGAGAGAAAAAAAAAATTATAACAAGCATTGCATTTCATTTTGTAGTCATAAGCGTGATTTTCAGGCAATTTCGTCGCTGTCCTGGGCACTGCACTGCACACATACCCAACCATGTCTCCTGCTCCAGTTTTTTTTTTGGAATTTCTATTCCTCTGTCATATGTTGATTTTGGTGCGAAAAGCTCTCTCTCTCTCTCTCTCTCTCTCTTTTCACAAGCACCGCCGCACGAGAGCGACATTAGGAGCGCGACAAACGATGATGACAAGCTGTTAGCATAAATGGCAAAAAAACACTACAGAAAATCGAGTTTCTTAGCTCTTGAAAAAGTTACGCTGAAACAAATTGAATAACTCAATGATAATTTACACAATTTTTCCCTTTCACTTGGTTTACCGCACAGCATCAAACATAGACATTTGCTCGTATCTATATATATTTTGCCAATTCTCAGCACTCTCTCATAATCTGCATATTTCGGTGTCGAAAATAATTTGATGGAAATGTATTTCCGAAGACATCCATCGAATCAAGCGATTCGTGATTGCAGAGCAAATGGAGCACAAAATACGTGCCGCAACAAAAAGAAAAAGCAGTCAGTCGTAGCAGCAGACTTGTGCTCATTCACACACACACACATAACTGTCTTCCCAATTTCAGCTTGTGGACTAATCTGAGTGTGTGTGTGTCTGGAAGCCGCAAGCACACCGTGCAAAGTCGATTAGAAATAATGGAATAATGGTGCACACACATATCGAGCCCATCGAAAAAAAAGCCATCGACTTTTCGTCAACAAATTGTGTTCCGGTCCCAAATGATGAGACTCTACTTTAACAATGCAATAAGAACAAGATGGTTTGAATGATGAATTTGTAATTTCGTACGGATCAAAATTTCCGGAACGATTAATTATTCGCCTTTTATTGATGAGTTTTCGAATAAACTTCACAGTGGGCACGGTCGACTGAAGGCCGGATTTTGCAAAAGACCGTCGTTAGGATCATTTCATCGTTGAAATTGCGCTTAGGTACAAGTGGTCATGATTTATTTATCTAGTAAAATATTAGATTATAAACCCATTTTATCAGCGCATAATTTTCCAGCAATCTCAATCGAGAAACGCTCTTACACCTTTCGAAGCAGTGCCTTCGAATCAATATCTTATGTATGTGTGTGCTGTAAATGATTTGTTACTATGAAATTGCATGTCAGATTGAATGATAGAATTAGATGTGCATATTCATGAATCATGATGAGAATGATTGATACGCTTTCAAAACTGATTAGCTTTTCAACATCCCAATATAAATGGAGAGTGAGTTAGAGATAGACTGGCAACCGACTGCATCTGGGATTCGATTTGAGATCATCGCACATTTGCTGCGTGAAATTTAGCACCTACTACCCATATCAGCTATTTATAGATTTATAATTGATGAAGTGCAGTGTTCTGCAACTGAATCAAAGTGCACGATGTTCGACGTTCGACGCCCGATGCTCGATGCAAATAAAAATGAATGTCGAATGGAAAATAAAATTATTGATATTATAGTCGCTTAATTGAGATTTTCAATTAGGAATGTTTTACGAGAGAACAACGTCTCTGCTGTTACGGCTCTTTCATGTGGATAGAATGGAATGAGAGAAAGAGAGAGAGAGAGAGAGAGAGAGAGAGAAAGTTGTGGGTGGGGTGTGTATGTGTATGGGCTGAAGTCGTTTGGCAGCCGTACAACAACCGAAGCAGAAAGAGTTTGTGAGAATGTATCTTTAACGAGGAAACTGTAAAATTGCGCAAGTGATTTAATTTATGAGCCCTGGCATCGACTTCAGCCATGATTTTCCATTCGATGTTTCACTCGGGTGTCTAATTAAATATGCTTTTGCAATATGTCGATGTGGGTGTTGCTGAGTGTGTGTGTGTGTTTTTGTGTGCGTAACAAGTGACTCATGCACTTATACGATTGCAATAATGAACTAGTGCAGTTCATTTCTTATACGAGCCGTAATTTTACACTACCAATGGTGTGAAAAACAGAGCCAGAAAGAGCGAGAGAGTGAATGAGGGTTTGTTCGTTTAATGGCATTTTCCTACGAAATTGTTCTGCTTGGACACATTCGATATGCTACGTATATGTGAATTTCCATTTTTCGCAATGAAATTGTATGAGAGAGAAAAAAAAAACAATTGAAAGAAAATCACTTAATAGCATGTGTGTGCCAACGATGGTAGTGTAGTGAGTCGAAGTACTGCAACTGCTGTTTTGCTGTAACATATGTTATTAAAATGTTGATAAATCAGGACGAAACTGAACGAATGAGAAAGAAAAACCATCGGAAAATATTAGATTGATGTTATATGAAATTGAATCGCCTTTCGAGCTCGATTCCAATCAAGAATGTTCTTGTATATATACATCTATGTACGTTACACATCAGTGAAATTGCAGCAGACAACTAGTGCAGCACACTTGGAAGAATGGTCATTTTTCCATTCGGAACATAAATCGTGCTCGATGTTCCGGAAAGATAAAGAGATCGTCTGAATTTTAATTGATTTTCCGAAACATATTCCAACTTTAGTGATCCACTTCTTTGAAACCAATCCGTTCGTCTGCGTTACACCAATTGCAATTTTCTTCGATAGAATTTCGCATTCGAACGACGAACATCGGCGTTGGTTTTCTAAACATAAATGCAAACGGACGTGATGCGAAACGGTTCCAACATATTCCAATCCCGAAACGATTTAAGCCAGCGATCACAGGTCAGATCTGCGAGTTTTGAAAATCACACTGGATCTTTATGGTCGGTGATTATCATTACGTTATACTGTTTCCCTATGTGCGTTCACCAAAACCAATTGGCGAAATATTACTAGGCTCAACGTAGGAGAGTATAGTGCTTGCACGGCTGAAAACGTTCAAAAGTGAGTCTAAGAAGAACCAATTACCAGATATTAAAAACAGTTGAAGTGGCAGCAACTTGCTTTGGTCAAAATAGCACATAAAAATTAGTCAACAATACGTTGTAGCTGTGTATTGAAAATGGTGGTGGTTCATTCGCGATAAATCCAATTTAGACGTGATTATGCTTAATCCTTGCTACCAGTATTTGCATCATTTAACCCTAGATTATGCCTAAGTGAGTGTGCGCTATGTGAATGGTGAGCATTTTTAATGAAAATCTCCATAATGTTCTTTGTGTTGATTAAAAACGGCAATGCTTGTTGGTATTTTGAGTATCACGTAGGCGCAATTAGTTGCGTGGTGTTGGCAAACTGCATAATAAAGATATGCTTGTGGAAATTTCATGAATTTACGCGCGCCCACAGGAAAGAAAAAAAAGCTACTAACGAAAGAATGAAGAAGAATAAGGAGAAGAAGAAGAAGAAGAAGACAATGATGTTGAAAAGAACATAGAGCCAGGGTAAGATAAATGCTAGTCTCAAACCACGGCCATTTTTAGAAGAACAAGTGCAAACGACTTTGCTCGCGGTTTGCCGAGAATTCCGTTTCGCATTGCGTTCCTTTTGCGTTGCAGTTATCGCGCGTGAAATGCGCGAATGCATGGATTGCAATAAAGTTCGACAGAAATATGAACACATATAATACACACGTGTGCCCATGCTCTAACGAACCCAAATCTCTCTGTGTAGCGGGTGGTTTAATTTGATTTCTCAAGTGTTTGAACATGTGTTGCATAAATTTTAATTCCAAAAGAGAAGAAAAAGGGAACGCGTGGCGGGGAAAAAAATCACGGCAAAACATTCCTTCCATTTTACATAATTAAAGAATATTTTATTATCTTCATTTATGGTTAACTGTTGGCAGTAGAAAATTAAGAGTCTTCATCTGTAATGAATGGTTGAGTGCGTGCATGCGGTGCGCGCCTTTCGTTTTTTGTTTTCGTAAAACTTTCTTCTTTTTTTCTCTCTCCATGTGCACATAAATTAGTAGCAATAAGGTAAAATGTTCTGCCTGCCTTTCATTTGAATTGCACATTTTATGCGGTTCATTCGTTCACGGCAGCATCCCGTACCTGCACTCTTCACTCTGTGCATGATAATTGCGATGTGCTAGTTATTTTTGTGGAAAACACAAAAAGTAGCGAGTGTGTGTGTGTGTGTGTGTGTGTGTGTGTGTGTGTGTGTGTGTGTG
>NW_022601467.1:2541280-2615895 GCF_009176505.1 Sitodiplosis mosellana
GTGTGTGTGTGTGTGTGTGTGTGTGTGTGTGTGTGTGTGTGTGTGTGTGTGTGTATAGTGGCTCTATTCCATCGATTTTCATTTTCCATTTTGTAATTATGGCCGGCAACATATTACATCCAAATGACTATCACCGGTGCTGTGTTTGTTCTTCCCTTTCACTGTATCTATCTCGCTCGCTTTCTCACTTTCGCTCTACATTTACTTAGATTGTGAATTTATGGCACGAAATGGAATTGTTTGTCGTATTGCAGTTGACAACTATGCGGCCCTTAACGCATAGTCCTCTAAGTCTAATGAAACTATGAAAAATTGTGCTCGGAAACCATGTGTTTGTGCGAGCACTAAGAAGAAAAAAAATACATTTTTTTCGCGTATACATGTTGTACTGGATGGAACGACCACGGAAGAGTAGAGCTTTCAATTTACCAGATAAACCAACATAATGGATGAAAAGACAAAGTAAACAGAATTAAAAACATTTTTGAATAGATTCGCGTTGTATATCCCTCATATGTGTTGGGCACATTTAACCATTTTCTCTCTCTCTCTCTCTCTCTCAATCTACTCAAATGTGCCTCTGTGATGTTGTTTTATTTCATTTTATTTCTATTCGTCCACTTGCTGTCTCTTTCATCTGTTTTTCTTTTGAATTTCTATAAATAAAAGATTAGTTTTGATTTGTCAGGCGTATGAATTTTATTACGGCAGAAAAAAAATGAAGAAGGAGCATTCTATACGAACAAACATTCAAAAAGGGTCTTTTCACTCTTTGATATTAGCGTGCGAGTCTGTCTCTGTGACGTGCACGGATGTTGATATTTACAATAATTCCAAAACTATCGATGTGAATGATGCATGAACATATTCAAATGGAAACCATTAACTGAAACTCAAAAAACAAACGGGCAAAGCGGTGCAGGGAATCAATTGAAAATAGACCGGCATCGAAAGGGCCTCACCATATATATATAAATCGAAATATGTATGCACTACTAATAAAAAGGCACACTCACACACACACACACACACACACACACACAAATGCCGTAAAAAGATCAAAGAAAACAAATCCAATTTCAAGGTAATACATTATTTTGTCATTCCGATTCGATTATACGACCAATTTTTTTCTCTCGTCTCATCCATGCACACCGAAGCAATATCTTGTTCGATAGAACAGCCGATTCGAAAACAAAAAAACACAAGGAACTAAAAATGGGGAAATAAGAAAGAAAAAAAAACACCATTTCTGGTGCACAGAGACGATTGAATGTCCTTTAGTCAGCCAGTCAACTTGAACGAAACAATTTTTAAATCGCCTTTGGAAAATTCAATTAGTTAAAATTTGGTGCACCTTCCCCCAATCGCTCCGCTTTGTTTTCCGGCCGCTTTACATTTCGCTCTCCTGCCATTTTACTATTGCCATTCTTTTGATTTTTTTCAAAGGCAAGACTCCTTTAGTATTTGGTGCGTTCAGTCGGTAATGCGCGTTGTCAATTCTTGGTTTAGTCATTTCATTTAGAGTCTAGTGTTCATTTTAAGTATTTACATCTGTTCTGCGACTTAATTAAAGCCAACAAATCAGTGGCCTTTTCACGTTCGCATACAAATTTCCATTCAAAACAAAAGATTGGCTTTGTAGTCAGTGTATGTATGTGTATGGGAGTCTGCCCTTTGTAAGTTTGTCGATGCGTCTTTTTTCCCACTCTCTTCTTGTCTTTCTGAATCGCAAGTCTTTTCGTCCGGCTGATGCCACTACTTCAATAAAACCCATGTAAATATAGACAACACGACACATTTAATCAAGTTTAATTAAATGTGATGAATGCAACATCATAGACGACGAATGGTGAGACATGATTGCTGGTAGACTTCTTTTTCCCTATCTCTCTCTCTCTCTCTCTCATTTGGATGGATTTGGGTTATGCGTGTCGGCATTCTCTCTATATATGTAGTTGGAAAATTTACATGTTGCTATTTCGATTTGCCCGCATTTATTGGTGTACAATGCTGTCGATGCTTTGTTTTTGTTTGTTTGCATAATGACTGAAAGTAATTTTGCATTTTGAAGTGAAAGGAAGATACGAAGCATTCGAAGCAAAACGAAAGGCCAAATCAAAATAACAATGTCAAAAGAGCGATTGAAAGAATATCTCTGTCTAGAAGGTATATCAACATTCAAAGTGTTTCGGACTACCGAATGCGATTGCGGGATGTCAGAAATGGAAATAATTTGATATATATGTAAATTGATGACAGCTTGACGGCTGCCAAAGCGTGTTTGATATGTGAATGTGCGTACATATGATTTCTTGTTTAACATGATTTTATTTTCGGATTCATCAACATTTCATTTCGTTCAATCGGAATGTACGCTAGCTAATACGGGTGGTAAATATATACAATAAATACACACTAACTCAATTAATGTTTCGTATGTGGTTTGTGTTGAAATTAAAATTGAATCGATGGCGGAAAAGACAAACAATAGCATGCACGCACTCATTCGCTGAAATGAATACTGGCATGGTAATTACGAGGTCCTTAATACCGATTCGACCGGTTTGTTGTACAAACAAATCGATTTGTGTTTGATAAATTCGCAGCAATACCGTTGACAAATGCTACGACTATTCGAATAGCAACATTATCAAGCCAACCAGGATAATTAGGTCACACTAAGCGTGTAATCAAAATCTAAGTGAGTGTTGATGACCAGAGAGAAATAGCAACACCACATTTGAAACTTCCTTCATATTTACCCACCCTTCAACCAAGATCTAGACAAAGATCAATATATTTTCCTTGGCAAACGTTATTGCTCTGCAGTACCATCGCTACCTGCACAATGATGGCAATAATTATGCCACGCACTAGTCTAATTTATAATATTTACATGCTCAGGAAATTTCCCTATTTTCGGGGTAAATATTTGTGTCAATACTTTTCCGTTGTTTCTGATTCACTTCGGAAAATACAATTCAAGTGTGCACACTGCACATTGTACGCCGATTGAAAGTAAATACGGAATTTTGGGTGTTGTTTTCAGTATTGGAGCTGGTAGCACTCTAGGTATATATATATATATATACAGTTACTCACAAAATTGTTCGTACACCTTGCTTTTCCGAACAAAATGCCATTTTTTCATTAATTTTCGTGACAAATGAATTGTATGAGCACATGATTGTAAAAGACTAACTCTTTTAGCAGATATTCATGTATATATTTGACATAAATATTGAACACATAAAAAAATTGGGACCAAATATGTGGAAGTGTCGCTTTTTGGGTCTCACAAAATTGTTAGTACACTGAAGTTTATGGGCATTTTTTCAGTAGATATCCAATATATTTACAGTGTACCGAATTTGGAATCATTTTTGTGATCCTCTACCATCAATTTGACACATTGGTTATAGCAAAAATATCACTCTCTAATCCAGATGGCGCCACCAAAATAGTGAAATGTCGAAAATGGTCCATTTTGCTAGTCACCACCCCAGAATATAGCACTCACATTATTTTTTACCACCCAAATCTGCTTGAACGCATTGAATACCTTAAGATCTTCGACATTTAGTATGACTTTTCCCATTTTTTCAATAATACTGGTTCATTTGTGTGGTCAGTTTGAGCATTTTGGTAGAAAATGCTTATCGAGGCCTCACCAAAGTACAGATTTACATTTTCGATATGTTAATAATATGTTATTGCCCGACATATTTATTATTATGTTATGTTGGGATTTTTTTTATCTTAATAACGTTATTAAAGATTTGACATAATAATAACATATTATCTTAATAACGACCAAAAAAATCGCAAAAAAAGTTTCATGTAAAAAACATGTCAATTTTTTTCAGACGAAAAAATGTTGAAAAAAAATGTGTAGAGGATCACAAAAATGATTCCAAATTCGGTTCACTGTAAATATATTGGATATCTACTGAAAAAATGCCCATAAACTTCAGTGTACTAACAATTTTGTGCGACCCAAAAAGCGACACTTCCACATATTTGGTCCCAATTTTTTTATGTGTTCAATATTTATGTCAAATATATACATGAATATCTGCTAAAAGAGTTAGTCTTTTACAATCATGTGCTCATACAATTCATTTTTCACGAAAATTAATGAAAAAATGGCATTTTGTTCGGAAAAGCAAGGTGTACGAACAATTTTGTGAGTAACTGTATATATATATATATATATGGGTGTGTGTATGAGCTGTTGGGGAATTGTACACAGAAATCTCCCACGCAAATAACTGAATGTATTCCATGAACACAACACCTGACTAATTATCGCTTGAGGCACATATTTCGATATGCTCACATGATTTACTGACATTTCCGCTGTATAATCTTATAAATTGCGTTCGACTGGCTGCTTACAATCGAATCCAACGCAACACACGCCATTGCAAAGCACGTTAAATGTTCTAAGCCAAATAATTTTTATGATCAAAATTAATTTAACGAAATCGTTATTAGGTGCCACTCTCTTGTTGCTTTGGCATCTAATCAATTCAAAATCTGAGCTCCGTTCGCTCAACGGATACACCATACACTCGCTATAATTTAACGTTTCAATTGTACGGCAAAGCGTGTTCCAGCATTGAATTGGAATCGCCATTGTTCGGCTGCTGAACGATAGGCAATAAGCAGCAATCGTTAAATTGACTTGTTGCATGTCATCGAGTGGGTGGGTTGATGTATGTCTGTTCGTTGGATCAAATAACAAGCACTTAATGCAAATTTTTGTAGTTTTTTTTTCTTTCTCTCTCTCTCTCTGCCTCACTGTATGTGTATGTATGTATATGTATGCTTTTTGCATGCTATCAAGTCGAATTTCACACATTTGATGATGTTATTGCACATGTAAGAGCGTCGAGGTAGAAAGGTGCAAAGCAAATGACTCCATGATTCGACGTGGGAATGGCTCATTTTATGGCAGAATCCATTAAAATTTTATTACACCGTGAAATATGCAGTTGCAGCTCCCCTCTTGCCATGGGTCCGCATATTATAACTGTTACTCTTGTTCTCACAATTCATGACGTTGCTCTCCGGCACCATTTCCTCCAATATAAATAACGTTAAGGTGAACATTGTGCATATAGCTTCATTTCAATCTTAAGGACAATTTCGATTGCCTTAACTATTTACAGACAGCTGTTGTATGTGTGTGATGGGTGAGTGAGTGAGTGAGTGTGTGTGTGTCTGCTCAATATTGATTCTTTTATTTTGATTAAATTCGCACTCACGAAAATATGAAAACATGGAGTTCTTTCGCTTCTCATTCTCTTCTCATCGGAAGCATGAGGCACATGTGTGTCTGTGGTGGATATATGGATTATAGGGTGTATTTGGTATGTGTATGTGTATGTGTAGAGTAAGAATACTCAACATTTTTCGAATCTATCATGGGAATTATTTTCAAAAAGACGCGCACACGTTGTGTATGCTGACATAACCGTGGTTTTATTCGGTTTCAATCTCCGAAGGGCTTAACAGATTTTCCTTTCACTGAGTTTAATTTCAATTTATACACTGATTTGAATAATTTTACATTAAAAAGCCGCAAAGTTGCCATAATTGAGAATACAGAATGCGCGCCGGGGTCGCACCAATACGAGCACAAAGATTTTCAATACATGTACACGAATTTAACAGATTGAAAATAGCGCGCACACACACACACACACACACACACACACACACACACACAAGTGGAAATTAAACTAAAAAAAAGAACGAGTAAGTGAGGAATTCCATCGTGGTAAAAGAGATCTCATCACGAGTATTAAGGCATTGGGGAGCTCTATGTAGTACTACAAACATCCGGAATTCGTTCGCTACATACATACATATATGTATATATGTGAACCGAAATCTAATAGAAAATGAACAAAAAGATTATTCATGCTGAAAATATTTGAATTTTCGCTTCGTTCGCCACCCAAAAAAAAACGTGAAAATCTAATGGATTGAGTTGAACATTTAGCTTGGTTAATTGATCGATAAAGCATTTCAATTATGCTGACTTCTTTTACTTTCCAAGCAAATGGAAGCATCGTTAATATACTGATTTTGTTTGTATACTATTTCCATTTGATCGTATTGCTCGTCACCGGTAGCTGCATTGCTACCGAACCACCGAAGAAAAACACTCTCCGTGCTCGTGTTCTATTGCATGAAATGCAAATTGATGTAGATTCATTTCGATTTTTTCTTCCGTCGCTCACGTTTACTGCGACGACGGGCCTCGTCAAATGAATGCATGTCTGAGTAATTTTTCGCGAATGTAATATTTCACATTCTCTCTCTTTCTCTATCCGCTTTAGGTTTTCGGTCGGTAATTATTTCACTTTGTGGACTATCAATTTATGCAAAGTGAATATTGCTTCATAGTTGATAGAGCATACAGTGAAATGTGTAATCCATATTTAATATAACGTACTGGTTGCATGCGGGAAATAAGCAAAAACAGTATCTATACACATGTACAAGTAAGTACATATATGTATACGTTCTCGAATATGTAAAAGTTGTGATGAGATGTGACGAGTTGCCGCATCAAAACAAGAAATGAAAAGAAAAATGGAAAAGGCAGGAAAAATCGTAACGATTGTTACTCACACACACACACACACACACACACACACACATACACACATAAACGCGTGTGTGTGTAAAGTTCCAAATGTAACGAAAATGCATAAAATCGCCAATTTTTTTCCCTGCATAATATTGAAGTACAGTTATCTGTGCTGCTCTGTCATTGCGATGTGCATGAGCTCATGCATTGCATGTATGGTGCCTGCAAAGCTTACATTCATACATCTGAATCCGTTGAATATATCGAATTTACATTGTTTGTGCACTAGATTTACTTTTTTTTCGCTTGCATTCATTTGTTTCCTTGTTTCCATTTTGTTTGATGTTCCAACACGTACGCTGTTGCGATTCAAATCGATTGTTTTGCACCACAGCCAAGTGCTGTTTGATCGCATTTATGCAATCTTTTTTTTTATTGTTGCCAATGTCGCTCTGCTTTATTCGAAAAACCTGATTCGGTCGGCCAAGAATGCGTGTGAGCATTTCAGAAAAAAAAGCTGGTCGTGCTAAAAGCGAATAAATTTCTGTGTAAAACAACGTGATGGTTGGATTCGCTTGCATTGTTTTTTCCTTCGTTCTATGTGTTGCATCCGAATACTTGCATCTGAACAACAGTCTGAAGCGTCACTTGTTCTTTACCAAATTGGAGTTGGCCTTGTCTAGTTCTTGTCACAAAATCTCATGTTGACAATGTTGACTATTCAAACAAAAGGGAAAAATGCTTGCATGGGCACCATAGAAATGCAACACAGATGTACAAATGCGCCAAGTTCACATATGTACGAGCTAAATATTTGTCAATTTGTATCAATGGCAATTGTTGATGATTTCTTTGTTGACACACAATTAGCAAAGCGTATTTGCAATTTTTGTCTAAGAGAACATTAATTAAATGACAATTGTTTGGCTAGTCCATTGTATGCCCAATGTGTATTAGATAGTAGACGCTCGTAAATAAGCTCAACAATTGGATCTATCATGAAATCCTAAAGGTGCAATTCCCTCAACATCTCCAAGCAATTGTAACAAAAGTCATTTGTTCCCATTACAATGCATAATGGACTGTGCAAAGGACACCACTTGATACAAAAATATCTGTGTTTGTATTGAATTGGTTCGAATATTTGGCTTGATCGAATTTAATGAACCAAAGTACCCTTGATCCAATTTACACAGTTGAGTCCAATGCCACTCGTTACTTCCACTTTCCATCAATAATTAATAAATAATTAATTTAAGAATGGGAGAACATTGGACAGACCACAAAAGAATGCGGAGCAATACCAACCGAGATATCAAGTGTAATGCGTCAACTGCCTAAAGTACAAACCTGCTCACACTACCAATGCATAGTGAATAGCACTTATCGAACTGAATGAAAATTCGATTCGTTTGAGATTCATGGTTTGTATAAACGCTTCGAATCAATTTTGTGTTTTGTTCAAAGCAAACAAATCAATCGAAAAATTACTACTTCTTCCACAAGAAAGAAATCGTGATTTTGCAACAAAGACTGCACTTTGCTACATCAAATCTCTTTACGCAATTGCATGTGGCTACTTTGTATGCATCGCAATAGAAAAACGACAAACCAAAGACTGACAACGATTGAAGGGTTTATTTTTGCTACATAAAACATCACACTTTAAAAAAAAACCTTTTTCTCTTTCTTTCCTTCTTCCTTTCTTTCGTTGTATGATATTTTGTGTCGCAATTTATACTGTTTTATATCATGTAACCAATGGAAAGATTCATCCATGTCATTACAAGGCATCATCCCGTACGTCGAGAGCACTCTCACATGCACATTTATATATAGACATTCAACGTTCGAAGGGATATGATGAAAATTGTTCTGTTTGCAATGTTTTAAAAACGTTCTAAGAAATGAACAAAAGACGATGTTAAAAAGTGGAAACAAAAGAAATGGCGCAAAAGAAAGGAACGCACGAGAGCACAAA
This sequence comes from Sitodiplosis mosellana, assembly GCF_009176505.1. Taxonomy (NCBI): domain Eukaryota; kingdom Metazoa; phylum Arthropoda; class Insecta; order Diptera; family Cecidomyiidae; genus Sitodiplosis; species Sitodiplosis mosellana. Next base: position 2,549,869 of record NW_022601467.1, read on the forward strand.
AACGAAACAAAAGACCGAAGAAATGACATTACACACACAAATACACACAAAAAGGGAAAATGGAAAACCATAAGAACTTGAGCCAACATAAAAATTGAAATTTCCATTTAAATCGAATACAATACCTAATAATAACACACATCTTTAACCGGCTAAATATCTTCATCTGCACATACGCTTGTATGCGCGCGCGGAATTTCACAGTCGCCAGCAAGCACACAAAAAATGACGATAGTTGGCTATTGAGCGGGGCAACGAGTGTATGGTGGGAAGAGATGGCGGTTGGGGACACCAAACCGTATGTGGGCGAGCTTAAGAAAATTTCCATTAGCACGGGCACTTTGAGAACTTAGTGTGTCGAGCGTGCACACATCATCATCAGCATCATCACCATGCAGTGAAACACAGCACACCATATTTTATTTTGTCGGGGCCCAGTTTTATAACAACTCTCCCGAAAATATTTCTAAAGCGATAGTTATTTTTAGCATATTGTTCTACAGTGTGCCTATGCCATTCTACATATAAAATTTATGAATCGTCACACAAAAAAATGGGCTCATTCACAAAAGATTGAAACAATTATTTTCATTCAGAAAAAAGCATACACTTCGTTAAATTGGGCCCTGTTCCTAAATATTTACGTATTCACCAGGTTTGTTGATTTTCAAGACACTTGCCTTGTTCTTTCGTTCCATTCATGTTTCTTTCATTTTTAAAAAGATTTTCTTCTTTTCTCTGCGAACGCAAAAATGCCTGTAAAAGAGATTGCTCCTTCATGTGACAACTTCAAAAATGGGCATACTAATTTTCGTCATCATTTCTACACACTTACGTAAAAAAGTAAAAACACACATAAATATGAAAGTGTGCATTTTCCAAGTTGGAAAAGTACTCAATGGCTGAGAAAGAAGCCAAGTATTTCACATTCACGCCGCTGACGAAAGTCAATTAAAGATTTGAGATTCAGATTACAACAGAAAAGAATCTCATAGGCTTTCTACATCATCTTCTTGTTTCACTTTTTCTTGTGATTTTCATTTTTTTTTTGCTCTCGTGTGATCGTCCATTACGCTTGGTGTAATATTTTTACGCATCAAAACCATTATTAGTCTGAAATACAAATTGGATCCACTTTCGCAATGGCAATTGTTTTGATATGCAAAGCAAAAGGAGAATGTTTTCACTTGTGATGCGCGCGTAATGGGGATATAAAGTCATTTTTTTTAAATGAATAAACAACGATGACGACGCAGCCGAAGCACCAAGTGAAGCATGAACTTGTATGCACAGCAATAGCATCACCATTACAATATAAACTTGAAAAGAAAGAAAGATGAAAGCAACAAAAATGTCGAGATACTTTTATTATTTTACGAGTAAAACTTTAAAAAAATTCCAATAACGAGATCGAAAGAAAGAAGAAGAAGAAGAAAAAAAATTTGCCGTTAAATGTATGGCAAATAATGACTTTGCTTATGTGTCTTGTTTCTCTGTGTTATTTCTATGGTTTTTTCCTCTTTGCGAATTGCCTAAGTACCAATTGCTTTTAGGCAAATTGAATTATGCATGTGAAATTTGAAGGTGTATGTACGCTCTCACCGCGAATGCTATATGTAAACGGGCGCCTCTCTTGCTCCCTGTCTTTCTCTCTGTCTCACTTTTTCTAGTGATAATGACATAAGTGCCGTCTTTCGAAGTGTTCAAATTCATCTAATGTGCTTCATTATTACTTTTTTTTCCCTTCCACCCCCCTGTGTTGGCGACGCTTGTCTGCCAATGTCGATTTCTACATACTCATGGAATACATGGTGATAACTTGCAGCGACTTTGTGAATGCACACTCACCCGAAAAAAAAAATAATAATTGAGTTCTTTGCAGTGGCTTTGAAAAACAATTCGAAGTCCTATTTATGGTTGTGTTGTTCTCGGTTGTTGTTCACTTTCAGTTTCGTTCGTTTGCTCGTTCGTTCGGACCCATGTTCCAGCTTCAGCAAACGAATCACTTTTTTATGTGCGTCAAAAGCAATTTCGATTATTTTCCTCTTATTTTTTTCGCTACATCATAGTTACTATCCAATATCAAGTCTACATGTCGATAAAATGTATAACCACAGCCGCCGTGTAATGTGTGAACACGCGTGCCTATACGCCTTTCAATTTCAAGTTCCATAGCGATGACGGTGGAATACTTTGCACACTTAATCACAAATTTGCTGCATGCGTAAGTAAAATGTATTCCAATATTGTGTACTGAGTGTGTTCAGTATGCATACCGAATGGCTCTTCATACCAATTTCCATTACTCCCGGCACAGCAGTGTTATTACCAACAAAGCACTTAAGTTAAAGTACACAAAAACAAACTTTACCCAATCATAAATGTTATGCGTTTTCTGTGTAAGGCGCTCAAATTCATTTGGCTAAATGAAATATATTTTGACGAAATATTTTATGGCATTTTGTGGAGGAGCTGAGACGATGAAAGCACTTCTTACAATGCGAATTCCCTGCGACCAGCCTCGTCAAATGCGCAAACAGAAGGAGAAAAAGTTTTTTGTAGTTTCCAAAGACAAACAAAAACTTATTTGTTCATGTAAATAAATACAGAGACAACGGGCATACAATCAATTTGTATCGATTTAATTAAAAGTCCATTGCCCACGGCTGTCTTTCAGTTGCCTCGATTTCCATCATATCTTATTGAATATGTCCCACCGGTCCCGGTATTTTACTTTGATTCACAACATTTTCTCTCTTCCTCTCTCTCTCTCTCTCTCTCTCTCTCTCTCTCTGTCTCTCTGTCTCTCTCTCTTCCGATTGGGCGGCGGAAATTTTGAAATCGACTTTTATCGTTTTTGTCGAATTTTTATGAAACAGCTTAATTGGTTTCGCTTTGATATAGCGAATGGAAATGGTAATGGTGCCTGCATGTATGCTCATGCTTACATAATTATTGTATGTTTGTAAACAGACACAACAACATAGATAACGGCAATATTCCAGGTAGCTTCCATTTATATTTACAATATAATTAATGCTGATATTTCAAAGTTACATTTAATGGCTGTGCTGAGTTGTATCGTATGTCAAGAGGGTGGGAGAGGGAGAGAGAGGAAATTTGGAATAGCATGAGATAGATAGAGAGAGATTGAATACCGCACTACAAATTATCATAAAACTGTGCACGTTTTGGAATTTCTTTCCCGCATTTTCATTCCATGGATATGTGAGTGTGTGTGTGTGTGTGTGTGTGTGTTTCACATTACGCTCATCGAAAACCACATGCAGACAACTTACTCGCATTTGGTATGCGCTCGGGTGTATTTTCATTTGCTGCTGGAATTTGTGCATATTTTGATGAACTGAAACCAACGTAATCGAAATGAGAGATTGAGCGAATGTGCAACGGGCTAATGCAATGTGATAAGGGTTGCGTGGAGATGAGCATTGAACAATTAAGACACATAATCGAAGCGATACCCACATATCAGTTTGGTGAATTGAAATGAACACACTTATACAAACACGCACACACACACACACACACACACACACACACAGCAAAGCTATATGGCACGGGCCGAAAGAGTGTCGGCATGTGAATTGGCAGTGTGTTTATGAATAAACAAATTCGCACATCAAAGATAAACAGTTAACGGTAATTATTGTGTGAATGTAAACGCTTCCTCCAAACATGTTTCCATTCCACCATAGCCAACACCAAACCAGGCACACATTCGGTCAAAAGTATTTAATTTCTGGTGATATTTATGCTATGTTGGATTGTACCATTTGCTGTTGTTATCCATGCTATGTGCGTCAACAGCCCGGAGCTATATGTACGCTAGTTTCTGCCGAATCGGCGTGAATTTTGCATTGATTTTGATACTGTTCAATTGGTTAATTATACAAACGATGAGCATTCGGGATTTGTTTTGCACCGGTAAATTACTTGAAAAACGCGCCAGATCAGACCGATCAAAATAAATAATCGATAAATATGATTGCAGCGAATTCGAAATAAAATCATTTGCTGACCATTAAAAGTGCACTCCAATTAATTAGTACGTTTAATGTGTTTTGAATTTCGTAGGTACAAATGATACTTTTTGGTTTGCTGAACCGACGGTGCACAGATTTGCGTATCGCTGTGGTTTGCATTTTGCATTAGTTTCTTGTGCTGCACGAGGTCACAATGACGATTACATTTCGTAACTCAAAATCACGGTGCATTCAATATTTTAGTAGCGACCATCAAACAACCGGACGATAGAGAAAAAAACACACACATACTCACACGTCACACATGCCCAACGTTTTCTGCGAAACGGATAATATTGCTATTGGCAACGGAGAACGTAACATACAAAACCGTCGAAAAATGATATAGCGAATAAAATGCGTTTATTTTCCATTCAGCCTCTGTGTATTTGTGGATAATGTTCTTTTAATTATGGATTTTATGGAGGCTTTTCTCCATATCCGTTTCGGCAGCTCACCAACATATTCACATCATTTCCTCATCGTCCGATTGCGAGTTTGAGCAATCTGTGCGTAAAGTTCGGCCGCTACTATCTATCCATACATCGTTTTAATCAGAATATGATGTTTTGTCATGCTTCGAATTCATGACTTTTTCATGAGCCAGCTCTCCCTCTCTCTCTCTCTCGCTCTCGTCCCATCACCATGCCTATTAGTCGACACTCGACAGCCCCACAAAACGCACACATAAGTATATTAATCATTATTGAATGTGTGTGCATGTGTATAAAATGTGCCGCGTTTACCGTACATTTAACCACGTTTCACCATAAATGATAGAATGACATTTGGCGGGCACAACATTTAATTTGCCTGCATGTCTTCGCGCACCCATTCGCATATGCACAGAGAGCGCGCACATGGGCACATGTTCATCAAAAATGTAGTTGATTTTGGTTTTTATTATTGTTATAAATCATTTTCTCTTTGTATTCATGTTTTGGGTGTACAAAGGCATTAGCTGCGTTGTGTTTTTTCGTTCTCTGTTTCCTTTTTTTTTTTTGCTTTGTTCATTTGATTTCGACATGATTAATAACCGCGATGTGATGAAAAGTTAAGTAGTGCGAGAAAAAAATGCCACGTCCTCAGCAATGCGCTGAGTATGAACGGTTTTCTATTTATAGCGGACGCCTGTCTGCGGTTCAGCCAAAATCTTACCAATCAAAATCATGGGCTTTATTCATTGCTTTATATCGTATAGTGTTCCCATGACAGAAATTTAACTTATTTTCTTTTTCGTTTCGTTCGCTCTGAAGAGACGATAAAGAAACCATGGCTCGCCTGTACGAATTGTGACAACATGTAGACCTTTTTTGCATGTCAATCGACATTAAATCTCTTTTCGCTCACATGTTATTCCAAAGAAAACGTCACAAGAAATTATTGACGCTTTGTGGCCCCAACGGGGAAACGAGTAAAACTTCGCACTGAGCTCTTGAACTCACATCATAAATAATATTCCACAACAATATAAAACGATGCTATGACAGAATTATTACAATTGACAACAATGTCAAGCACACATAAAAACCACCAAATGAAAGATACTACCAACCAAAAATACGGACCCTATCGTATCTGCACATGATTTCGAACACTATAACTTGGAATTATTTAATAGCCGTCGTCACATAGAATATAGCGTGTGTGTCGTCTATGACGCAGTATTTAAATAGTTTTTCCTTGTTTGTTTTACAATTGTGAACGCGGACAAAAACAGAAAAAAAAACAAAACAAAAACAATTAGCACGTGTTCCGGTTACATTGTGTTTTGTGTTCATGAAGGAACAAATAGAAAGAAAACAACACACATTCGATTATGATTGAAAAAGGTCTGAATTTTGTGTCAACGAGGCACTTAATCATTTCCATCCTTTCGGCAGGAAAGCGGGAAATCGATTGCTTATTTTCGGTAAAAAGATAAGCTGATAGAGTTGTTCGTATTGTAATTTATTAATGCATTGATCGTCATTTATTTAAATACCAGCCCGACACCGGCATACAAAAGAAAAACTAACGATATCAAATGTTAATACTCAATTAGTTCAGCACCCGTTGACTAAGTGAACACGGCAATGTAATAATAATATTCAATGTATTTCGACAACAAATCGACTTCATTTACATTACATTATATTGTATTGTGCGTTGTATTTTCGATGCTTTGTTGCTGCTGTTGTTCACGTTGTTTTTGCCCAATGTTGATTTGTATGGCGTTGAATATGTCATTTGCTAACGTCAATTCACATGCAAGCAAATGAGTTGTTGAGTGCTATGTACGAGAGAAAACACTTCAAACCACAAGTATTTCATCACATCTTTACATGTGTATTACACTCATGTTGATGCGTCGTCGGAGTCATCGTCGTTACTTCACTTCATTTGAGTAGAAAACTGTATGCAGCTCAATCATTAGCAGTGAACGAGCCATCAACATCATTTTCGTCGCAGCCGAGAATGCGAGTTGATTTGTTGACTTGACTTGTGTCACTACTTATGTTATTTAAGACTGTTTTTTTTTAAAACTCAACTTATTCGAAACAGTTTTTTTAGATTTTAAATAAAAAGATTCATTTGAAGATTGTATAGTTTTGTTCGTTCGTAAGCTTCCTTCAATCAGCTTAGAAAAGATATCTCATTTCAAATGTAGTTTCAAATCCAGAGAGAAAACTTTCTATTCCAATGTGGATTTGACATTTTTCGAAAATTGGAATGAATACAAATGCTTGAAATTCATGCCATTTGTCGCATAATTTAGGTATTGCGAAGAATGCGAATGAAAGTTTCCCTTATTTCCGCACCATAATCCAAATAGAAATGGTATGTATATACTTCTTGGAAGGTCGAAATTCGAACATTTGAATATATCCGTTATTCCCGTCTTAATTTCTTTTGCGATTAATTATTATGTAAATTGAATCTAAATATATGCAGCCCTTTTTTTTCCGTTCAGCTCTCGCTCTTTCTCCTCGGCCACTGTTATTTGCTAGTTGAGATAGGGATATTGTCCAGAAATAAAGTTTTCTGTATTGAAATTAGATATTCAAATAACTTGCTTAATCCCAACAAAGCCTCTTTTTCCATTCATTTTTAGTTCGTGCAATAATTTTTCGGTTCGGCTATTGCGTTGCGTGAGAATGTCCCGCGAGATGGACATATTCGTACAGATTAGCCGTTAATAATCATATTGAAATGGCAAATCATCTCCTTCGCTTATTTCCCGTTCGTTTTTGGGGCGAAACATAATCACCACAATATACTCATAATTAGTGATAATCAACTGCGAAAATCAATATAATGCTCCAGCATGGGTATATGTTCATTATAATCCCATAAAGACTTTTTGACTTGAAGTATTCATCATTTATGGACCCAAACGAAAAATTTGTAACTGTATCACATATTCACATTTATAAGTTATGTTGTTTGTGTAAATGATCCACATTCGTTTTTTGTGTCTTTTGAAACTTGAGCTTAACTCATCATAATGATAATATTCATGAACGCTGGTTCGTGTTGACGTTTGGCTGCTTGAAGAAACGTTAGGCAGATTTTCTTTTTAGCATATATTTTGGTGATGCCGAAGCGAGCGCTGCCAACCCTAATGCAGTGCTCCATTCACTGATTGAGCTAGGTTTGTGTGTGAGCAAACACGCGAGAATAACGCAGATACAAATCGCTCTCTTATTCGCGCTCGCGTAGCGGAATGAAAACAACAGACGAAGGGAGAGAGAAAAAGAATTGTTATTATAAGTTTTAATATCCGGTATTTCGCCAAGAATTAATTTGGAAAATCTTCCCAAATTAAAGAGCATTGTTACTTATTTTCACTTTTATGACAGTTTAATTACAATTTAATCTTTTTTGTATTGTCGTTGTGGTATGATGCTTTATGGCGAGAAATTTGCGAATATTTCCACTGTCGTCGTCGTCATCATCATCGTTGTCGCCGCCGCTGCCATCGCCATTTTCATTTGCAGACTCATTTTTGTTTGATCGCTCTAGCGTGCGCGCTATTTTCGCTTATTTGGAGAAACATTTATTCTGTCTCTTTCATTCTCGTGCTCCAATTCTCGGTGTTGCTGTGCCTTTTTCCTCATCGTAATTGGATTGTATCAGTTGGTGGATTTTGTACGGAGTAAGAAGCGAAATGAATTTTTCTGGGCGGAAATATATGCAAATATTTTATGTTGAGTTGATGCATTTATTATTATTCATGCTCGCCAAATGCAACTGAGAGGCGGAATTAAATGAAGCCCGTTAAATATGGATGGTAATGTCTTTTTACCTATGCAACATACGGATATCTTTCGATGCGCTTCTCTTAACTTGACTGTATGCATGCATGCAGCAGCAGCAGCGGCAGCAGCAACAACAGAAGTGACACTATCATCATCTGCATAGTGATACTAAAGACTTTCTTATGCGGCATCATCATTCCGTTTGTTTCTCGTTTTCCGTGCGCTGTTTGCAAATGGCATGCATTTCTTTTTGATACTCTTGCAGAGAATCTCGGGTAATTGTGGATTTCTACTTTGACAGCGCACACATGTATCAGATACTAACTAAATTACCATTCTTTCAGCATTTTTAGTTGGTTAATCATTGTATGCGCTTTTCACGCTCGCCGTGTTCTCGCTCCCGATCTCTTTTAATGAGTTAACTGTCGACTTTGTTTATTAGTATTTTCAATTTGATGACTTAATTATACCCAATGTTTTCGACTTTAATCTTTGCACACATTTTCTCCGCCATTAAAGGAGATACATTTTCTCCGCATTTTGAATATATACCCACATTTTTGTTCAATAAATGCCCATTGAAAGCACTTTTTGTTTCAAATCTACTATCGTCTTTAGACCATTTAACTACCAGCGTGGTGTCAGTTTCGAACTAAACGAATCAATCTAAACAAATTATCAAACAAAGCTCAAAAAAGAAGAAGAAGAAAAAAGTATTTTCATTGAGTTGATCATTTATATACAATCGTTATTCAATTTCCGATATTCTATGCCTAGTTTGTATGCATGTTAGCCACAACAGCATTGTAGCAATTATGTGATTTAGAGAAATACCAATCTAAATCCGGTGCTTAGTGGTTTTGCTGATTGTTTTCGTGGAGACCGATGAGACAAAGATATGCCTATGCATATTTTGGATACAATAGTGTTTGTTACATTAATAGTATCTGCCCCTCTCTTCCTCCCTCATTGAATGGTATCGTCAACAATTGTTTAATTTGATTAAAGTTTGCATAAAACGTTCTATTAGGCGATTAGGTTTGTAATCGGATTGCTATCGAAAGCTAAACACCACACAATGACTTATAAAATTTTGCCAAAAATTTGTTTACAGAATTAATTCAAATATTCAATCTATGCGGATATCGATACTATTAAATTTAAACGATGCGAGAATGTGTGTGTGTGTGTGTGTGTGTGTTTAGCAGCCTATAGTTGTTATTGGCCAATAATTTGCAATCATTTATAGATCGAAAGCCCTCAATTAGCTGTGAATCAATGAATATCTCCTCTGAATATTGAAAAAATTTAATATGCAAGTCCAAGCAAACTTTTCGTGTGTATTGTTATCTATTTTCAATGTTTTTGCCTGTTGTTTTAATGCTAAATGCTGCCCGTTGATTTTCGGACAACTAACACAAAATGCGCAACAGCAGCACTCTAATGGAACCACATTATTAACATTAAACCAGATTTGCAGAAGCAGCAGCAGTAGCAACAACAGCATGCAGAATACTGTAAACCGGAAAACAAAAGCTAAATGGCAAACACAAACATGGAAAACACCATCGCACCACGCATATCACGAACAAGTTGAAAATGATGCTAATTATCAAATAGATAAAAGATTATTTCTGGTTCCAGTATTAAATTGTTAACGCTCCATTGAATCCATTTTAATTGGTGGTGTTGTTGCTTTGGCGCGTGAAAAAAAAATTGTCCAAAATAGCGGACACGATGGTTCGGAAATGTGGCCTTATTATGATTGAATATGTGGGCATTTCGCCCATTCGGCTTATTCCTTCACACATATACACGCTTCCAAACAAATTACTAGGCGAATTTGGAATATTGGTTTCGAATTTTAGCCGATATATCGATGGGATTTCCTATTTTTTCCAATGGGCTCATCATTTTTTTTTCTCTCTTTTTATATTGATTTTATTTTGATGAAATTCTCCAGCAAATAATTCATGACAGTTTGCCCGCTCTCTGGCCGCACGTGCAAATAGCATCGGTTGATGAGAGGTTTGGGTATAATTCATCATTTTTCTCGAAATTACCTCCGCATAACAATAAAGCGGGTGATCCAATACAATACTCAATCGAGATAGGCAGTTTCGAGCACAAAAATTCCCAAACACCAGGGAGAGAAAATGAATTGTCAACCAATTATTGTGTTTCATGCGAACGAAAGTCGATCATTTGGCCACGGTCGGCCATTTTTGTTGTACACTCGGTTAACCGGTTGGTGAGGGGTAGCCTAATAAGCTGCAGTAAGGCGTCAATAATGAAATTACCATTTAAATTATATGCAATTTAACTACCTTTCGTCCCGTATCGATATTCGATTATTGGATCTTTCCATGAGAACTGGTCTGCAGTCGGTGTATGATTTCATCATGTTCCGATGAAAATTATCCCAACGTTATATATGGGCCGACATAAATTTACGATTTATATTAATATATGTAGATATATGTATTGATGTTCGGATTTGTCCGGCAAACCGAGCAAAAAGTTGTGCCTGTGACATTTTGCACTGCAAACCTTATTTATAATCATGGATATTTAGATATCGATGCCAGTGTCAAACTGATGAAATTGTTTTTGCGATTTTCTGGAACATCTTTTATTTACGGCACGGTCTATCCAATGGTGGACCAGCGAGTAGCAATAATCCGATTCAACGATTGACTGATTGATTGATTGATCGATCGTTTAAGATGAATGCGATGCGGTCGCATTTGAATAATTATTCGAACGATGTTTATGCTTCTGTGGTGTATCGCTGCTCTACATCAGGTGCAATGTGCTATCGGCGCACCAGTATTTCCAGAAACTGAATTAATTAATGAAAATCAAACAAGCAGTAACAACAAATGTTAAAAGGAAATTACAGCCGCATATCGAGATTATCTGAAGCAATGTTTTTGACTTTGGGGAATATTGATATCAGTTTGAATCAATATCGCTTGTAACAACACTTCGAACATGTTTTTATACAATCCAGCTCTCAATGAACTCGAGCAGAAACGAATTTACAATGTATACCTTGGAATGCCTTGATTATTCACTATCGTTGTCTCTCTCGCTCTCTCTCTATCACTCTCACTCTCTATTTCCCTGATCGTCTTCTGTGACTCTGCGAATTAAGCGTGTGTATGTGTGTGTATTGTAGTTAAATTTAACCTATCATGTTTTCCTCATTGATTATCATATTTTGCATTTACATATTATTATTATTCGTAATTAGTGCTTTTAACCTAAAAACCAGTTTGAAAATCTGCCGTAGTACGATATTTTGAGCCTAATATTCGAACTTCTCATTTCGCATTCAAATGACATGCATGCAACGCATCACAAAACATCAACCTAAGACCAACAAATTTTAGCGCCGCGTGACGTATTTTGCTTCAAGGCATCCTCTTCGTTTGTGGCTGTTCAACGGTTTTTGAATGTTTCTTGAATCCTAGTGATGCAAATTTTGGAAAACCGTTCACCAAAAGATTCATATCGTCGTCATCGTCGTCAACGACGACTTCGTCATCAGCAACAGCAGCAGAACAGCACTAGCAAGAACCACTCAATGGAATGCTTATTTAACATGCATAAATATTCAAATTGAATTATTTACCACATCTAAACTGAAAATGTAAATAAACACATAAAAATTACTTCATTAGGTGCTGCGGGATTAAATAAATATTTAATTACAATGTTTCGTGCACTGTTTTTACTAGTACTGGATCCAAATCGGCTGCGGATAGCCTGGATGAAAATATTCACTCTCTTGTTAGCTTTTTCAGCAAACGACACACCGTTCGTTCTTCGAACGCCTTCAAATTCTACAAACTCATCACTATTACTTAACTTGGTATTTCTATTTTTTCTTTCTTGCGAACACCAAATCCAACGGAATTTTGAACGACGACGACGAGCATCATCGGGAAATTTGTGCAAATGCACATTAAAAAGCGTACGTGGAAAAGCGTCCATTATTTCTTTTAGTTCAATGAAGTCTGAAGATTAAATTTTGGGAACTTCTTATCACGTTCATGGCTGTTGTGTGCCTAATCGGATATGATCGCTAAAATCCGCTTACAAGCTTGTCGAGAAGTTCAATCGTATTTTTTTTCTTTCGACCTCGCGCATCGAGCAAAATACCCTCTGGCGATAATTACACGTTAAAATAATTGTACGTTCTTTTTTTCGCCAGTTTTTGCATGCCTCCTTTTTTGCCTTTGCCATTTAATCAAATTCGATGCGAAACAAACTGCTGGAAAGTGAGCGAAGAAAATGCAACCTTTAGGCATGGCATAAAATGAATTTTCCTCTCGTTTTTTTCTGATTATTTGCTTCATTCCTAATTACCTGATGGCTGGAGATGTTTATTCACAACAGAGCATGGTAAAACCAGTGGAAGTTATTATATGGCTCAATGTTCAAAACCTTTGTTACTCATTGAGTCGCCAGCTTTCTTAGATGTATATATATGTACATTGTACATACAAAATGGACGGCAATGCGACATCGTTATCTCATTATTGATAGCTGTAAATGAATGAATATTCGGTTTCATCTATACATTTTTAGTATCCTTTTCATCACGATTTAACTTTGGCACAAAAATCAATTCGAGTCGATGTAGCGCCCAATCAAACGAACGACATTTACAAAAAGCGAAAGGGAGCGAGAAAGAGAGAGTGACCATTATTTCACTTGATTTAATTTTGATTGTGATGTGCTGACGCCTATCACTGTGCCCGATCAGACCGACGTAAATAACCGATAAAATGGGAAATGTATATTAGGCCCCACGGCATGAGTGCGACAAATGCCCCAAGGTCAAGGTGAATTTAATTCAACCGTCCATCGATAGAAAAGAAAACATCTCTAAAATTGTATTGTCTTTGCACGGAAAAGCACAACTGACGGTGTATTTGTCCGGTTTCAATTCCACTCAAATCTGATCCATTTACATAATAATGTGGATTTTATGGCGGGAAGTTTGTTTGTTCTATAATTATGTAATGGTCAGTGAGACATCGGTGCGGTGCGTGCACGTTATTCGAATCGATATTGAATTGCCTTTCATGCGAGTGATCTATTTTGAGTCAAGAGAACACGATATGTTTCACGTGTACTCACGCTGTATATTTCAGTTTTGTAATTTGTTGTTGATGTTGTTATCCTTATTCCTTTTTTTTCTTTCAAATAAACGAAATTTAATCGACAATAGCAGGTCTGGTATGGACATAAGGTGATCGAATTATATCCGACCCAATGAAATAATGAATTTTCCTCTTCAATCGTTCATGGAAATCAAATGAAAAAATAGATTTTTAATACCATTTTGTTACCATTAGTTTATTTATGTGTGTATAGAACAAAAGTTTTCAATCGATGGTATCGATTACATGAGTTAAGAGAACGAAATACACTTCCTTGATTTCTCAGACATGCTCTCAACATTGCATTGGATGTTTAAATCGCATTGAAAATGGCGATATGTCTATTTTTGTCACGCAAAAGTGAATGCCGAAAGATTTGTGTCTCAGGCACTGCTTTTTACAGCGATTGAATTATAAGACCATAAAGCAACGCTGCCACGAATTCCGAGCGGATAGAAGAAAAATGGTGCCATTTACTCGTTCGGGACGACTCTCATATTTTACCTTGTGCAACCAGAGAAAATATCCTGTTGTCGATGTCCATTGTATGGTGGTTGGACGTTTTTTTTTTGGGTGCGCTTTTTCGAGCGTGCCCAACATAAATAGGCATCAGTAGTGGAGAAAAATCGAAATAGTTACAATCGCAATGCTTGTAAAAGCTATATTAAATGAATAAATCCAGCGAATAGCAGCAACACACTTATTGCCCGGTACTGGATAAAAGGAAATCACGTGGGTCAAGGGATTATTAAAAATTGTCAAAAATGATAATTTATTTCTCATATATATATTGCCTTCGTAGACTAGGGACAGTCATTTTTCCATTGGCATTCGTATGGCTATGGAAACGAACGAAGGAAAAAAACCACTCGACTGACCGGGTACCATCTTTTCTATTGAATTTAAATCACTGGAAATAGATGTGCATACCTGCGATAAGCCAACACGAAGAAAGCGGAACACAAAAACAGGATGCAGCAAAAGGTGATGTATCACGGAATTGAATTAATTTTCTTCAGCGAGCAAACAGTTTGAAATGATATTTAAAAAAAAAAAAAATCCCACCCAGAACCATACGTTGAAAAAGAATATTTTTTTCTTGGGAAAATAAAGCCATTTTTGCTGTCTTTGAAACACGGTATTGCTGCACCTAAGATATACTTACTGGTAACGTTTCAGTAATCCGTAATACTTGTATCATGATGTGGACTCATAAATATGCAATTGCATCTTCAACACACCATAGAAATATCGGAAAATTGTAAAATAATAGCTGAAAGAAAAATAGCGGTGGAACTTGAGGTTGAATTGTGCGGTTGTTGTGTGTTTTGGTGGCTCTGATATTGAACGCTGTCTTTTTTTCCTGTTTTATTTCGTAAATGTACAATTTTTCCCCATTGCTTGAAACTATTATTCTCTTCCGATTGCACGATTGTATACTTGGTGCGTTGTGTTACAAACAGACTTTCCCTTCCAGACTACCTTTGAATAATGAAATTGGTTCTATATTTATATTTCTCTTCGTTGCCATTTTCTAAGGAAATATTTTTTTTTTACGAAATATCGCCTATGGATAAAATATGCAATTTAGCCCGTTTATTTTTGTTCCGTTTGCAGCCAGTGCGTGAAAGGAAGTGGTGCAAGCAACTCAGTAAATTATTACTTTCGCACGCGTCGTCATTTTTGTAAGAGAAATTTCGTTTATTTTATTAGAGAACGGGAACGAGCCAATACGCAAAAAGAGGCGATACTTTGACAAAGTGAAGCTGACTTGAATCGAGCACTTTCTATGTGATCAACATTCTAGTGGATGGAATTTCATAAGCTTTCTTTATGGAATGCTCATAAAAAACAGAGCGAACACATATCGAACACATATCGAAGAGAGGAAAAGAGTAAAGGAAGCACACCACACACACATACAAAAAAGTTGAACGAACAAATGAAATATATCTGCAAATGAAAATGGTTCACTGATTTCGGTTGAGCGAATACATTTTGTCATTTGATGCGTACATTTTTCCTTCAGCAAAATGTCGTATTTCTGGCACATCGATTTTTATTATTATGATATTTCGTAGTTTTCAGCCACGATTAATATTATCATTTCGATATTTCGCTTTTCTCTTGCGTTCGATTTCATTTTCATTGTGCTTTTTTATTGCCATTTCAATGGTATCGTTGAAATCGTTGCGCACCATTTCCTGTCGAATGCGAGGATGAGATTGTTATACGTTTTTTTTTCTCGGTTTTTGTAATATGTGTATATACATTTTTTTTTGTTTTAAGCCCAGTTTTTGTTACTATGTTCATGTTCTGCTCAACTAAATGTTATGCACTATCCCATAAGCAACCAATTCAACACGTATCTGATGCCGGTTTTTCAGCTTGCCGCATTGTGTTACTGCGTAAAAATTAAAATAAATTTTGTGTGTGTATGTGTATGTTCTTCTTTGCTCAATGTATTAATGTGCATGGATCGTGTTGTCGCAGTCGTTGTTGTCAACATAAGCGAAGCGGATCGCTTTTCAGAGAATGTTTTACTACATTTGTACATGAACTTTTCTGCCGTGCATAATTGCCCGAACTCTCTTACTCTCACTCGCTCTCTTCTCGATCGCGCACATAAAACTATAAACGAATATGTATAATTTTGAACCATTCCTCGTCTCATCACACTCTTTGTCTATAGCTTCGTTTTTGCGCAGCAAATCTATACCGTGCAAATAGTCGAGTTTTTTTGTTCAAATTAAATTAAAATTCAATTATCAGGAATAAAAATGAATGTTATGTGCCAATGTGTCGATCTAACGATATCGAGGAGAGCCACAGTGGACAATATTTCCATTGAACAGTGTGTGTCTTTGGTTCGGTATGGCAATAGAGTTCCGCTAAAAGTACGTCATCGGGTTAGATGCTGATTTGCCATTGGGCGTTTTTCGAGTGAACATTGTACGTATGTTTTAAAATATACACATGCCAATGTGTGCCCGTATTGTTCAGAATTTAAATTGAAAACATGGCAAAACGACACACACACACATACAATACGGCGAGAACAATACTGGAAAATTGCGCGCATTTGAAAATGTGAGACATGAAAACTATGGTCGGCAAGGTACAAAAAAAGCAATGGACGCGGGAGAGAGAGAGAGCGAAAGCACTCTCTATTAATGCCAGAATTATAAAAATAGGAAGGTAGAATTACACGGCGGTGCAATGAATAAAATTCAGAAAAATGAAAGTGGAAAAACGTGGCAAAAATCATATTTCCACTTAAATGAAAAAGTATTGTTGTGCGGTGCAAAACCAATTAATATTCGGAACAGTATTTGAAATATGTGAATAAAATGTTCTCTATTCATTTGGCGCTATCGACCGCTATTGTCGCTGCAATGCACCGCACCGCGCCAATATCAAACCAATCGCCGGCAATAATATGTGCAATATCGTGTTGAAAAGGGTGCGCCGACTGACACTAACGTACAGTTCGCATCTGCAGCTGAAGCGATTACACAAAGAGTCGCTGTGAAGTGATGAAGAAATTCCAATGGATTTGCTTATGATGCATAGTTTTCTAAGACTGGCATTTCATTGCACAGAGGAGCTGTGTGGAGAAGTAGAAATTGACACGATCAATGATATCAAATAGAAAATCAGATCGCTTATTCCTTCACCTGACACACCCACACACTAAACAATTTCCCATTGTTTTCCATGATGTCATCGGGCAATTTTAAAGGTGTGATTAAATTCCCCATCGTGCATGCTCTGCATATCGATGAATGGAAAAATTAAAGAGTCAAACCAGACACATGTAACTAAAATGCAAGAACCTTATTGGCAGCAGCAGCAGCAGCATCGGCGGCGACAAATGCAAATATTGAAAACTACATTCCGCACGTTTGTTTCGCTACAACTGGTTCCGATGACGCTTTTCAAATGGTTCTGCAGCCCAATCGAATGGAATTGAGCAAACAACAGATTCAAACATCCGATTACTTGGCAATTAGCTTATTGCATTCGTGTATCGGTATTCCCCTTTTTTTGTTGGTTTCATCTTGTTCTCTTCTCGTGCTGTATTTACATTTTCGCGCACATTCCGTGCATGTTAATTGCAAATTCCAGCTATTTGATTGCCAGAGCTGTGCAAATGGATTGACATGCATTGTATTACTGAGATAAATTCGAATGCTGTCGATGGAAAAGTCTTTTCAATATTGATTTCCTTACTTGAGGCACAGCACGATTCGAGCTTGATCGAATTCGAGAAAGTCGATAAACTGAAAGTGAAAATGGCTGTTACATGTATTGCTCCCTAGGAAGAATGTATATTCCAAATAGACTACATCTTTTTTTGTTTATTTTTTCATTCGTACCGTGTTTTGTTACAGTCAAGATAGATCAGAAAAAAAAAATTCGGTCGTTCCTGCGACATGTGTACAAGTGAATAAAATGCATTTTCATCAAGGGGAATCGCATCACCCATATAGATGCATATACAGTTTTCTTTTTCCTTCATACATGAAACGAGCGAAATCGATTATTCCATCGCTAAAGGGTATTACATTTTTTGTGGTTCTTTGCATAAACCTACTACCGTCAAAACACAATCGCACCACCACCACCATCATCCTTTCCCATCTAAGACGGTCACAACTGTTTCGCAAGAGAAACGAAACACATGCTAATATATTATAGCGTTTGTTTTTCATTTATGGTGCTCGTTCGATGCTGTTATATTGCATAGAGTGTGCCTCCTTCTATTTCATCCATACGAATATTGCCTATTAATTCTCATAAATTATTTTTTATTAGTTATATTTTATGATTATTATTTTAACGTCGGTTGCTTCTTTGTGGCCGTGGCGTATACAGCAGGGACAGGGGGACACCAAATGTGCGTACAGTGAATTCCACTTGGTGAACGATGTTTTTTTTTTGCCGAGAAAAAGAGATACAATGCACATCACTCATATTTTCCAAGTGAAATGGTACAAAATAATCATGATAATGGCTGTGGAGCGGTACTTATACGCCTACAAAATTGAAATTGCTTAAAATGGAAAGAAAATTCATTGTGATATGGAAAATAGCTTAAATGACACATCATTTTGGCTGAATGAAAGTAAATATTTTGCATTCAGAAAATGGATAAATACTTTACCCAGTGCACTGGGCGATGCATCATGTATTTGCGTTACCACTCCGCTTTTTCTTTTTCACTTTTTTTCTCTTTTGCCTCGCTCAACATGCTCTTTGTCGGCTGTATGATAGTCGAGCAGAGCCGTACACATTTCTTACTGGGCTAGTGCATGGAGCTGCTGCATTGACATCACACGAATATTCAAGCGCATTGAATGTCTCTTGTGGGTTCTTAAAACACAGAAAATTGCTTACTGAAATGGTGAGAGGAAATAATAACGAAATTATAATTGTATTATTTATGATTGCTTTGGTGAAGGAGTATCGGTATTACAAGCCGCGTGGGAGTGGGCAAGTGAGATGTGAACCGTATGCATGTTTACACAGTTGCCCCGACTACACTTGACTGCGTGACGTTTTGTAATTGCTTCTTCTTTTTTGTTTCTTCTCAATTTGGTTGTCTTTCTCTCCTTCACTCCAGAAACGCAGTAATCATTCCAAAGATACAAAGTAATTAGAGGATTCGGAAGGGGCGCAAAATGTAATTGCAGAGCGAGTTAGTGTATTAAATTGTGAATTGCTGAGGAACGACATTAATGTTGTAAGACTAACAAAAAGACCAAGCGGTACACATACAAATTAAAACTTGTAATTTTTTCGCCTTTGGTGTTTCATCTTTGACGGTGGTAGAAGGGAGAGAGAACGAAAAAAAGCAATTAACTTATTCAATTGTAATTTATGGAAGCGGAAATTGGCATTCATTCGCATGATGGAATTATGAGTTGGTGCAACGGATTGCAGAAAGAATGGATCATTTCAATTGTGGCCCCATCAAATCGAATGCCACACGATTTCTAAGGGTTTTTTGCGGTTGCGCCACAAGTATACTTGCAAAGGTATACCTCTCGGTACCCATATTCATTTTGCGAATTGCATTTGGTAAATTAAAAGACAAAAGATGAAATGTAACTATTTGTTGGAACATTTACCATGACAATGCCAAATTCCAAATTGAACAACAATGGCTCTTTTCGAAGTGCACTGAACTTGATGAATTTTGCGCTAGTTGTGGGTTATTACAACTGGAAATTTAACAATATAAAATCACCTGCAATAACACTTCAAGTGGCTGTGTGAACAACGAACTCGAAACAAGAGCCATTGGGTGGAACGGTAGCATGCAACTTTCTGCAACAATGGGAAGAATGCGCGCATCGGACACAAGATGATGATGCAAATGCTTCGGCAAACCGATGAAATGCGAAAGCCTTACACGCCCGAATGAATTAACAACGAAACTGATGCAATAAAGAAATATGAAAATCAAAATTTGATGATACCGTTTCCTCAAGTTGAAGGCACTGAAGAGCACAGAGTGGACAATTATTATTTATTTCTTCCATTTGCTTCTTCCACCTACAAGCTTGTCTCCATCTCTCTCTATTGCACCTTGCCTTCACTCACATTTGCCAACGTGAATGATTATATTGTCGTTGTCGTTTCACTGTGTTTCGTCGAAGATATTTGCATACTTATAACCACTATGCACTGAGTATTGAGCACAAGATAAATAGGCATCTTCTGAACAGTATTTGCTTAATGACAAGCCATGACCATTGTTGTTATGCATTTGTACAAACTCCATCTGTATGATGCAATAAAAAGTTGTAACACACTCGTATTTCTTGAAACACTCTTTCCAATCTGGAAAGTAGAAACTACAAGAGAAGAGAATCACCTCTCAACATTGAAATGCACTAAAACACTTTTCAATGTGCTGCTTTGCTTTTTTGATTATGTAATGGCCACCGAGAGTTCTTCTTTTTGTTTTCAAATTGTTATAAAATGCTTTCCGAAATGCCGTTCATTTTTTTCTCCTTCGCTCATTTTTTTGTTATTGTCAATCATTGGAATGATTTCTAGCAAATAGAGATTGTTAAGTGGAAATTTTTGCGCTTACGTCATTGTGGTCTGATTGCAATGATTTTGGCAGAATATAGAAGAAAAAAAACATTGTGAATGTGCTAAAAATAGACGGAAAATAGTTACATTCACATGTATTTCGGAGAAATGAGTGATGGTTCGAGACCATTTCAGTGGCATGTGTCAAATACCAGTTCCCGGTAATAAAATCAAAGAGAAATGGATCGTGCAATGTTGCCGATTACATGCTGAATGAATTTTGGCAGTTCACAGCTTCAAAGCAACAGCAAAATCAAATTCCGTTTCACCGAAAATGGGTATGTTTATGTGGATAAGTTTTCAGGGCTAATGATCGCAACGGCGGCACGTAAGAGATGAATAGTGTACGAGTGAATGCGAAGTGGAACAAAGGGCGTAATATTGGAATCAAAAGATATACGTGTGTAGAATGAGGGCGATTGACGAGGAAGTACAGCATTTCCCAAGAGTATCATAAACTTTGTATTTAGCAAATTGAACTTTATGAAGTGAATTGGAATCTATTTTTTTTTCTTCTTCACGAAAATCATATCTCTTTATGGATACGGATACGATTATATGGCGCATTCAGACTCTATTGCTATCGTTTGACTTCGCATACGTTGCTCGAAATGTGCCTCATTAATTCCGATTCCATCACATATCGATTTCTGTCTCAAACTCACACTCTGTGTAGGGATCTATCAAACTAAGAATGCGTGGCCCACCGTTTTTCTGTTGGTTCCGTTCGGAATCTATTCGCGTGTTGTCCAATTTGTTTGCAGCGTAAGAAAGTAGGGAAAATTTGCATTACGCCCAATAGTTTTGGCTGATTTTAATTTGAATGTATGGGGATGTGCAGAGATTTTTGCTAAAAATGGACTGAAACGCACATAAATCATAGGGTGAAAAGAGCCAAAAGGGACTGTTTGAGCGATAAGCGATAACCTATATTCACATTCAACAGCTACAAAAAGCACAGTGAATTGCTTCACACACATATCAGCACATGCAAAAAATGGCCATTCACTAATACACATTTTATGTGGATGAAACAATTTTATTTGCCATAAAAGCTCTCTCTCTCTCTCTCTCTCTCAACACAGCCAACAACAAAAACGCCTTGAGCACATATGGCTCGATCAATTTACAAGTGGAAAAATTATAAATGATTTTCGTGAACTGCTTCGATGGTTGGTTGGTTGGTTGGCCTGCTCCTTTTTCTTACTTCCTCTTCTCACTGGGCCCTTTTCGTGGCAATTTTCATAATGAGTTATGTGATTTCGATCAACTGGCTGCTACATGAGGCAACTATTACATCGTGCAAAGAATCTGTAAAATGTGAGAACAACAGTGGGGATTTGAATATGTGTATGTGTATGTGAAGCATGAATCCGGTCGCTCATTTCTGAAGAAAAAAAACCATTAAGAAACCCATCGAGAAAATCACTGAGCACAATCAAAGCAGATCAGCGTTTCTTATTTTCATCACAATGGCCACGAAGCCTGCATCCAACCAATACAATTTGACATCACACTATTAGCATCACTACTATATTGTAGTCATTGTCATTGTCATCATATCTTCATCACTTTTTTCATATTGTCAAGTGTAGACAGTCAGACATTGGATGTCTTGTGCATGGGAATGGGTGTATGATGAGTTTTGAAGCGAGCCAAATGTCGCCTGTGTACGATGGACAGGGAGAGAGAAAAAGAGAGGGACACTTTTTATCTCTTCGGCTAATAATTGTCAGTGACATTCCATCCTAATGTGTCTCTATCTGCGCGATTCTGGCCCGATCACCGCTACACGAATCAAAAACTAAACCCATCTCTCTCTCTCTCTCTCTCTCTCTCTCTCAAATATATGCGAAGTTGTTCTTTCCCACATAATTTATCTTTTCAATATTTTTGCTTTACACACTGAATCGTTTGGAATCGGTGTACACGTTGTTCGTTCTGACGTTATTTTATGGGTCTCTCTCTCTCTCTTTTTGTTCAGATTTTCCAATGGAACGAACATGCACACAGTTGAATGCAAAGCCAATAATGGATTTATTTCTGCTCTGACGATGAAACGTTAGCAAAAACATAACTAATCCATTTCAACCGCGGCAATGATTTCCTTCTCTCAATACATGTCAAATAGAAAGGACAAGAGAGAGAGAGAGAGAGAGAGAGAGAGAGAGAGAGAGAGATAAGGCAAACAAGACAACGCAATAAGAACGACTTAGTTCGTAACAAAAAAAGAAGAAAAAGACACACACACACACACAGCGTTTTCGAAAGATAAGACAGCAAACCCACACGCAACCGCAAATTTTGTGCCGAGAGTTAATGAATAAAATCATGTTAAAACATTTATACATTAAATAAAACGATTTAGTCGATGTTGATTTCGGTTTGCAGATGGATTGAATGTTATCAGTCGGCTGAAAGAAACAAATGAGAAAATATAACAACAAAAAAATGAGAGTGAGAGAGAAACGCACATTACACATATTCATCTATCATGTTGTTAATTGAATTGGAAATGTTCGTTTTACATCATCCCGTCGTTTTTAATGTGCTACGCTGCTGCCGCTTACTTTCTCTCTTTCAGCCGCTATCTTTTTTTTCTGTGCGCTTCATCAGATCAGTTCCTTTGAATGTTGCTCAACTGAAACGATATGCAGCATTCATACGTGTATGTTTTTATCCATTTGTACAAATTAGACCGATTCATTTTTAGAATTTCCTACTTTGTTCGATCGAGTTCAGCTGAATGCCGATATGGCCGTCTGCACAATGCCTCATATTTTAGCGTTGAGGAGCATACAAATTCAGACTTGCAAATGGCTCAGAACTAACATCATGATCATTATTTTGAAAACATTTCTCGAGATTTGTTATTATTCAAATGTGTAACTTTGCAGTTGAGAGAACAGTACAGGCAGGCAAATGACACGACAACATTTCTCTCTCTCTCTCTCTCTTTTGTCGTTCTGCCATTTCATTTTTTTATACTCCGGTTTATTTTTTTTGTCGTCGTCAAAATCCAATATATATGTGTGTATTGTTACCGTTGTTCGGGGGTATTTGTTCATTATTATGTCGCCGTTTGTCAGCCATACACATTTTTATGGGATATTCAATTTCTCTGTTGCTGTCGCCGTGATGTTTACATATAATAGGTGGGGTGGATTCGATGTGAAATTCACATTGTGAATACATAGCCAGTTATATTTTTTTCCTTCTCTCCTCCGATGTCTAAATGACAAAAGGATAATGTTTCGTAAAATTTATTCACCAACAATTCCAAGAGATGTACAGACACCAAACACGATGTTGGAGCTATTTTTGTGATTGTTGGCAGCTTTTCTTACCGGCATTCGGCACGAACATTGGCCAATTCATAGCGTCATCGTGAGAATGGGAAAGATTAAGAGGGAGGGAGAAAGAGATCAAGAATGAACAGAAAAAAAGTGACGCAGTAAAGAGCAAAAGTTTGTTTTGTCATTCATAGGTATAAATTTTACTTTTTCAAGTGCTCATAATTCGATGGAATGGCGATAGTGATGAAAGTTTGAGCAAACAAATTATGCTACTCGAATTTAACGTGGCGCGGATAAAAATGTTCAAAACAGACATAAGAATATAAAGAGAGGAAAAAAATCTGATATATGTATAGAAAAGTTGCTGCAGTACACATAGACAGATGGAAGAAGAAAAAAACGCAAACAGAAATAATAAAATAGTGTGTGCAACTGCACAGACACAACCATTCACAATTCATTTGTTCTGGGGTTTTGTACTCCAAAACCTTGGCCCAAACTTTTTCATTCGTTATTTGCAGTATTTGGTTTTTAATGTGAAGAAGACGTTTTGTTTGCTTTCAAAGCACAAAGAACAAATACAAAAGAAAAAAAAAACGAAACCACTAAAAGTTACACGAGTCGTAAACAGTGCAAAAAGAAATAAAATCCAAAAAAAAAGTTTAACATGAACTTTCGGTATCGTTTGGCTTGAGTCTCATTGGATTTGCCTAGGATGTTCAATTCGATTTTGAAGTTAGTTGTAGGAGAGAAGAAATATTGTCAAAGACGGCCATCGGTTGGCTTATGTGCATCGACACAAAGTACATAAATCCTTTTGTGAATAACATATCAATGTGCTTTCGACTTTTCTGCTGCTTTTGTTGCTGCTGCTTCTTCTACTATTTCATTGCTCGCATCGGCTGAATTGTGTTAAACATATTCATGTGACACAGCAATGCGCCAATAATAACCATGTTAAAACGTATGTACAAATTTGTATAAATCTCGTAAAAAGCAGACGCCTGTCGAAGCTTTTCGAGAGCCTCGAGTGTTTCATTGACATCGAAATTCAATTTTTTCCTCCTCTCTGCCAACCTCGCCCCCCCCCCCTCATTTAAATCAACCAATTCAAATCAATCGAAAATGGAAACTTGTGCAGTGTAGAACTTCAGAATGATTGCTGTTTGGCATTGGTCTTCTCAATGTTTACGCTGGCGTCTGTGACATTGTAACTTTACTTCAAAAATCAAATAATTGCTGCAACTGCAGCCATAGGCTTAAACCGAGTCAAACACAGCGCAGTCAAACCATCATCATCACCACCATCTCTTATTCTCTAGCTATCAAAAGGTCCGGATCCAATGGCGACACCAATTTCAACATAAAATTTACAATTCAATTGAACTGACCATTTGGTTATGTGGTCTATGGAAACTTTCATGCAATACATAGTTATTGCATGAGACTATTGTTGTTTTTCAATAACGATCATGTCAACAAGAACATCACAAATGACACGGGGTGACAGATACAATGTAGCACGTCAAAATATTCCATTTTTTTCAATTTCCATTGGGATCAGGAGGAATCATTTCACTCGATGTCATGAGCCTCTTTTTTACCTTGATCCTATAAAATCATGACGAAAAAAACACTTTCTAATACTTTGAAATCTCCATTCAGTTAGAACGGAGCATTCAGACGACAATAGCTTGGTTTCAAATACTATCAATATTTTCTTCTAACATAGATTATACATAAGATACATACACACATTAGGATACGGTCTGTTGGTCGTACTTTGTACTATCAATCACATCATTGTTCGACTTTTTTTCCTTCAATTTTCAATTGCACAAATGACACGCTTTGTACCGTTGTCAGCGACCAACCGAAACATTCAAAGAAATACCATGTTCATTCTTCACCTTTAAATAATAAACTATCTATTGATTATTATTTAAACATCGATAGCACGAAAACAGCTATCGCTAACAAGTTGCGTGTTTTTCGGATTTTCTTGCAGCATTTTTTTTCCACTTGAACATGATTTTTTTTTTATACTGACGCACGTTCGCATGTTTTAATTAAACCATAGGGCATGATAATCAATAATGACCACAACAATGTGCAGCGCACTTCAACATGTTTTCTGTGAAATGATAAGTCCAAGCCAGTTCTGAATGTGAGCGACGGGTACAGGATGGTTTATTCAGTTATTGTATGCAATTATCCTTGGACAACAATCATCATAGGTTGAAAATCAACCAGCACTGAATCGTTTCGATACGCCCTGTCATGTTGTTCTAACCATAATTAAATGGGTTCGATGATGCGAAAAGGAAAAAAAATCAAAGCCATCTACATGTAACTAGCAATGTGTGTTTTAGTAGATAATGAGAATCTGAGCATTCAATGTAAATTTATCGTGATGAATATGAAGCGCTCGCACTTTTAATTACTATTTGTGAGAGAGAATACACAAATAGAGACATAGAGGAAGGGAAAACGAGAGGGAGAGACAGAGAGAGGATTTTTTCGCGCACAAACAGCAAAGCAAACATTGGACAGGACAATTATTACCACATGAGTTCCTTTCGACAATTTCTCACGCTGAACTGATCATCACCCTTGTCTATTTTTACTTGGCTCATCTTCCGCATACGGCATGTAACATATCTTACAATTTGAGTAAACAATATCCTCTTTCTCTTGCCGCCTGTTCGTCCCACTTTTACTCTCTTGCCTCAATGACTCATATGCATGTGTGTATGTGTGTGAATACAAAAGCAGAGTCTTGTTATTAAACATCGAACAGCATCAGTGCACCAAACATTGTTATTGAGAACAGCATAACCGTTCGCTTCACCACTGGCAACATTTTAACGAGCTCCGTTGAGCAGGACATCCAAAATACGCGAGATTCACACTAGGCAAAAAAAAGACAATCGTGTGTATCAATGAATGAATGAATGACGACGACGAAAATGACATTCATATGGTTTTGGTTACAGCAATTGTATACATATATACAAAGGGATAGAAAATCAACAGCTAAGTTCAATTATTGCTCGAGCACACATACACAAACGCTCTCTCTCCTTCTCTTAGTTTACAGAAAATGCACACACAGAGACACACGCTCAATTAGAGGCGAACTCGTTTTCGAGTCTGCATTGGATGCATCGTGTGACATCGGCTCGTTGTTTTGTATAGATATACCGTTTTTGGGGTGTAACTTATTTATGCTGATGTTATTATGCTCGAATAATCTCTTTTAATATTTATTGACTATCAGTCGATGCACGCGTGAACCGAACACGACATACGTTCGCTCAATAATACTGACTACCAATTCAAGTGTGTAACTATGTACCATTTTCTCTTGCCCTTTCTCTCTCTCTCTCTCTCTCTCTCTCTTTTCTTTCTCATTCTCTTTCCCTTTCCCTTTCCCTTTCCCTTCGTCGCTGTTAAGATAATAACAGTAAGTTTAATGTGTTTGCAATGTTACAAAATCGAAAATAATTGAGCCTAAGCAAAGACTTCGTGAAAACCGAACACCCGAACAACAAATAAAATTATATCGAATCGTAGGGTGTTCGAATCGATTCAATATAAATGCCGTTCAAAAAATTTAAATAATTACTACCGAGTCAAAGAATCAACCGACTGCCGGAAAATGAAATTGAAAAGGCGGCCGTAATGTGTGCAAACTTTGAAAGCAATGAGAGAAGAAAAAAAAACGAAAAATGAAAATAAAAATGGGGATGCCACAAAAATCGGTCGAAATTTTATCAATATAGTGCTAATGAAAGGCCCTGCGCAACAGTTATCGCGAGGATCTATTGATTCGTATCGTATTTCATATAGTACGGGGAAGTAATATTCAAACGCAGTGGGGATTGTATGTAAATAAAGAGAGCATTTGCTATGCATTCGTTATTTTCTTGAGTAGATTTTACACTGGAGTGTGTTTTATTGCGATTTTTGTTGTTGTTCTAGTCGTCGTCGTTCAACGTTTCGCTTGATTCTCAGGCATTTTAATCGAAGCCATTTGTCCTTCGCTTAATCTTGAGCCGACAAACAAGCCCGTTTATTTTATGCAGATTTACTCATAAATTTTATCCGTTTCGTTCCGTATTTCATCATCTTGAATCGATTTCTTATTGAAAAGAATTTCAATTTTGGGTTTTTTTATGATTCTTAATACAACAAAAAAGAAAGTGAGAGAGAGAGAGCGAGAAAAAAGGAGACGCAGATTAAAGAAAGCAAACGATTTTACAGTGAATGAACGGGCTGCTTTTTTTGCTGAGCCACTTCTAATCTGAAACATCCCAATGATTTCAATAATCTTATCTATTTAAAGCGTATTCTATGCTATGTGTGTGCCCAATGCTTCAAACATTAATCGATATTTTTCCTTTGGTCTTGAACTGATACTCACCGAGTTTGGATCGTACTCGTTTTTTTAATTCTTCTCTCAAAACACTGCGCTCAAATCGGAAGCGCAATTCACTGTAACAATAATAATAAACAGATGGCTCAATGCAGAGAGACAAATTCAAATACACACAAAATAAATTTCACTATAGTAGCAATATGTACAGCATTGCTCTCATACTCTCTCTCTCTTTCTCGCTCTCCATACAATATTCACCATTAAAAAGACAACGGTTTGCTACATTATTATTCGAATCATAAAAGCTAAAAACGTTTTTTGTGTTCTTACAAATGTCATAAATCCCTATAAAATTCACGCTAGTGCAAATGCTGAACATACAACCAGAGAGATCAACCAGAAAAAAACTATCATTATGCAATGTACAAAATACAAATGAGCGCACGTCAACCATTATTTGGATTACTAGGCAGAAACGAGACCCCAACCAACACACACACACACAGCACAAACACACAAAAAACTGCATCAAGGAC
This sequence comes from Sitodiplosis mosellana, assembly GCF_009176505.1. Taxonomy (NCBI): domain Eukaryota; kingdom Metazoa; phylum Arthropoda; class Insecta; order Diptera; family Cecidomyiidae; genus Sitodiplosis; species Sitodiplosis mosellana. Next base: position 2,578,647 of record NW_022601467.1, read on the forward strand.
ATACCAGAGCTCGCCCAAAAACCAAATAAAAACAGCCTTTTACCAATAACCTAATTAATAAACATGCATTTCCCGGTCCAAACTTGCGGAAGGTACATTGCAATATATTCTCTCTTGCTTCGTTATAACATCATAAGTGCTGGAGCGAAAAAAAATAGCGGCCACAGCGGCTAGTAAAAATCTATATAATAAAATAAATGACGGAAAAAAAATTCATTCTGACAAAATATTTGGTTTTATCACACACTCGAATGCACTTATAACGCAGTGCTGAGCAGCGCTCGCGCAACAGAAAGAGCGGACAATAAAAGGACAGCAGTGGCAAACGGAGAATTGCACATAGAGAGATAATAAATTATTGAAGTGCTATCCATCTGCTTTAATGGGTGATTTGAGAGTGCGAGAAAATGCGTTCGATTGAAATGCGGAGAATAACAACAACGATAAAATGTGAAGTACGCATACGCGCATACACACACACACACACACTAAATTGAATAATATATATTTTTTGTTCATTGCGTCGTTGTTGTCGTCGTCATCAGAACACGAGTGTGAAAGCGTGTGAATCACACGTTTTGGCACTCATACACAGCCAACCAAACAAATTTGATTTTCATTAGTAATTTTGCTGTTTCGTCCTTCATCTCAATGTAATGTTAAAACACTCCCTGTATCGTTCGCTGCACTTTGATTGCACTTTCAAAAAGAATGCGCTGGCGAAATGCGTTTCACAGCTCGGGCTACCGTTTGTGTATGTGTGTGTGTGAGTACATATAGTAAATCATGCTTCGTTTGAGTAGATTTGGTGTGAATTATCGCATTCGCACACGCCAATCCATAAAAGACTGAAAATGCATTGATTGAAGTGTTGGATTAGTGTTTATTTATTCGGCTCGAAATGCATACGATGTGTCATTAGTAGTTGTGGCACAACGTCGTAGTACGTATAACTTTGTGACTGCAGACTGTGCTGTGTGTATGCTACCGTTGCCGTTAAAGCGACCCAATAAATTAATAGATGTGCACTCGGTATTGAATGGGGTCGTACAACGTACAACGATTGTCATAATTACGACCCGAAAATTGAATGAAACAAATATGATGGTAACCAGTTGCCGCTAATGGTTCCAAAGCCACAATGCACTCATAATAAAGGAAAAATTGTTGGCCAAAGCCGCTTTGGATTCATTTTTATTTGAAGACACTTACGAATACTTTATGTGCGACACTTACAACCACCCTATTGTTGTGACCGTACAAATTAAATCATTGCAAATAACCGAGAGTCGAGTGTATTCGTATTCGTATTCGCATCAACACTCGCCACGAACCAATGCCCATTCACACATACCGATCTCTACGGTTTTGAGTTCAACGCTATTGTCCTCGCCAATGGCTGCATACGAGCCGAGAGAGAGAGAGAGAGAGAGAGAGAGAGAGAGAGCGAAACTATTATTTTATTTGGCCTAATAATCTTAACTGTTTGACAGTTGGAAAATGTATATATGCCACCGGAATGGGGAAAAATGCTCAGCACATTTTCGCGTTCTAGCGTAGCAAAAGCCATCCACATAAGACTCGCTCGTACACTCTTTCTTCTGTTTCTGTCTCCGGCTCCGTCTCTTTGATAGTTAAAATATATTCTCGCCCGTGGTGCTGTTAACGTTCAAATAACCAACGAATGTCTCGAAAAACAATAAAAAGGAAAAAGCGAAGCCACAACAAAGTAAAGTAAGCGGCTAAAAGGAATCGAGAACAACACAACCAATTTATTACTTAAATTGGTTTGTTTCACTCCAAAGTGTAAGAAAATCAAGTTCATGCCACATACGTTTTTTCCTCTCTCTCTCTCTCTCTCTCTCTCTCTCTCTCTCTCTCTCTCGCTTCATGTGTAGACGGAATCCAAAATCACTCGGCTATAGACGCTATCGATTTGTTATCGAGGTGTGCGTGAAATGTGAAATGGGAACGCGTGTGCCTTGCCGATTTGTCTTTTTATCGTGCAGAGAGCGTGAAAAACGAAGCACACAAAACTTGGCTTCACACTTCACTACATACAAATTTAATATTATTGGCCATAGCGTCAAGTGTATGCCGATGAATCGGTTCCATCGTTTTTACATTGTGACTGTTTCAAACTTTCAAGAGTTTCTCTCGAATTTCCACTTGAAATTGCTCGCAAGAAGTGCTATGGATTCCCATGGTCGGCTATCACCGAGAGCAGAAGAAAAAGTGAAATCACATCGCTACCAAGCGATTTCACATGGATACAACGGTAGATTGTGTTACATATAATCTAATGTTTCAATGTATTGATTGTGAGTGTGATTGACGACCAATAAAAATAACTAAATTGCTGGGTCAAAATGTGTCTTAAGTATAAAGAAGACCAGCTGTAATGGCAGAACAGGAAACATTTCTGAACGGCCAGCCGAAGAAGCTGAAGCTGAAGAAGAAAACAAAAATTGGGGAAAAAAAGAACGTCAAACGAAAATCCATATCTCTGAACGTATGGATATGAATGTATTCGACATATTCATTGGTTGTTATGTATAAATGAGCGAACGATTGAAAGAAACAATAAAAATAAAAACCAATCTAAATCGAAACATATATTACATATATACTGCTCCGTGTAGCCCATACACTTTCTTCGGCCAAAAATTTTGCTAGCCTTCTTGCAACATATTTATTTGCTTATTTCGCTATTATTAAGGCATATGCAATTGTAGAATTTATGAGTGGCCGTAATAATAATGGAATTGACTATATCGCAAACCGAATTCACATTCGAATGCGAACTCTTGGATTTCCTTTGTTTCACATCTCGTCGTATTGCGTTTCTATATTTATTGGAATGTTTTCCGCTTCATTGCGCGTATGATGGCCATATTAACCTGGTTAAACGGGTCCGAAAATCAAATCACTGATTCATTTTGATTGTTTCTTTCGTCCACACATAAACACAGAAAGACTTTTGGATATCTCATTAATAGACGCATCCAGTAAACCTTTGGCGAATCGAAATTAAGGGAAATAATTATCATTCTAAAGTAGACCAGACGTCATTCAAAACGAGATTAAAAGTAATTCGAGAAAAACAACGGGATTACTTAACTAAGGGTTTTTCCTTATCCTTATGTGCATTCCTCATCCAGAGCCATGGCGATGCCCGCGCAACTAATTCTGGGCTAAAATCCACCGAGGGAAGAATGGGCGCGATTAGCAGCAATTTAAATTCATAAAATGTATCCAATATTTAAGCAAGACAATGATGTGCACTAGGGTGTTTTTGCCATCAAAAAATCAAGAAATGGTAGTTCTGGATTGAAAGAGTGAACAATTCTGAGTCGATTGCATGTATTTTTACTTTAAAATAATCAAAGATGCCACTTCCCGAGATCAAAACAGAAAATCATAGAATTTTGAGGTTATATTTTTATTCACTGAAATAAAGTAATATTTTCGACTCTTCCACTTTCAATCTCACTGCCATTGGTAAATTCACGATGCAGAATTTCATTTTCATGCATTTTTTGTGGAAATATATAATAAAATATTACACATTTTCCATCGCATCTTTGACGGCATTTTCGATTGAAGAAATCACACTGATAGAACTATTTTTTTCACCGGAATTCAATCAATGCAGTTAGAACACACGAAAAATTATCTGAATTCATCAAAACATCCGATCGAACAAATCCAGAAAGACCAATTTAGAGCGAACGAAAAATGTAAACAGAAACGAGCTGTCATCATGAAATTCGGGCTTGTTTTGATGTTTGACAAGACCGTAACACAACTGCGCGAATCACTGTGTGCGAATTACTTGTTATTCATTCGGGCAAGTGTATTGGCAATCCGTTATAATGTCAAATGAGTCCAGATTTCGTGATGACAGCTCACTTTTGTTTACATTTTTCGTTTGTTCCAAATTGGTCTTTCTGTACTTGTTCGATCGAATGTGTTGATAAATCCAGATAATTTTTCGTGTCTTCTAAATGCATTGATTGAATTCCAGTGAAAAAAATAGTTCTATTAGTGTTATTTCTTCAATCGAAAATGCCGTCAAAGATGCGATGGAAAATGTGTAATATTTCACCGATTTCCTTGATTTTTTCCACGAAAAATGCATGAAAATGAAATTCTGCATCGTGAATTTACCAATGGCAGTGAGATTGAAAGTGGAAGAGTCGAAAATATTACTTTATTTCAGTGAATAAAAATATAACCTCAAAATTCTATGATTTTCTGTTTTGATCTCGGGAAGTGGCATCTTTGATTATTTTAAAGTAAAAATACATGCAATCGACTCAGAATTGTTCACTTTTTCAATCCAGAACTACCATTTCTTGATTATTTGATGGCAAAAACACCCTAATGTGCACGGTATACAAGGCTACGCGCACATATACATACACATTAGGGGTACTTGGCAGAGCTAATTATCTTAAGATCAGTGATAAATAAATTTGCCTTTCGATGCGCTAATTTCATGATCGAAGAACGGAAGCGCGACGAAATGAAGACGAATGTCGACATAAGTTAATGATATCCCCCCAATGTTATGTGTCTGTTAATGGTATACTGTGTTTACGGCAACGTTACACTTCTCTGTTTATTTTTTTATCTTCATCCTCTGTTTTTCTTCAGTTTTCTAAATTGAATACGGAAAACGGAAAACACCAAAAAAAAAGAAGTGTATCGTGAATGTCATGACCCCATCTAGTGTGCATAGCAAGACCATGCTCTACCGAAACGATTAATAGGAAAATGGTTTTTATCTGTTTAAGAAAATGTGAAACATCAAGTCCCAAACGTTTTCTATTTCCCATTTTCTGTTCCAAAAAAGGCTGTCAAGTAGCTGGAGAAATAGAATTAGACGACGAAGACGGAAAAAAAACGGTGCTCACCATAATAGCGGAATGCCCACTTTTGTACATACTTGCCTGTGTGTATGGCATAAATGTCAATATCGTTTAATGCCAGACAATGTTTCGGATACGATTGACTTGCGTCTTCGATGCTCCTTTTTGGAATGGGCTCCATTCGGTCTACGACTTTTGTAATGATATTTCTTGTACTGGCTGAGAGTTGCCACTTTCTTCACTTCCTTCTAAATTATTTCATACTTCAAATTAATTAAAATTAATGAACTGAAAAATGTTTTATATTTAGCATTCGGTGTTCCGACCAAAGTGCATTCAACTGTTTCTGATTCGAGTACGACGTCAGCTAAACGGACACATAAACTTCCAGTGTAACTATGACTGTGATAATGATCTCTTCCCACTTTTACAGTGAGCCCTCGTGTCTTTTTTTATTTCCTCCTTTTTACATATTTTTGGGCTCCTTTTGATTTCTTTACTCTGGTCGTGCCTTTTTATCTTGTGCTCGTTCTTTTTTCGCTCTCCATGACTGTGAGTTTTGTACTTAAAGAAATTAAATCGTATCTCCAATTAAAGTGCTTGTATCCATGTTCATTTCACGTTTAACGCGTTCATTTGACTTGCGATAAATCTTAATTTGGTTCGAAATGTTTTCCGAATGGTATTTTAGACAATTTTTTTTTCTAGTTTACTTCCACGGCGGTTGCCAAACAACAAATACCATCAATGAAAACATTGCAAAGGAACGGTGGTGAATCGTCACACACAAAAAACATCTTTGCATGGCCACGAATGTACTTCCATCTCATTTATTTAATTCGAGTATTGGCTATGTTTATAAATGTTTCAATGGTTTTACAACGCTCATTCACAAAGTAATGAACTCGTGGTACGAAACGAATAAACATTAATGCACTGTTTGTAGTGCCGTTCGGATATTTTATCTAGTCTGAAATAAAAAAATGCGATATTTTCCGCAAAAACAGAAAAAAAAATTACCAAAACTGAATGATACGCATGTTGGAGGTGTAAAAGGAATCCAATGGGTTGTTATTAAAATTGTTTTCGATCACCTTCAATCGTAAAACATTCAATGCATTTTCCGATTAAGATACAGTGGATCAAAATGAAAACATGTACTATTGCACTTTTAATTTGATTTAATTAGCCTGTACTTAATATCAAAATATCATCACTCCAATGAAAGTGGCTCCACTGTAAGATATTCATACGGCATTGAAGCGCATACAATTTGTGTTAGATTGTAATTTCAGCATTCCAAAAATGAATCTTTTGTTGTTGTTGTTGCGGTTGATGTATGTGTCAAATTAATTACTTGAAAATATTTTAATGAAAAATAATGAGGAATATGATTTTTGCTTGGCTTATTTATAGTGTCGTCGTTTTGCGTTGACAGCAGTTGATTCCTTTCCCGTGTTGCTTCGCTCGGATTTTAAATGGGTTGAAATGATAATCCGAATGCTCTTTCTCTCGGAAAATCATTCTATTCATATGGCTGCGAGTCACAACTTTTCATATCGTCATAACTCTTACTGCGTCTCTTTTCTCCTTTTTTCCAAATGTGGACGGGGATAATTAACACTTAATTAATGTGGTACACATATGAGCAGAAATGTTTATTTATGAAAACCAATGAAAGTCAATGATATCACAAACAAGCCCAGAAAGAGAGAGAGAGAGAGAGAGAGAGAGAGAGAGAGAGAGAGAGAGAGAGCAAAAACATCAAAACCAGGGCCAAACACACCAACCAACAACTCTAAACAACTGGAATAAACACCAAATAAAAACAGCGAGAAAAAGTCGAAGTCAAAAGATGACACAAAAAATACAGATAGAAAGAGAGCCACACACAGCCACATACATATGCAAAGTATGTGGCGCTCATTTGAATTCATTCATCAACACAAATCAGAAGCAGTAGTTGTGCGACCGGCATCAAGCCGACACTGTATGAGCAACGTGTATTGCACACACATGTGATGTGATGCCTTGTTTTCCTTTCAACTGATGTTCGTTTGGAACGTATATGCATTCACTCAAAAGATGCAGCATTTAACTATGTTTCGTGCCGTTTTTTTCTCGTGCATTGCGACTACAGTTTCATAAATGATCTCTGTCAACAGACAACTTGTCGCATAGTGAAATTAAATATCAACAAAACCGAAAATATATACAGCAACGAACTGTTCGCTGAAAATATCAAGCGGGAGATTTAATTTTAAAAAAAGATGAGCAAACGGGAAGGAAAGAGACAGCTAGGAAAAATCAAGAGCATAGAACGCTTTCGGTATCCGCGAACACATTACAGGAATGCATTCCATTGGCATTCTTTTATCCAACAAACAGCCCTGAGTCATTCATCATTCTATCAGAGGACTTTGATATTTGAACAGTGATATTTATGATAATGTTGTGTCACACCACAACATGCGTGCCATTTTTGTTGCGCTTCTTTTTCATCATGATCTCAACGTTCCTATAGATCTTCTCAGCTATCAAGGGACACCCATTGCAACGACTATACACGCTTTTTACCTTTACATTATATTTTCGATATGCATTTCACGCTTCCTCTGTGTTTTTTCAGCTTATTTTTTTCTACCTTTCTTGAAATACGCGTCTGAAAAAGTTTTCCTTCTCATCGTCGCTTTTCAGTTGGCATTCTTAATTTTCTCATTTCATCTCTCACTCTCTCTCTCTCTCTCTCTCTCTCTCTCTCTCTTTTCGACTTTTTGAAACGGCAATGGAAATATTTTTTCAGCATTTTTCCGCGTCTTATATTTCATTGAAGAGAAAGGTAAAATGATAAAATGCGCTAGAAGTGTTCCTTGCTTCCGCTTTTGGATATCATAAAAAAATGGGGCAACGATGACAACATGAGAGAAATTCGTAAAAGGTAGGAGTCGAGTATGAAATTGATTCGACATTGTTCTTCTTGTTGCCGGGAAATGAGTGTGCATTTTTTCTAATATTATTATAATATTCAAGTGCTCAATTCTTATCGATGTTGAAATACAAGCAAGCAAACGATAATTTGTTGCCGGTAAATTGGTGCACATAACCATATTAAACATTGCTCAGATTATAAAATACTATCGACGTGTTGTTGCATTTAGAACACCTTATTTTATTTCATACAGATAGCATTGCAACCGTTTTAATTGAAATATTCCAGTGCAATCATGTTGTAAATTAACAACTAATACTGGTTTGTTTGAATCGGCTGAAGGCAAAAATTGAATGTTCCCAATAATAATAACACAGTGCAACACTAGTCAAAGGGCAGGGACTTGGTATAAGAGAGGTGTTAGTACTACCCCACCTGAGTAAAACCCCAACTGGGTTTTGAAAGTTTAGTAGGGGTTTTTATTTTATCGACCTAGGCAGTTTTTGAGATTCAGTGGATTTTCCAGAGTTGACTTCATCAGTTTTTGGTCAATAACTCATCTAGTATTGGTGACAACATCTTACTGTCATGAGCAAAGTTGTAGTTAAAGGTCCAATAAACAAGTTTTGTGAACAAACTTTACCAAAAAAAATCACATTTGGTGGGTGCAAGTGGGCTAAATGTCCGAAAAAATGTAGATTTTTCCAGTTTTTCGACCATAACTTACGAGGAATACATTTTTTTACTCATTTTCTTCGTCAAAATCATAGCCAAAGAAAAATGAAACAACTCTCTAGAACACATGAACTCGAAAAAACCACATCCAGTCCACTTTATTGGCTGAAAATCAAATTTGGCTACCAAACAACATTTTTGAGCATTTTTTGAATTCCTATAACTCCTCAACTGATCGAAATAGAGCAATATTGTCCGGAGCAACTTCGTAGTACTGCTCAAGAACTTTGCAGGTCAATTTCTAAAAGTACTAAAATAGTACTAAAAATGCATCAAAATGTACTAAAATGTACTAAATTGCCTAAAATCATTTTGATGGCCATCAGCCACTCTGAATGATGAAAAACTGCACTAAATCAAGTTAGACGCACTGTTTTGGACCACACTGAACCCTAGCCATCGATACACAACTGAAAAATTGATATGTGATTCGAAAAGATTATAGTCTAAAATGTTACATTTCCATAGGTTAAACTGGTGTATTTTCGATTCACATATCAATTTTTTAGTTGTGTATCGATGGCTAGGGTTCAGTTTTTCATCATTCAGAGTGGCCGATGGCCATCAAAATGATTTTAGGCAATTCAGTACATTTTAGTACGTTTTTAGTACTATTTTAGTACTTTTAGAAATTGGCCTGCAAAGTTCTTGAGCAGCACTACGAAGTTACTTCAGACACCATTGCTCTATTTCGATCAGTTGAGGAGTTATAGGAATTCAAAAAATGCTCAAAAATGTTGTTTGGTAGCCAAATTTGATTTTCAGCCAATAAAGTGGACTGGATGTGGTTTTTTCGAGTTCATGTGTTCTAGAGAGTTGTTTCATTTTTCTCTGGCTATGATTTTGACGAAGAAAGTGAGTAAAAAACATGTATTTCTCGTAAGTTATGGTCGAAAAACTGGAAAAATCTACCTTTTTTCGGATATTTTGCCCACTTGCACCCACCAAATGTGATTTTTTTGGTAAAGTTTGTTCACAAAACTTGTTTATTGGACCTTTGGCTACAACTTTGCTTAAAACAGTAACATGCTATCACCAATACTAGATGAGTTATTGACCAAAAACTGATGAAGTCAACTCTGAAAAATCCACTGAATCTCAAAAACTGCCTAGGTCGATAAAATAAAAACCCCTACTAAACTTTCAAAACCCAGTTGGGGTTTTTCTCAGCTATGGTAGTACTAACATCTCCACCATACCAAGTCTTGGCCCTTTGACTTGTCTTTAAAATTGTTGCACAGTGTAATTGCTTGAGTAGTTCAATCACAGTCTTGATGTGAAATTGATACGAGAACGAAGACAGGGGCATTTGGATTGTACAATGCTACAACGTACACAATTTGTGCTGGCATCCCCATATTCTGAAGTGTCACTTCCACTGACACCCAGTTCGAGGGAGGAAGAGAGAAAGAGAAAAAAATCAACATGCCGTGTACAAAGCACAAAGTGGCAATAATATGCAAACACGTTCTCGATATGCGACAGTCATGGAGTTTTTGGTGCAAAATATATAGGCAGACCGAGAGATGTATCGAAGAAAGGATCGTTGGCTTGGTTAGCAATGGTAAGCGCGCACAATGAAATGTTGTGTTTGAATTCATGTCGGTTCATTCCCCATTCATGTTCAGAATATCTATATCAATTTCGTATCTTCTATCTTATGATCTTTCATTTACAGAAATTTAACAGTGCAAATGAGTATATTCGAAAGCGATTTTTACCAGATTCCATGTATAAAGTATCCTCTTTTGCACATCGACATGCTGTTGTCTCGACAAAATAAAGGAGCCGCACAAACACACACACACACACACAGACACACACTTACACCATTCACCGCACAACAACATCATTTATACATATTACACAATGCACAAACTGAACTGAGACAACACGACAATGAGCTATATGCGAATTCTGATTGTGAGCGAGCGAGTGCGTGCGCTCGCATGCTGGTGCGCGTTTAAACGCCTGAACCAGCGTATGTTTCTTTTGCTGTTTAATGTAGCAATAGTAATAATATCTGACAACACAGGAAACTGGCTACGTATCGGATTTAATCTAATGATGTTTATTTCCTTTGAATGGAATATTTATTTCGGTTGGGCCCGATTGTGTGCTCATCAAACATTATGTATTCGTATACCTCACTCTCTTTCAGTTCGCCTCGTATTTTTCTTCGGCACCATAAATTGCCTCGAAGTTCTCCGAGTGCCCACATGAAATACAATGGGTGCCTCGCCAATACTTCGTCCAAATGTCACAGAAACTCAGATAAATCTGATGCTACAGTGTGTTGTATTGCTACTTGTAGCATTGTTTTTATTACTTGCACGGAGAACAAATTGAACGTTTTTCTCCATTTCGTTTATTAAACGGCAGTGCACTTCGATTCCGTTTAACATTTAGCGTATGGAGGGAGAAAGTCTACATCAAAATAAAAGCTAATATACTTGTTTGCCAATGGCAGAGTGCGACTAATGCACATTCAATAAAAATTCATAAACAAACACTTTTCACCGTATAATTTTGACATCGGGCCGTAATGTGTTCTTGTAGCGGGGTGAAAAATTGGTATAAACGTCTTGCCACTTACACGATTCCCATTCATTCAGCATTACGGATACCATATCGCTCATATCTGGTGCGTTAACGTCAATCAAACATTCGTGGTGTGATATGGAATGGTGCGTTGTGTTGTGTTGTATGGTGCGCTCTCTGGTTCCCATTCGATTTTATTCCTTTATCAAAGTGCATAAATTAATGTGCGCACTCTAATAGAAATTCTCATTACGATTTCAACGAAGCATTTAATGCGTTATAGTTTGATATGCTTTGTGTATCAAATCGTGTATTATTACGCACTAAATTGACGAAAAAAAATATTTTGGGGAAAAATAAATAAAATAAATCATTTCGTAGATTACAATCTGGTCGCGGTGTGCCTTGGCAAGCCAAACACCAATAAACGCAAAAGGAATTGCTTTCCTTTGATGTTTCTATTTGGCAATGAAGTTTCGTTGGTTGGGCGTAGCAAAAGTGAAAAAGAACACAAGGCGAACACCATCAAGCGATTTCCTCTCAAAACACATTCATAACGGCGAACGCCAAACCAAGGAGTTTCAGCTTTCAAAAGGAAAGAGTGAGGAATCCTAATTGAAAGGAACACGTGGAAAATCTTTTTATTGAAAATGCTCGTTTGACTCAAACAAATGGCCATGCTTACTGAATGCAAAGGTTCAAAAAGGAAGCGCTGCTCACTTTTTGTTCAGCTAAATGATAGCACCCGGCATGAATCAGACACAATGTCTTTTGATATGTGTCTAGTACTCTATGAATTTGTAACGAGCGAAAAGTTTTTATTTTTGTCTAGACGACTAAAAATCTCTAAAATTAAAAAGTTGAACATATCAATATTGTAAACGGGTTCGAAGAAGGTACAGTCCCATATCTACTTCCATTTTTTTCTCCAGTTAAATGTCCATGTTTCTTTTTATTCTACAGAAAATAGAGTGATTATGCAAATATTTCACTTCACAATTGATGTGAAAAGGAGTGGCAATTGTGGGGGCTATTTCGGTGAATATCACAATCATAAACATCCGATTTCCTTTTAATTCAGTTTGAGAAATTCTGTATTTTTTTTTCTGCAGTAATTGCACGCTACCACACATGTCGAAAGAAAACGAAACGGAAATGGCACATAGAAATACCGTAAAGTTTCAGGCAACCGCTCACCAAACCGTTCATTTGACTTGAATCACATTTGTCACATAAATCAACCTTTAATGCAAACATTTCAATGAATGTACGGCTCCAAGTGTAGACGGTAAATACACGTTTCGAAACGACTTTTTTTCCATTTACCTAGGTAATTTGGCGAACGTGAAAAAATGAAACGAATGACGACTGAAGAATGGAAATAAGAATAAGAGCGTGAGTACCACAAGAGACGACGATCACGTAACTCAATGACCATATCCGCGTAGTGTCGATCGCCTCACCAAAGGTTGTACACGCGTTAAAATGAATATTTATGGATTTCGGTTCAAATGTCGTCAAATATAATGAGATTGAATAATTGGTCATCGGGAATACACTCAACACATGTGAGACCACACATACACACACACACACACACACACACACATGGTCTGGAAATACCATTCACATCTTATAATAATAAATTGCTTGTGCATGCTCAACGAACAAACGTCGACCGCACATAATTATTTATATGTGAATACAAATAATTTCTCATTATTATAATTCCACTTTTATTTCATAATTGTAGTCCTTAAAATGGTCGAGCAGAGTAGAGGCAACGGCGACAACGGTCATTTTGTGTGTGTGTGCGTGTGTGTGTCGCAATCGCAACCAAATGCTCAAAATGAGAACGGAGAAAGTCGATAAAAAAGCGAACATTTCTACGGCACGTAATATGGGAGGAGACAATAAAACTCTTTGGTGCGAATGAAAGAGTGTCTAGCGCCTCTATACTTTTGATACTTCTGGCTGTCAAATTTCATGAACGATAAGAAACACGCTAGAACTCTCCACATAATTTCTCTGATTAAATGTGTTTTCAGAATGTGACGAAGGCAATGCGACAAACGTTGTCACCGGCCACGAGACCGGCCATTTCATCGTTTTGTTTCTTCCCTTTCTCCCTCATATTCCATTTCTGTCCGTTTCTTTTTTTCTCGGCTTATCGGAATGAAAAAAAAAATAAAATATATTTGTGTTTGGAACATTTAGTCATCAGTCTAAACCGTTGACATATAGACAATAAACTCGACTAAAATTTTAATAGACTCCAACAGTGGAAATGTAAACTTTTATACAGTGACCAAGGGAAATATGTTTGCGTTTCGTTCAGTTCCATGCCCTTTCAGTCTTTCTTACACACGTTTGTTGCTGTCGCTATTTTTATTTTGTTTTGTTTTTTGTTTTCGATGAAATACTATTTGAACACTGTGGACTATATAAAAGAGCTGTCGACGTCTCCTTCAAAGCGGAAAATAGTTCATATTATGAACGTCACTAAAATACACAACTATTTCTCTTTCCTTTTGTTACCGCTTATTAATTACCTCAACATACTTAAATGCTATCGTATCACGCGCTCACTCATTAAGAACTGCATGCTTGCATGCAATATAGCTGGAAAATATGCTACATTTATGTTAAATAGCCCTAAGCAGGGACGCACTATTTTTCTTCTCTCTCTCCATCCTTTTTTTTAATATTTTCACATTTCGTTATGACTTCGAGTTCATTTTTTTTTCTATGCCATTAGAATTCCAAACTATGAAAAATAAACTGAGAGTGGGCAAAAAATAAAAAGCAACTGAAATGCTGAATTGAATGTTCAAAAGACGTATAGTTTTGTTGTTGCTTTCATACGCCAAACAACTCAAGGTAAATACCAGCCATGAAATGAGCCATAAACAACAACAACAACAACAACAACAAACAGCAGCAAAATCATCTAATGATTCATTCTGATGATGAAACTTCAAACATTCAGTTCGTTTTTTTCTGCCGACGGAAAATGTTTGCACTCGTTACGGGAATTGTTTTGCTATTCGCTTTGAACGTGAATTGTATGGACTGTTCGAGATATAAGAAAAAGTAATACAAATATCACTTCAGCGAATTTTGCATGCCAAACAAAATTTGAATATCTCATCTTGAATTCTAATCAAAACACATAGACTATAAATATGAGTAGATATCGTAGAAAAATCATGAAATTGAGATTTCGTGGAATCAAACGGGAGAATATCAAGGGGAACAAATTCATTTTATTTCTATCAAACTTCGCATCGATCTGTGTATCGTCTCGCTGAGTGTACACAAATCTAAAGATATTTATCGATTTGTAATAAACTATGCGCACGACTGTCTGTATATATAGATGTTGATATCCAGGAAATTAACTAAAATACAATGTTGATCAACCGAATACAATGACGAGAAAAAAAAAAACGGGGCAAAAAAATACAAGAAATCGGAATGCAAAAATCTGAGATGAGTCATTCAAAGTCGTTGGGATTTTGGGATTGATACGTTGTAACAAATCGAACGGAAGTAGAGATGGACTGTGTGTATCGTCTCGTTTTGTGTACAGTGAAGATGGACATTGGAATCGAAAAATCAGTTATTATATATATATTCAGAGGATTCGATTGACATCACCATTCGCAGTCATCTGTAGAATAGTTTACGATGGTTTTCTATTTCACTATGAGAAACTCAAGCAATTATACAGATAGCATCAATACCATTTTGTATATATATGATTGACAAAATAAAATATTCCCTTTCATCCATAATGCACAAAAAAAATATCGAAGAAAGAAAAAAATACATCGTACGCATAAAAAAGAATGGTAAAAAAGCGGTCGAAAAAAAAGTCGAACGCTACACTCACTAGATATGTGTGTGTATGAATAGAAATCGAACATATTGACGGAAACGTTTAAAAAAAAATCTGAATGAACAAAATGTTCGAGGAAGATTCGGAACGACATTTGCTGGTCGATTACAATGTGTGATTGTTAAAATGCAATTTTCGTATATTGGAAGAGAATGAAGTAATGACGTCGAGCAGACATAATCTCGTAGTGGTAGCAGCAATCACAATCACAGTAGCTATGTACAGCATCTGAGCTCTTTCTCTCCATCTTTCTTTTTATCCCATTCTATCATTCTCTCTCTCTCTCTCTCTCTCAATCTCGACGTATCGAGTTCGGTTTTCATTGTGTGCGCTCGATCACAATGGTTTTGTGCAGTCAATGAATGAATCGTGTCGTGCATTGTGTTGTGTTGTTGTTACACATTTTGGTTATTTGCGAAAATTGATGTATAAAATATTAAATCAGTTTTCGTGTGTTCAGGGTGCTTTGCCGAGTGTTGCTGGGCTAAAAACGGAGAATATTCCGGTAGATGACAATAAAAAGTGATTTGAAAAATATCAATGCTGAAACTACCCTTATTCGATTACGTCTGCGTAAGCCTCGAGTGATAGGAAAAAGGACAAGACAATTTTCATCGAATAAGTACACACACAAACGCACACACACCCTCAAACCACCGCGGTTTATTCACGCCGAACACATTCGGCAACGTCAAAATGTTGTGAATATTCGGACGAGTGAAATAGAAGTGCGAGCATCATTTCATCTCGATTTCTCTTTTTTCTCTCTTTCATCTTCCATGTGGTAAACCAATGAACATTTGCGGGATATATAGGTTGTTCCATCAGATCGCTGTTGGCATTTGACGTTTGCATTTCGAATTGAATGAACATTTTCGGATTATCGTGACAGTGGCAACATCGGTCCCATCGCGGATTTGCCATAAATTTCCCGACGAAATTGCCAATAATTCTTTCGTGCATTCTCTTTCGTGCGCTCTCTCTCTCTCTCTCTCTCTCTCTCTCTCTCTCTCTCTCTCTCTCTCTCTCTCTCTCTATGTCTCTCTCCCCTTTTATTTGGTTACACGCTCAACACTGCAAATCACATAAACTTTTAAGAACCGTGCGGCTTCATATTCGAAAATGCTGCCGGCAAAGTATTCATTTAATCAATTATTTATAAAACATTTAGTCAAAAAAGTGCTAAAAAATATGCACAGTGCACACTTTCTACTATACAACGTTTTGGAAATCGACTTGAGATTGAGAGCTGAGCGGAATGTTCTTTCAAGCAAAAATTCATTTGATTCGTTTTATTTCGTGGTTATCCCAACTGGGAATAAATGTATATGTGCAATTTCTCTCCCATTTCATTTAATTCAAATGACTCAAACAGAATTTCAAACTTACTCGATTTCGGTCGGTAGGAGCGAGATTGAAAATAAATAAAATGAGAACTAACACGATACGAATTCATTTAAACAATCTTGTACTCTTGGTTTTTCCTACTTTCTACCTTCGCACCAACCAGTCCTCTCGTTTTTTTTCCTCTCTGCTCAGTTTCAACCAAATAAATTGAATCTGTATGTGCATTTTCTAACATTTATAGAATCAATGAATGAGAGATTGAACCAATAAACGCGTGCTCACACGCTGTTTTTTTTCTTCGCTGGTTAGAATCGTGGCTTTTTCGCTATTTTTGTGAGTATGTACCACATTTCACATACACGAGGATGTGCGGTGTATGCATATTAAATAACTTTAATCAATTTGAAACACTTCGTGACTTCGTGATGCATTAAGATATGAAATTTTGAAAACGCAAACGGTGTACGCTATTCGCTTTTCTCTGTCTCTCCAAACCATTTTGGTTGCTTACATCGGACCAAAGCCAGCACTAAATTGTAATTTTATTTTAGTTTTTTTTTATTCGTTGTGGTTTTACTTTTTTTTTCGCTTCCCCATTTGTACGGTGTACATAATTCAATGCAGTTTATTTGATTCGGACACTGCACCGTGAGCATCATCCAAATGAATTTTCAAAAAACTAGGCAAAAGTGGTGGAAAATCTACTTTTAATTTTGGCCGGTGATGCTCATGTTCATCCGAAAGTGTTTATTATTGGACGCTGTGTCTATATGTGTATGTTGCTACTGTTATTATTATTATTGTCAGCAATAACCGAGAATAAAGCAAACAATAAATAAACGTATGTATATTCGATGGTTTTTGTTCGTAGTACGGAGAGTGTGTGTGTGCGTTTGTGTTTCGATTTCGATTTTATTGAGCGAGCATACAAAATGTTCAAGCACAACAAGAAGGTCTTTGCTGCTGCAATACTTTCGCAATGGCATAATAAATACAAATTGGTGAGACCAATTCCAAAAGCCAACATAAATATCAACCTAAATGCGGCATCGAATAACAGAGGGAGAAAAAGAGTCGAATACATTGCAGAGAGAACCGAAAGAAAAGAAGAAATGTATAGGCGACGGTAGACTGGGCGGACTTTATTATTACCACATATTGATGAGAGATAGTCATAACAAAAATAGTAATAATCATAACAACGGCAGCAGTAGCAAACACAGCAACAGGAATAACCACAATAAAACCTACTTGAAACCCGAAGACGCAACGAACTATCGATACAATGAAGTGGTTTTAAATCAGAACCAAGCGGAAAAAAAGGTATATCTCGCATATGTTCAATGATACAACAATGGCCCTGAACGCATCCCAATATTTTGTGAGTGTGTGTCGGTTAGCCTACAATAAAACTCAAAATTAGTTTTGTGACATTTCTTTTGTATATTATATCGAACAGTTAATTTTGTATTAGTCGATTTTTTTTTCTCGTCCAATTCGTCCTTTTTTTCATTTCAATTTTTTGTTGTTGTTCTTGTTGTTAGTCTCCTTGATCAAATCCGAGATTAGGTATAGATTATGCAGCCGCTATTTATTTGTGTCACATTACCTACTACTTCGACTACCTATTTTCACTTCAATTTCACATTTATCCATACCGTATCAATAGATCAATTTCTCTCGTTCTCTTTTCGTGTGCGTATGTGTGCGTTTTTTCTTTGTTTTGCTTTGCCCTTATCCAGTCATTGATTTTTGTGTGTGCCAATGCGAGTCCCCTTCGAATTATATTAAATTAGATAATAAATGTGCAGCCCAGCTATGAGCCGTATAGATGACATTACTTCCTAATTTTATTTTATTGTTGGTTTTTCAGCGTATTCCAATCGGAACAAAACAACTCAACGATTCTATAGATCATACACTTTTCAACATACGTCCTTAATTTACCTTTTATGTTTGTGCGATTATAGTCATCACATACGAGAATATTGACAGTGTGGCGCTTTGTTTTCTCTATCTGAATAGTGTGTGTGTGTGTGTGCGCGGCTCTTCATGAAACAAAATGGAGACACAGCGAGAAAAAAGAGAAAGAGATAGAGAGAGAGCCGGAGAGAATATTTTCTTTCATACACGCTATGTCAATTTGATGAAGTGCCTTTCATCTGCTATTCATGGAATAATAACAAAGATATAAACGGAAAAACGATACCGTCGCCTATGGCCAATCTTTCCAATCCATTTAAGTACCGAAACTATATGCGTCCACGCATACACCATTCACTCGTTGGATAGTCTCTCTTCACTTCGATCTCTTTATCCATTGCTCTTCATTTGGTTCGATTTTTGTTTCAGACATTGTTCGATTTGATTTGTTTCGCATGCATTTTTACCAACAATTGAGTTAGCTCTCTTCATTGCCGTGTCACCAACTCTATCCCATCGTTGAGTTATTGTCATCGTCATCTTCAAAACTAACCGCCCGATAATTACGGAATAGTTGGCATGATTACGACTGCGGCTGTTGTTCCTTCCGAACGTATGTATTATGTAGAGTATATACATACATTCCTTTTTCTTCTTTTGTATTCATTCACAGCAAGAGTAAGAACATATTTATGTAATTCAGCTGGCATTGTCTTTGCCGCATTGTGTGAATATAGTTCGTCATCAGTAGACAAGCAATACTGATGTCAACAAGTAGTTAAGTACGTAAGAAAACAAGAGAAAGCAACACCGTAACATCCACACATGTTTATTGATTTGTCGAAATTGTCGTTCGCCCAACGAACGAGTATTTTCGAAGTAAAGTTTTTCCTGTGTTGAACATTTACAATTGATGAAATATAGGGAAGCCGCTTTGAATGATCCATATGGATACAAAAGCATTGTCGAATAACTGTATTATACCAACGCGCATTAAAGTAAACCAATTTTCGTCGTTTTAATTCCACACTTGGACCATTTGACCACTTCAATGGCCAAAGCCAACTTGACGCCAACACTGACTAGATTCGATGTGGATGCATGATTTTTCCATTAGTGCATTTTCGTCGTCGATCACTTTTCGGAACGGAGAGTAGCGGTGTTTGTGGAAAAATTACACATTGAGTTGTTTTGTAACAAATTGCAAACGTGAAAATAATCTATAAAATGATGGTGCGAATACATCAACAACAACAACAACAATGACGACGACAACAACATGACGGCTAGAGAAAAAAATCTGGCCAGAGAAATGATGTTTGTACGTGTGTATGAGCGTCATTTATTAATATTATAGAGGGGTTCGCCAATCCAATGTCAAGAGACAACTGCCGCACCAAACAAAAACCTGACATAAATTCTACTTAGTGCGGATTTGATTGGAATGGAGCGTCATTTGTGTAGGAAATGCTCTTTTGTTTTCTACAAATTCACAATATCCGGATTGCGAAAAGCAGGAACGAGGGAAAAATCCAAAGAAAAGCACGGTGCGATAAAAATGGGAGAAAGCGAGAGAGAGAGAGAGAGAACATGAGGCAGAGAGAAAACGAATAAAATCGATTGGGACCAAGAATACCTACGACACTGTACCGTCCAGCCCGACCATCTTCTGCACTGTCGCTTACAATATGGTAGATTTAGCCAGATTTAGTTGAATATAATACCACTCTCGCACAGTGCAACAATCATTAATCAAAAACCGATTTTGTGCGTTTACGAAAATGCATTTATTATGGACGCATTTCATTAACATAACAATGAATGGGAATGACTTGCACATGTCTCTCGCACGAAAAAAAAGCACTCTTCAGTATTATGTGTCGTCTCAATTGCTGCTGCGGCTGCATTTTACCGGCTATTTCTCCAATTTTCAAGTCAATCGAATTAATTTGCCTCATTGTACCGCAAACAGTGAACAAAAGACAACAATTTGCGGCTGAAAAAAAGAGGGCGAGACAAAATCCACACAAAAAAACGCCGAGTATGTGTTATTGCATGAGCCCGGCCGTCGAATCAATGCCAGTCGTCTTCGGACGAACTCATATCGTATCACAAATGCAATTTGTATCTCTATCTGCATTCCGTATATTTATCGTATAAATACAGACAATTTCGATTTGAATATCATTTGCCGTTAGCATCTCATCACCATAGGCTCGGTCACTATTTTTACATTTCCCGCTTTAGCTCCTTCCTTTTTCCTCTCTTACTCTCTCAATTCGTTTATCTTGTGAAAAATTCATGAGCCTCAAATCATTTGCAAGCTTGACTTTATCGCTAAATTTATTTTCATTTCAGTGTGGTGTTTTGATTTTTTTCTCTTTTCGTTCACTCTCTCCCACTCTCATTCTGCATACTTTTTTTTGCATTCGTTTCTTTTCATTGCATGGCTTTTACTCTTTTTGCTGATAGTCTAACGATTGCCAACGTTTTCCAAGAGGCGGAATAACAAATTTGACATTTGTCGCGTCTCTGAACGGTTTCAATAGACAATGTGCAATGTTATTGTTTGCATGGTCAAATTGTTGAACGCAACTGCTGTACCTATGCAACACAATGAGCAACAAAGCAGGAAAGAGAAAAGTGCACACACAGCAGCCAACATCGGCTGGCAGCATTCGTTGTTGGCTTGACGTTGTGTTGTAGTGAAGAGATTAAAATAATGGTCAGTCTGAGACTTGTGGGATGTTAAGGTCATACATCATTAACTCGCATGCTATTCATATGAGAATCATTTATCCGGATTTTCAATGTTTCCAAAAATTGGACACTCATACATACATTGGCAAATGGCAAATGGCAAATGCATATATGTGCAATAAAGAAGCACCAACTTTTTTTTCGGGTCCGCTGTCGATGTTTATTGAAGAGCTTCAGCAACACTCGATGCAATACAATGCGATTGCAGTGCAAACGATCTATTTGCCCAACGATAGAGAATGAAAGAGAGATGATGACCCAAGCGTAATGGTAATGCAAAATTCAATCGCAATCGAAACAAATAAAAATTTACTGGAAATCTCCAATCAGGGATTGTTGAGTGTGTGTTTGTGTATGCATACACACTTTATGCGTCTATCTATCTACGCGCGATGGATTCATCGATTCAGTCGGCCATCAAAACGACTCCGGCTCACTCCGCATCAGCACCAACTGTTATATTGAAGGTAGTTGGTGTTTGGAGAAAAAAATCCGATTGAATCGATCGGTAGTGGTGTAGTTTAGCAAGAGCTATGATGTAAGTTATATTTTTTTTGTTCTTGAAAAGCAAATAATCCGATTCGCTCCATTGAACACTGATCACAATTTCACTATCGAAACAATGCAATCTATCTATTCATCCACCGAATAAAATGCACGAGAAGAGAGTGGCGAACCGAAAATCTAAAATTATCTAATCAATGTTTGATATCGAGTGTAAAATTTATTTCGAATGTTTTTGTGGCAAGCATTGTGCGAACACTATTACCATGGAACACTTCATTAGAAACTACGAGTTTGGAAACCTTTGCACTGGAATGTCTAACATTCCAAAGAAAAGTTTCCCTTGCACAACTTGAACTCACACCGAAACTATTTCTATTCTCTGCATGTTGTTTCACAACAAATTTACTTTAAAAATATTCGAGATAAAATGCAATGTTCTTGAGTTATTGTAAATTACTCTAAGCGTTCCTGCATATATTTTTTAGCGATATGTTTTTTTTCCTTTTTGTTGTTGTTCCTGTTATTGTTATTGGTGTGCGGGAATCAATCCGTTTTTTTGTTTGTTGTTGTTGTGAATATTGACCATAAAATTTATACGACATCACATACGTATTGTATTGGATCGCGCAACCATGAATAGAAATTACCATTCTAGTTAATTATATCGCATGGAATAATCGTAAATAATTTTTCCATTCTATTGTTACGGATGGGGTGCATCGCGCTACTGCCCTGATGTTTACAAAATGAGTAGTACTTTGGGCGACCCGACTGAAAAGCGATATAAATTTTATGAAAATCGTTTATGTTTGCATCGGTAACATGTTTCTAATAGTACCTACTGTGCAATACAATTACTTTATTACATTCAGATCGTTCGGAGGGTAGTATTCTCTATTCGGCATATGCGTTATTGCTCCGTTCACACTACCCCAAAATGCATATAAATTAATCGTTGTTTTGTAGACACGTTATTTTTTCTTTCTCTCCAGCTCTCGCTCGCTCTCTTTATACGATGGATATTGGATATTGGAAAGTTTTTCACATGATTCAGCACGATATTCCGATACCATTAGAGTGTCCAATCCACAGAAATTTATTAAGTCATTTGCTTTAATTAATACTACGGTCAATGTTGTAACATTGCATCCACAATTAATATCGGGTGAAGACCAAAATTTTCTGGTTATCAAATGAGTTTTTACATCAGACTTATGGGCCAATGGCCAACCAATCCATTCGATTGCAATGTTTAGTGAACAGGAAATAATTAAACACTTAGCTCTTTGACAAATTAATTTGTACACATGTTGAAAAATCTTAATGGAGGCCAGCCCATGACTTCAATCAATTGTAAATCACTAACGCATAAATGCGAGCGGACACCAGGTCGCGCTTTTTCACGCATATCGAATGAACCAATAAAACTAAATACATGTGTAGACTGTTGTTTGTCGTTTAATGGACGCAATTTAATTTATACGGCTGTCATTTCACATTAATTGGACTGTTTGAGTGCCGTTTGAAAAGTATAACGATAAAGATTTGAAGCATCCCTGATTCCTTCTTCTTCCTCGTAAGATGCTAGTTCGATTCATTTTCAAATAACTTTCTCATTCAACTTACTTGTCGAATAAAATGCTCTTCTTTCTGCAAACCGATTTCGATGATGGCGGAGAAATGGGAACTTAATTGAGAGTGAGAGAGAGAGCATGGGTGTAAACTTTGAATCATATCAGTTTCGCTTATTCGCGCGATTCGATTCAGTAATTGAACTCTTGCCATCGAGTCTGGCCGAACAAAATTTTCTAAAATGTAAAAATGAGCGGCGGATAATCAGGCGGTGAATGTATCGCTATTAGCGCTAATGTGCATGAATTCATTTGGGAATGATGTGAGAATTTCAGAGCGCATTTTAATGTGCAGCGAAGATTCGGTAAAGATTGCAACCGATGCATCCAACGAATACGACGACGACGACGACGACCAAAGAACAGATTGAAGTTCGATACGAATGAGCTTGGGTGTTGATTGAAGTTTCATTGTGCTTTGCCTCGAGAGCCGATGTACAAGACAAACGTATCGCATTTTGGTCCCTTGAAATGTATAATAGGTTTAAACAAAACTTTTGTTAATTAATTTATTACCAATCCACTCTCGAATGAAAAACTATGAAATCCCACAAGCCACAAATGATTAAATTAGAGAATTTTGTTTGGAACATTTTTTGTTTCATTCGTTCGTTCGTTTTTGTCTTGTTCGTTCGCTGCATTGTGTGTTGGGTTCGGTTTGGTTTGGTTTGAATTTGGTTCAATTCAGTTCAGTTTGGTTCGGTTGGAGATGTTTCACTCTCTCTTTCTCTCTCTCTCTCTCTCTGTGTGTGTCTCTCTCCCATTTTTCGCGCGCATTCCACTTGGTATCGCCTCTGATGAACAATCCGATTTGTTGTGTATTTTCTATACATTATGAGTAAGCAACCAAGGCAGCTGATCCTATGCACTGCAAGTTTTCCGGATAAATAGACGAAGGTTTTGGTACTAGTGTATATATTTCGCATTTTTATGCTCACATTCCGTCCATTTGGTATAACACGTTCGAAAATATGCGGCTCGTTCATTGCATTCGGATATTCAGGATGCATCTTCTTTTAGTTGATAGTTCAAACCCCGAAATAACAATAATAGTTTTAACCGAAAACTGCAATAATTTCAAATAGAAAGTTTCTTATGTCTGCGACGAAGGTTTATCCACTTTTTTACATTCACATTTTACGCTTTTTCAACTCTCGCCTTCTCTCATTCTGTCTCCCTTTAGTTCTTTCTTGTTCAGTTTTCTGGTTTGGCTTTGTTTCCCAAAGTTTTCCTTTTATTTTCCGTCGTAATTGTTGTTATGTTCTCCAGAACCACATAATAGTTGCTCGAAACTAGTTTTTGTGTTCACATATACGTAGCACCAACCGAATGGAATACCAGGAGATGAAAAAAATCGAGAGAGGGAGAAAAAAGCCGAGAAGGATAGCAGTACCGAACACAGACACATAAATAAATAAATGAATAATCGCCAGGAATAATTGTGTTCCATATTCGCATTCACATTTGAATACACATATTCAAATCTGCTTTTGGAATTAGAAACATGGCGCGTGCATTGCACTTCAGATCTCCGGCAAAACTATTTGTTAACAAATTATTTTTATCGTAGCATCAAATTGCTGGCATTTCAAATACACTGTATTATGAAGACAAACGCTCAACTAAAATTTTCTGTGTTTTTTTTCCTCTTTCTCTCTGTCTCTGAACATTCGAGAATGTTCTTCTTCGAACAAATAATGCAAAGTTTAATGCAAAAAATTCCTGGTGGATTATAACATTTTGGCCAAATATAACATTAGAATATGGGTGTTTTCAGCACCTTTAAATCATCGCAACGTTTGTGTATGCGAATGTGTGTCGGTTGAACAAATGGGTGGCATAAAGAATGCTCAACTCAAAAGAAAAATTGGAAGAGTTCATTTAAATTGGGGGATTTGTTGGCGAGAAACGAGAGAATCTTGATTATAGATGCGATACGATTAGAAAAAAATTGCTTGATTTAAGCTTATGTACTAAATAGTCAGTTGGAACGCCCTTTGTTTGAAGAGCCGTGCCTTTATTGCACTGAGAGAAGCTTTCATTTAAATGGAACTCTAAAATTAGATGGAGAAAATTGTCATTATTTTCCGTCGGAATAACGACAAATGTACCGAAAACTCATCCAAGAAAAACAAAACCAAACCGAACCGAACAAAACAAAGACATTGCAATGCATTCAATTGCTTGGAGCATGGTCCAAAATAGATGAATGCGAATGTTGTGACCAAGTCAGTTTTTGTCGCATCATTCCATTGGAGAAAAAGATGAGAGAAAGAATGAAATGTGGTGACTAACTTTTTTCTCTCTCCAAAAACGAAGAAAAAAAAAACACTTATTGGCACAGCTTCATCTTCCATTTAACTCGTTCAATACAAACACAAGGATCAGCAACATTAATCAAACAAGTGAAAAATACAAACTCATTGCGATGCAAAAATCCACAGGCGCCACAATATTAAACCACACAAATCTTGCCATTGTTCTCTGTTTGTGTCCCTTTGGATCTGCCAGCTTTCTTTTTCATCGCACATACACAAACATCGAATTTTTTCAGAAACATTTCAAAGGTAGCACCAATGCCTCTTATTTCTTTCTGTGCATGCATCAATTATTTTCCATGTCATTTGAACTCTATTTCTTAAGCCTAAAGACTGCTTGTTCCTCGAACACTTGCGAGTTGCAGTGTGATATTTCTGCAAATTGGTTTTCTAATCGACCATCGAAACAGATGTAAATACGGAATAGTGGCTGTAGAGTTGAATAGTTTTTCTTTGCTTTTACCTAGTGTTGCTTTTCGAATCGTCGATCAGAAATGCTGTAGTATTTTTTTTGTTTCCATTTTTGATTTGTTATGCATGGTACAATATTCGAGGGTTTCTTTCGGTCAAATACATCCCTTTACCCAAACATTATGGAAAAGCATTTCACCAACTATCCGTTTTTTTTTATCAGCCTGTTAAATTAGATACGGTGACTTTCATAGGTGGCGAAAAGTTATTACTTTAGTGCTTAAGTGTTCACGAAATCCTTCGATGAAAGATGCGGACCTTATTTTAATGTCGTCATGCTGCGGACATGCTTCGGTTTGTACTCAAAATAGATTGGTGTGTGGTGGGTGATGCAGCCTGTACTTGCATAATATGCACATACATATTAAATGGTTCATCAAAATGAAAGATGCAACAGAAAAACGGCGTTGACATGACCACTTCCCATATGAAGATAGCCAAACGACCACATTCAGATAACCGTTCGCTTGCTACGGTGCAAAATTAGTGCAATCGTTGTTGAAGTAGGTGGTATTTTGTGTTGTTGTTATTCTTCGTCTTCTTTTTTCCTTCTTGCCATGTTGCTTGCGTACGGTTTATTTCTTGGACGTGTGCACGAATGAAATCGACCCCATTATCTACTGATGGCTTTATACATTAGTAAATACGTATACATAACTTTCGCACCGCAACCGAACTTATCCTCACACGCAAAACCATGAAGCCCAGAAACTGATCCAAAACTTTAATACGACTGCTTGAATTTTATAGTTAACGCGTATATTTTATAACCGAATTTCCGAGTTGAATAGCATGAGAGTGGTGCTATGGACGAAGGAGGCTTGACATGGAGATTCATGCATCAGGAGAAAAAGCAAATAAAATTCCGAAATATATTCATGGCGGTGCACTCGTCTACGAATTATGGCCGCTTATATCTGTTTTCCATGCACATTTAATGCCATCTCGCTAAATAATGGAATATGTGCTGGTGTACGTGTGAAAAGGGTTTAGATGGAATATACTATTCCGATGCTAAGTTTTACAGGACCCACAGTGACAAAATGATAAACAAATAATCCGAATGCAAACTCTTCGAAGTTTCTCTCTCTCTCTCTCTCCCTCTTCTTTTTGCCTTGTTTCATTTCTTCCTCCGTTTGTTTCTGTTTTGTTTCACACTCTACAGACGAAGCTTAAATGAGAGTCGGCGAGAAGGGAAGGGAAACGGTTTCTCATGTCCCAATTGAAATGCTGGCAATGCACAAAATCAAGATGAAACTTCTTAGAGTGCCGGGCAGGTTCGAAATGAAGTTTCACATCATTCAAATATTTACGTTCACATGCCCGAGTGCGACGACAGTGCATTCCAGCCAGCCAGCAGCATCATCGCAAGCATTGAAGAGCAGGGCAGCGAGAAAGAGAGAGAATGAAAATGGCGAGGAACGGATAGCAGCAACAGAGGAAGCAAACTGTAGTGAAATTCCGGCCAACATAATCCTATTGTGTTCGTGCCGTACAAACACTATGAAAGGCCCGGAATTGTACCTCAATAAAATCATTGCGCAACAAACAACACCGACAATTTAAAAGTAAAACAAGAAATTCTGACAGAACCTGGCGGATAAATTAATTTTCTTCGTGTTTAATTGAATCGTAGCGTAAAGCGTATTAGGTATTAAAAATATGATTATATATGTGGTGCTGTCCTGCTGAACTGTGCCATACTCTCTCGCTCTCAGGCTGCTCAGCACCATTGATTGGAGCAACAAACGCTTTCATACATGAACAGAATATGTGTGTGTGTGTGTGTGTGTGTGTCCAATGATGGTTTTGCTCTACCAAATTAATATTGTGTCCTGAATTTTGATTGTTTTTTAGGTTGGCCGCTGTACCCCGTTATTTGTGTTTTTGTGCGTATTAAGCACACATCACCCAAGCTCACACAGACCATGCACACAGACACTGACCGTAAATGCCATCTTGGACGGACACACACACACACAGTGTGCCATTGGATGAAAATACAAACACCGACTTTATTTATAAATAAATTTTGGTGTTTACTTTCAACCTGCAAAAAACACGCTCACAAATACACTCACAAACACACACACACACCGACACAATCGTATGCATAATTCGAAGCCAGTGAGTTTTATCGTCTCCATGGATGCGTACGTGTAGTATGCGTTTGTATATATCATTAAAACATTTCCAGGATAAATAAATTCAGTTAAAAACTTTTTAAACTTGGTAAATTAAGTGACTTTAATTTGCGGTTTTGAATACGAACCTTTCGCTCGATGAAAGAAGGGTTTTAAAATGCTCCTTCGAATCAGGCCACATGGAGAGCAACTACGGCGCGTTCATTTGTAATGGACTAAAAATGGTGAAATTGCATAAACACATAATTATTGAATTTCGTGGAGCGCCGAAATTCATGTAAATTTTGTGCCGAAAATAGAATCAATGCGACCAGTTCTGTCATCTTTAGTTCTCTAACAGCATTTGGTGTAATTAAATTATAAGTTTGAGTTAAGGGAATCAACCCAGTTCCAGTGTTTGCCATGTGAAATGCGAGAAAAAAAATATGAGTGGCACACAATTTCACTTCACCTTAATTCGGATTACATTATAGCACCGAGATTAGTCAACATTGTAGAAAGGTATTGGGGTGAACCTTTTGATGCCAATGACACGAAATGAAAAGCCTGAGTAAATGCAATTTTCATATCAACAAATTTATTCGTTCCATTTCGTTAACTCTTCATTGATTTCGCGTATCACACATAATAATCCGTCAGCGTAGAGAGCGATTCAGTTTGAATCTGGCCAATTGATTCAATCAAAAACTCCCGAAAGTGTTTGAGTTGCTGGCGAACAAGTATCCAACTTATTTTGCTGGCTTCACCGCGTGTCATTCATTAAATTGAATATTACTTCCGAAACAGTGTGTGTGTGTGTGTGTGTGTGTGTGTGCAAGTGGCAGGGCGTAGGAATTTGTGGTAACAAAGTTTCACAAAATTAATTATTCAACCTTTTGGCCAATCAAATTTCAAAGTTGAATTGAATGCTCCCAATGTCGTGACACAAATTCAACGTACTTCCAAAATTCATATCGATTAAGCAACCTATTTTCTACTGCATCAAAATTCAAATTCAATTTCGTATTCCGGCCCAATTGAGTATTTTTGGAAGGCCTACTTCAAACCGAAAATGGCCCCTTATTTAAATATGTATAGCAATGTTTCGTATTAATAGGTAGTGAACTTTTTGTTCGAAGCGTCAAAATATGTTCGGTTCGTTGGCACGCGCGTTAGCTTACGTCCACTATTGACGCAGGCAATGGTAAACTTACTGGAAGCCACACGTAATTGCTAGCCTTGTTATTAACACTTTTTACGTCATTAAAACGTAACGAAATACTTAAATTGATGAGCTTGGAATGAACATGAGACTTTCGTCGCTCAATATACAGATACGAAACAAAAATAAAGCAATCCATTAAAATGGAACATGGAAAAGAAATCCGTAAGAATGAAACGTAGCATGTGCCAAAACATGTACGTTCTTGTTTTCTCACTGCGCACTACTTTTCTACGGTGAAGCAGACTGCTTTGTTGATGTGTATAACAATACGGGTAACACACCGGCGCTCCGAGGTTTTCATACAAACTTCCCATGTAGACGATCCGAAACAGGCAAAAATCGAAAAAAAAGTTTAAATTTTTTTTTCGATTCTCATATAGTATTTTTTTTGCCCAATCCATTGGTGTTATCGCCACATCAAAATTCGGGCTCCTTGTCACTTAATTTGCATCATGTGATAAATGCGAGTGACGTCATCAATAGCTCGGGAATCAATTGAAATGAAACACACGAAAAAATATTCGAGTAACGAAACAATGTGATAAAGATCCATTCATATGAAACAATGCGAGAGGATTCGTTCATAACGAAACTGCAGACAAAAAATCTATCAAAACGGAACACCGCAAAGCGAAATACTTAAAACGGCACATGCTATGTTTCATTCTTACGGATTTCTTTTCCATGTTCCATTTTAATGGTTTGCTTTATTTTTGTATCGTATCTTTGTATTGAGCGACGAAAGTCTCATGTTCATTTCAACCGCATCAATTAAATTTAGAGTGGCATATTCGTTGATTATTTATACGGTTTTTGCAATATAAGTACATTTGTATGTGCATTTTTCAAGCGAAAATGGGCTTCATCTTTGATAGTTTTTTTTTTCATTCGCAAAATTTTAAAATGTCCAGCAGGGAATTAATTGAATTGGACGCTCCATGATAATTTAACGTTGAAATAAACATCATTTTGCCGTGTCAACATTACTGCCGAAGCGTCATTCAACGACAACCGGTGAGAAATACGTTCTCGTATGGTGAAGAGACCGTTGGAATAGTGGAACTCAGCAAATAGTAATAAATGCTATTTGTTCGTTGGTAACAACTGAACAAATGTTGAATCAAGAGCGAACGCGGTGATGGTAATTGTTCAAAATAAAATTAAACCACCTAGTTTCCGTAATGGATATTTGACGCATTTATTTTTTTTTGCATTGCTTCTTACCTCAAATCCGAATGCAATACGACGAGAAAAAAAATATAATTAAAAAAGATTGAGATAAAAATTTCATTCGAAATTATTTGACACGTTCCGTTGCGAATGTCCAGCATAACTCGTTGAATAAATTTGTAATTATACGAGTAAATTTAGTGAATGAAATTGCAGTGTCATAATAACGTGTTCGTGCAATCAGAAAATTTTTGCCATGAAAAGTTTGTATGCATAAGTCGGCAAGCAAAAAATAGAAAGAAAAACCAGGGAAAAAATCTAATTTCAAGCACCACAAAACCGTTTCCATTCTGCACATTTCAGCTCATCGAACAAAGAGACCAGTCGACGAACATGGGCGAACAGCGTACTACACAGTGTGTTTCGTGGCATCCATTTGGTGAGAAACAGATAAAAACGATTTTTACCGGGGAATCGAATGAGTTGGCTCTGCAAGTATAAGTGTATATCCGTGTGTGCGAAAGCTTCTTTTTTACGCCACACGTCGGTTCCTTTTTTGTATCACCCAACACAATTGAATGAGCAAAATATAGGCCCACACACATACAAATGGTTGAATACACGGCTCCAGGCGTTGTCTCATGCGAATTCTTCTTGAAATTTTTATTACTAACACTCGTAATTCGCAACCATAAAAATAAAATCAGCACTATATGATCCAACATTTGCGCATCGCATCGAGGTGCTCGCGCTCTCTTTGAGTATTTATTTCTCTCAATGCGTTTTCTCTTGTTGTTTTTGTTGGCTCTTGTTTTCTTTGCCCGTTTCACATTGGTTGCTCGGCAAAGTGTCGGTGCATAAATAAGCGTAGCAACACAATAAAGTAGCGACAATACATCACACCAAAATGTAAAAGATTCGCACACTTCACGGCGGATAGAGAAAGCAAAATGCTCTCAAAACAGAGCAAAAAACATAGCACCATGGAATCCTTAATGCAAGTATGTAGAAGTGGCTGTTGCTGTTCGCTCCGGCTATGTGTATGTGCTCGAATGTGTTTATTATTGTGCGTTCGTATGCTTCATTTTACATTGCCGTGGAACATGGCCATTCTGCAGCGCCACATTGTTCATTTGCAATTATTTGTACCGGTGTAAATTTAAAGTTATGACTTGAATTTTTTTTTTCTTGCTTTCGCATGAAAATAGCGAATTAAATTTTTTTTCTCTTCCACCGTTTCTAGACCGATGCTCGTTTCATTTTCACTCTCCCTCCCTATATCCCTCTTTTCATTCTGAAATTTAACTACGAATCCATTTTAATTAGATTTTAGATCAAAGTTGATGTTTTGCATTTTTGCCGCGTCAATTTTTTACTTTTTCCCACTGGTTTGCCCGGTTTGGTGGCTGACTGCGTCTCACAAGATACTTTATAACTCGTGCTTGTTATTCAATCAACAGCAGTTCAAATGCTTTTTTTTGAAAAACTGTTAAAATTCTTCGGAAGATTTCTTTGTTTGTTGACTTTCTGCTGCTGCTGAGTCAATTGTATAAACAAATTGTTAAAAAAAAAACTTTTCGTGTGCTTTGGAAGTTCTGCTAACCTCATTTCGTTTAAAATTTCGAAATTTAATGTTTGTTGCTCAACAAGGTGCTCATAACAACCGAATAGAAAAATGTATATACTTTGCGACATGGTAAATGCGAGCAATCGCAAGAAGTGCAAGCCATTTGTTCTACGTAGTGACACTATTGCCCAGACCGCAGTACAGTACAGTACAGTACAGTACAGTACAATATTAATACTTATAAATAAGAAAGGTACGTCGCATAAAAAGTGGTCGTGATGTCTTCCCTTCCATCAGCGCCCGGCTGTAGTCGATCTTCACACAGTACTTGGAAAAATAAACATTAATTTTCATATTTTAACCGCTTGTTGTGTACTACGCCGATGTGTATATGTGTGTGTTTGAAATATATTTATTTGCACTGAGGCGCACTCTCTCTCTCGCACACACACCCAAACGCATACAAACACATCACAGTGACTGTACAATGTACGCCGACATTTTTTCATTGTCTATAATTTGGCTTTTGGCTGAATTAACGGTAAATTACATTGAATATGGCGCGGGGTAGTTATGCAGTAGATTAAGCGCGCCAATACTCAAGAGACTGAGATCTATGTGGCTGGCAAGAGAGTGCACGAGAGTAATATAAACAAGAAGGTGAAAGAGCGGAGCGACAAGAAAAATTGCAGAGAGAGAAAGAGAGAGAGAGAGAGAGAGAGAGAGAGAGAGAGAGAGTGAGAGAGCGAGCGAAAACAAGCCGAAAGATGGAAGCAATGGTAAACTAGGGGCTCCCGATACAAACAAGGGATGGTATGGCATTTGTGGCATTTGCGGCATTACCATCCAACAACGTTAACTGCAGAAGATCTGAACGAATATCATTCGTGGACGGATCGCAAATTTCAAAATGTGTTTTATTAAATTTTTCGGCGTTTCGTGCGAATGTGTTAATAGCAACAAAGAAGACGCGATGCACCCATGGATCAGCGCCATAGGTAGGCAAAAAAGAGAAGCAAATAACCGCATCGCGTATTCCACACAATACGGCCAATGAAAACTATGTCGAACAAAAATGAGTCTACTTTAAATATATACGAAAACGCGGTTCGTTTGGGAGACACGCATAGACAATACGAGCACTCAGACAATATCCATATGGTGACAGTATGTGAACGGATGCGTGATGATGCCATTCAACCTTCAAAAACCACGCGCACTTTGAATAAATGTATGCAGTTAAAATATTTTCTTTTTGGAAACTTTTGTCCATTATACCAAAAAGGCGACAACAAATCCCCATAATGCCGGATGTGTGTGTGTGTGTGTGTGTAAATATGAACCAAACATTAAGCACACATAACGTGCATACATCAAATGATAAACATATTATGATACAACACCAAACGAACGGAAAGACGTACACAACATCGTTAGGGGCAGAAACCTAGTCTGACACTCTGCTAAGGAAATGTGCCCAAGATTTCTGTTCTTTTAAGCCAAATATTGCAGTGCATACATAAATAATTATGTGAGACATGTAAAATAAAAGCAACATACGAGCAAACGAGCGAGCGGGCGATGGAGTTGAGTTGGATTTTGTGACGCAGAAAATAAAATGGTGAACTTAAATTACAACGGCACAATCTATTTTAAAATATGAAATTACTTTGACAATGTTTATAGTGTTCATGATATAACCTCAATAATGGTATGCTCCATATATGCACGCACTATGGGTATAGCAACTATTTGGGCTCTACAATGCAAATACAATGTACAACGGCGAAATACAAGCATTTTCATTTCGCATCCTGTCAGGCAATTTGCACCTCTGCATTCGACTCAAATGGATTTCACACACAGGGAGTGAGAACTGCGCGCAGTAAGCCAACAACCAATACACATGGATTCAATAAAAAAAATACACCGAATCGTCCCAGCTACAGGAAGTTCACGTGATTTTCAGTTTTCACATTGGAATTGGGAATACGTTCGCTATGTCTTTCTTACCGAAAGAACGGGAGCAAAGTATTCAATGGGCCTCGGCACTCTATGTCTCTGTGACAGGCACAAGAAGTTCACATAAATATATTATAATAAATTACAATGAGACCACATTATGTGAAAAGTTAAACTGCTTTTAGTTTATAAAATAGGCCACCAGAGAAATTATCCAACGAATTTTCGATGTGGTTGTGTGCCATTGTCGCCGCCGCTTCGTTTGCTTGAGAACATGTGCAATGATGCACAACCGTAAAAATTGGCGTGACACATTTTCAAAATAGGCAAATATCATAATATGCCATCTCTCTCTCTCTCTCTCTCTCTCTCTCTCTCTCTCTCTCTCTCTAGCTCTCTATACACACGAACGAACACATTACATGTTTTCTAGCCAGAATGTGGAATCGTCGAGTCATCCGTGGCTTCGGTTTATATTGGGCCTAATAGCTGCCGACAATCCAGTTCTTCGATTCGATTGAAAATGAAGCCATAAAGCCGTTTCGGTTGGCACTATTTGCCTGTGTATGCATACATGAACGTGTACAAATGTTTGTCCTGCGTCGAAAACAATTTATAATATCACAATGCAGCACACACTATGTTCAATTATTCAGCCTGTCAACAGCAATACACACACACACAAACACACAAACGCGCGATTCTTCCGCGAACACAAGCACGAAGCAGCCGTTTGCCTCATAATCATAATATATTTTACATTTTGCGATGGTTTCCAACATAAATAAAAAGGTTGTGGTGCTGTGTCTTCTAATTAGACCGTGTGACACGTTCCAAAGTGGTGAGTAGTATTTTAATGATATTGTACGGCGTGTTCTAGTTAATTAGAAAGCCGAGTTTTTGCATCAATTTTGCAATGGGGTAGATAAGGTAAAAGCGAGAATAGCTTAGCAACCTTCATTTTCACACTAAAACTATGCACGCATGACGATGCGGCCGTTTTTTTTCACGTGACTCTACCTCTTTAATATCATCGAAAAGCCTAGGCGCCTAGGAAACAAGAATTTGACAGTAAACCAGACTTAAAATGATATACACCATTTGAGCGTAAAGCATGAGCAAAATCCAAAAGCACACCACACCACACAATCATATACGCATATTCATTATTTGTGTTTGCGTTTGAGATTGTTAGATTTTGAGCGCATAAAGTAACAATGCACAGCACAGTACACAGCACAGATTGGCCCGAAAATTTCCGACGAAAAGTCCATCTCTGCAGAAGCCAAATCTTGGTCGAGCCATTATTTCTATCATTCGGTAGAACTTGCAAGGCAACGAGAAAGACATTGCCATTTATGAGTGTGTACGTGTGTGTGTGTGTGTGTGTGTGTATGTATCTGTGTAGGGAGCAACGGCAGATTTATGTGAAAGAAAAACAAATAAACAGCCACTATGCGACATACACCCAAAGTTAGTGAGAGAGAGTCGAGCGCCAAGTTTACACATAAACACTATAAGCACGTATGCAAATAAATGACACATTTAGCGCGCACGACGAAAGGCGCGCGCCTGCACGCACATATTCATTATACACTAAAAGGCGGCAAAAGAAAGAAATAGATTAGTTGATAATGATCCCCAGCTCGTGTGCTTTGGCCCCAATAATACGGGTTTGTTAACGCGCAATGTGCAAATACTTTTATATGGCACTTTGCTAATAAGCAGATAAATGTAACACTTTCAACTTTCACCATGGATCCATATCAGTCATTTCAAAGCGCATTTGTGAATGATATTACAAACAAAGTTCAGGCACAAGTAAGATACTCGAAGCGAAAGGCAAACTTTTTAACGAGAAAACAACGAAAACATCACGCGTCTAAATGAAAATTCAAATCGCTCAATTACTGAAAATAAAGTTTGAGGTGCCGATTAATTACATCCAATAAGGGTAAGTGACGCACTTCGAATATGCGGAACTGTGGTTGTCTTTGTCGTCGTCGCCGTTGTCGTTGTCATGGTCGTCGCCGCTTGCCGTTCTCTCGTTTCACTTTCTTCGTTCCTTTGCTCTTAAGCTCTGATATCCAAACAATAAGAAATAAAATGCCGCACTGTGAACCAAATGCGACTCATGAAACCCGTTATAATAAATAACAAAATATGAGTCATTACATCCATATCGCATAACTCTCAAGTGTTGCATTGATTGTTTGGCAGTAGAAAAGTTATTGCCATTCCACTCGTTTCACAAAAAGTGAGTGTGTGCGTGTTTTTTCCCTTACTTCGCGCATCGACTGCACAAATTTGATGAATAGTTGAGAACATGAGCTCCTGTGCACCATATCGCGTGTTCACTTGTTCGATACGCTCTCAGCGGTAGATATGTTTGCATTCGCATAGACACAGACACATACTCCAGTGGTACATGTATGATGCGTGTATGTGAGGAGAGAAAAAGCAGTGTCATTGTTGCTATAAGAAATGACATCAATTAGTAATGTATGTGCCCTGTGCACTCTATAAGAGATTAACAATCTAAGCGCTTCGCTGTTGCACTGCAACTTGAGGAAATATGAGAGCACACCATGTATGCCAAAAACACAAAAATGAATTGGTAATCTATTTTTAGATGTACATACGTATATAAATACATATAAAAAAAATATCGTTCTTTCTTTTCGTGTCGTCCAATCATCCGCATTATACGATGTTGCTACCTCTCAATCGTATCTATTTGCCATGTTGAGGTTACGATGAGAATATGGTTCCGTGTTTTCGTGTTTCGAAATTGATAAGCTGCACTTGACTTCAGGGCATTAAATCTGTGCGTGTGCGTGTGTGAAGTACAGCAATCGGATTTGATCCATTTGAGCGATTTATTTTGTTCAAAAGCAATTAGATTATCGTGCAAGAGTCGATCTTCGATTTTGTTTTGTCGTACCATGGTGTTTTTCGATAGCATTAGCGGTGTACATTTGGAGCGGTTTGCACGAAATTTCATATGCCAAATCAATTACACACAAGAGTTGATATCAAAATTAAAAATCTTTTGCGAATGTTGGTGGCGCCAACGTGACTACACGACCCATTGCAAAGACACATAACGCTGGATTTGTTATTATCGCATCGGAAACATGAGTGCAATGGCAATGAGTAATCCTCGTGACAGGTCTATTGTTTGTTTGCGATTGTTCGCTTTCTTTTTCTCTCTCCTTTCTCTCTCTCTCTCTCTCTCTCTCTCTCTCTCTCTCTCTCTCTCTCT
>NW_022601467.1:2615905-2655090 GCF_009176505.1 Sitodiplosis mosellana
CTCTCTCTCTCTCTCTCTCTCTCTCTCTCTCTCTCTCTCTCTCTCTCAGTCGGTGTTTTGGGCTTAAAATTATGGCTCTGTCGCACACAATGAAATGAAGGGAAATTTTGGTCCTTTTCAGACGAATATTATTTACGCCGTTAGCCGCTATTCACTCCAAATATGTCTTGTAATTTATTTTTAATCAATCATTTTGAACATATTTCTTTTCATTTTTTTCCCCGTTTCGCATAAATATACTGGTCTGGAAAACGAAATGAAATGCGAATCAATGTAAAGTGTGTGTAATAAATATATATATATATATATGTATATCCCTTTTGTTGTTGTGGAAAAAGAATAAACCAACACAGCGTAGCGCATATACCTTTAGTCAGTTTCGCTTCGAATTACTGTTACATTTTTGTTTCTAACCCGAACGAATCCAACATAAACAAGCACAGCGCTTATTTATTAATATTGAATGGCAGCTCAGCGGTGTGATGATAGCGAGCAACGCAACAAATAATATATAAATATAACCGAAATACATGCTAAACCAACATAATTTGCTGTGAACGCGCGTTGTCAAAGCTCACGTTATATTAAACATTTATTTTTGCAAATCATGACAACAACAACAACAATGGCTCAGCTAACCATTTTCTCGCTACTACTTCCAGCGATTTTTCGTCTCTTTTTTTCCCCCGATTATAAAGAATTATTTGTTGCCATATTCTCATATTATGCTTATTATGATTATTATTATTATTTTTATGTGTGTGTGGTTTTTTTTATATATTCCAGTGCGTATTATGGCACTCCATTCAGACCGGATGACAATAGATTAAAAAGTGTGAAATTTGCAAAAATGATTGTATTGCGTGTGTGTGTGTGTGTATTTCATCAAGCTTCGAGCCATTGTTGATATTATTATTTTTTTCTCTCTCTATTTTTGGAACTCTGAATTTATTCGACGAAATGGCTGCCTTTTTGATTTGATCGCACAAAAAATATCTCGTTGAAGAACGCACAGATAGTCATGTGTAACATTCTATTCATCCCATACCATTCCCATTGTATGAATTATAATTGTACATTTCCATATAGAATATGACAATCTGTTGGTCGATCAATTCACTCACATCTGGGGTTTGTATTCATTCCCGAAATTTCTCTTAAATCGAAAACCATCTAAAAGTCACAACAATATTTTCGAAGAAAAAAATATCCAATTATCCAGTTCAATTTACATACACTACTTTTTTCGGTTGAATAAAAAAGATGGATATCCGATAGTTGGCTGTTCAATATTAATTTCGTTTTTCGAACACGGTTGTTATGATTTTCCACTTGATCGAATTGTCACACAACACAGAATCAATTTTGTGGTTTCAGCATATCGTTGAATTTGAGGCCCGAAGTTTACCCAATTTTCCATTTCAACTGAATCCTCCATAAATATAATAAAAAATGCAAATGACCAATAAACTGTTTGCTCTTGCTGTGCCATTATTAAAATTATCGAATAATCGATTGAGTATTGGGTGACAGACAGCCAGCACATACAAAGCACGAGGCACAGTTTATTGTTGTGTCATCACATTTTGGGAAATAAAAGATAACCAAATGGCATATTATTTTGTATCGCAACCTGTCACATACACAAACAAAATGTATCCAATCGGTTTATATCCACTTCGTTCGATGGACATTTTAACTACTCAGAATGCCACTCAAATCAATATCATCATCATCATCATTTTTGTATGTTTCATGAAATGTCAAGAGAAATTTTTCACTTGGAAAAGTCACAAGTAAAATGTTCCGTAACAATCGAAAGTGTTTGTTTATCAACGAATTTTCTTTTCAAAAAAAAAAAAAATAATTGAGAAAAATAACAGGTAGTTGAAGTGCGGTAGCTAACGACATAAACAAAAATAAAAACAATTGATCAGAGAATACTGTCTAATCGCTTCCGTGGAATCAGTTTGTCTCGCCCTCGCGCTCACAAATGCTGCAAATGATGGAAAAATTTGATTAGCAAAAAAGGCGATTGTTTTTTTCTTTGTGTAACCACGATAACTGGATTGACAATTTTCTGCCGCATTTGTCAGTGACAAGGAATTCATTTCGAACATTGTTTTTGTATTTCGGAACGAAAAAAAAAGTTCAACAAAAAAAATTCACGGACCAATCTGTCATTTGGATGTTGTTGCTTGGCTCTGTGGTAATCGCATGGCATTTCGTTCGAATCGGCTGGCCCTTTTCAATTCGCATTGATTGCTTTTTGGCTGCCCCAAATTATTGACTAGTTGCGATTTGTTCTTCGATTTGGTTATCGCTGGAAACCATATAAATTGATTTTTATGCTTCATATGATTTAAATCAATTGTGTGCATATATGAGCCTTTGATGTATTTCGATTTTTTGTAAAACTGATTCCAGGAGTGAACACGCTCGGAATGTAAATCGGTTAGTACGAGTCCGATTGATGCGGAACGCCATCACAGCTAGTTACATGGATGATATTAGAAAACCGTCCGAAAATCAATGAGGCGACAACATGCACACGTAATACATTTATTAAAAGTGCCAATGGCCAATCGAAATATGGAGAAAATGAATTCAATGCTTTCTCGGCATTGTCAGTTCCATCGATTTCCATTTTCATGCATGGGCAAAATTATCTCATTATTTTCAATTTTATAATTTTTCATCAACAACAAAAAGGATTCAATTTGTGAATGATGTTTATCTCGGATTTATGGAACCGAAAATAAAAATCGAGAGGCCAAAGCACAAAGGAGAAGACATAAAAACCAGTCGATTTTGGTTTTGGACACACAATTATGATACCAGATATATAATTTTATTGGAAGGATTTCTGGTTGCGGTAAACACAACAACAACGAGCACAACGGCACAAAACTATCAACCTAGGAAATCTGCTAAAAACAATCAGGAAGATGCATAAAAAGGCCCAAATCACATTGAATCCACACAACAA
Organism: Sitodiplosis mosellana; assembly: GCF_009176505.1. Classification (NCBI taxonomy): domain Eukaryota; kingdom Metazoa; phylum Arthropoda; class Insecta; order Diptera; family Cecidomyiidae; genus Sitodiplosis; species Sitodiplosis mosellana. The sequence goes on from NW_022601467.1 coordinate 2,618,895, forward strand.
ATGTATGTATTATTGCCGATGGACATGACGACACAACAAACATACCATCGAGCCCATAGAAATCCATTTTTGAAGATACTGAACAGTAAGCACATTGCAAGACAATTACATTTGACTTGTTTTTTTCTGCTCTCTTTCTCTCTCCCTCTATCTCCTTCTCTCTCTCTCTCTCTCTCTCTCTCTCTCTCTTTCTCTCTCTTTCTCTTTTCACTCGACCGAATTATTGAATTCAATGGAGCAAACACAATGGAGATAACACTGAAGTATAAAACAACCATCAATCGAAATTGTGAATACACACGTCTCACAATCGTCAAATCGCTCGAATCACGGAGCAATGGATGGTGAGCGCGCGTAATATGAGCCTTACATTGCGTACGTACATTCGTTTGCCCCATCGAAGAGTTTGCATTATGTTGGATTTGAGAGCGCCGAGTGTAGATAAATGGGTGCCTGTGATGGATTTGTGCGGCAATCGACCTGGGTCTACCGTACACAAATGCACATCGAAAATGGTTTCCATTAAATTCAAGTCAACCGATTATGGACTGAAAACAATTTAAAAGAAGGGTTAATCGAAATGTGAGATCTAAGGTCGTCTAACAGTCATTTTGAATATTTTTGTCCTTCTTGTATGGGTAATGTGTATGTGTGTGATGAGTTCGTGCGTTCTTATTTTATGCGAATTATCGTGTGCACGACACACATTGAATGAGAGAGAGAGAGAGAAACAGGGTGAATACCCATTGTGTTGCGTTGCTTTGTACTTAATAATCGACTGAGTTCGGACGGTTGGAATTGTTGCGTACAGGCCATTTGAGATGAGCGCTCGGTTGTTGCACGTGACATTCGGATTCAGATTCGCATACACAACCGCTTGTGATTGTATTAGAGCACAAAACAAATCTTGATTGACCTGCTCTGTGCATTCAACACTCCAAATTATGTGTGAGCATTACGAATTCGTTTGTGTCCTTTGCGAATTCGCAACGATGATTTTCAATTACCGTGTTCATGGAAAACATTTTCGTTTTATCTTCACCATTTTACAGCATAAAGTTTGAGATCGTTCGTGATTTCATCCACCAAAATCATCATAACCCTCAAGATATTTGGTGATTTGAGCAATGGTGTTTAGTTACAAAACATCTTCGAGACGAAAGTGAGGAGAGGAGCAGGGAAATGCAGAGATATAGAGAGAAATATAGAATGAAACAGTCATATCTAATTTGCAAAATCAATAAAATGATCGCTAAAGTGGTACATAGCTTGTATGATGCTAGTATTCAACATACACGGGCTAGTACACTGGTTTGGTTCCGTTTACCTCGGATTAATGAAAATGTCTTCACCAGGCTACCTAAATCACATTCAAACCCATTCACGCACCAGAGTTTATTATTGTAGAAGAAGAAACTGCAATAGACACAATCACGGCGCTTCTTTGCATGCTCGAATCGGCGTTGTGTTCACCAGATTGCTTCCCTCCTAAAATGTGATTCATAATTGGTGTGGTTTTGTTAGATAATGATTGCAATAGCTACAAAGTAAACGAAGTTGATTCTTTTGTGAGAATGAGGCAATGAGGCAGAGAAACGGACGCGCCAAAGTAATTCAATCCGCTAGATATAATTTTTCATCGCATTCAATTCTCTCATCTTTCGTTTCGTTTGATACTTGGGTCGGTTACCATTGACAACAGTGCAGAAAATGGGAGCACAGGCGAAATTGCATCATTGTTCACTGACCGAAGCATAATGAAAAATGGCTGCCAAACGAAAGCAAAAAAAAGGATCGAGCCGACGATGAAGCGAACAATGTTTCTTTGAACGGACAAAGCGGTTATCATTCGTTTAGTACACGTGCTTTGAAGCTGTACATGATATTTAAATATATGAATGAACACGTGCGTTAGTTTGTTTCGCTACATTCATTTCAATTATATAATTTTCCAAACCAATTCAGCCCGGGCTAGAATAGTGCATTTCTCGGTGTGTTCATATATCATTTAAATTGAAATGTCACTGTCACTGTCACTACTCCAAACACTGGTCAAACTGAAAACAGATTTACAAAGTCCAATTTGCATATTTGAATTTCTGAAACATAAATAAATGCAGCGATGCGCAATAGGGAAAATGGGATTGGAACCAAAATTGAATTGCATAACTCTAAGGCTATATTTTTGGCGATTGTGTTTGCGTTGGCAGAAAACAAAACAACACCAGGGACACCAACAAAAACAAAAATGGCATGTTGATTGATTTTCCTGACATCGTGGTTAAAGGTCAACCGATAACATAACTCAGCAGTTGCATTACACACCCACACTGGAATTTCATGCGCCCAATTTGGCTGACCGATTCGTTTCCGTCGAAGTAAATAATCAACTGTGCATTTGCTTCACCATTTTCGATTGATGTTAGTTGTATGGGTGCTGTTGCAAGCGAACGATTCGATTGATATGTACATGTATAGAAGAAATGAAGGAAAAGGAATATCGTTCGTCACATGAATGAAACACGTGCTTTCATTTAAAGCACCACTTACAGAAAAATAACGACAACATCGTTCCGCTCGTTCGAAAACACACTTCAAATGGAAAGCTTTCAACATTCCATTTAAACTGCGCCATTTCCTTAAACATAAAAGAGAATTGATACACACGATGACTGTTTTTCACATAGATATTCAGTTGTTGATTTTGTTTCTTGTTCCAAACGAGAATAAGAGAAGATAAAAAGGCGAATGCATTCTATTGAAATCCCGATTCTAATATAGTTGTTCTTTAGCTCATACATTTCTATCGCTGTATAGAATATTCCTCTCATAAATTTGATGAAATATTTTTTTTCTCTTTATACTTTTCTGAGAAGAAGAAGAAGAAGAAAGAAAAATGTATATACATAGAAAAAATTGCACTTACCAATCTCGAGCTCAGCAGCAAATATTACAAGCGCCCAAAGCAAGATGGGTGCTCGTTGCGAGTGATGATTCCTAGTATACATGTTGTGCAATGAGATTTGTGATGAATATCGATTAAAATTGATAGATGTTCCCATGCGATGAATTGCTTCTGATTGTTTTTCTTCGTTCGTTCGCCTTCTTCTCGGTTCACTGTGTCTTTTTTAATCTGTTACACTTTCGTGTAAGTGATTACGTATGAGTTATGGAATTGTCCAAAAAAAAATGGAGTATTCGTCAATTTTCAAGCTTGAAATATTTTCAGTGTAGATGGCTTTGATTGGACAGGTTGCTATTTTCCACTGCACTTAAGTCAAAACGTTTCCAAGAGCCTCAGAACGTTCAATTTCAGTTGTATGCAAATTTCACTTTCAGTCCAATTTTTTTTTTTTTTCGTCAAACAGTAAATTCGATTTTTCTATTTTCGAAGCTATTCTGGTTTTAAAGATTCGATTTTTTTTTCATTCACTCGATGCAGTTGCAATGCTTTCGTCTCGCTTATCTGCAAATAGAAGAAGGGGAAAAAAATGTGAAGGTAATGATGAAAATGCTACATTTTCGATTTTGTAAAACGCATTTCGCTCTTAGCAGCAACCTCAAATAAGAACCAACATAACACATAATAAATTGTGAACATTCACACAAAATCAAACATCAAGAAATATATGAGTGTACTCTCGTTTCTCGGGCGCAATAAACGATTTCGTATTTGAATTTCGTTTCGTTTCTTTTCAGTTTCTCTTCGCTTTTGCCAGTGCTTCTCCATCAAAGAAGAAAAAAAAAAGAAATAAAACTAAATAGAGCACATTTTATTGATATGAATTTAAAGAAAACACATAGAAGTTGGCTCCAAAAACCAACACGAGAAAAGAAATGTCAAGGATATTTTTCTTTCCATTTTATTTCCCCTTAAAGTAAACCAGTTCGAACCATAATCGTACATATTACGGGTTCATACTGACAAAAAAAGCGAGAAATCCCGAAAACGGCTAAAGAAGATTTTGTGTCTGTGTCTGTGTATGTTGGATTTTGATTCATATAATCTTGATATATGATGATGTGATATTATGGCATTAAAAACTATTTGCTGCAGGAAATAGAAATGCAGCTTTCTTATTTTTGTCTCTCTCTCTCTCTCTTTATCCCATTTTATGCAGACTATTTCCTCTTGCTTGTCATACAATTTCTTGAAAATCGATGTTTTGTCGTTGTCGTCGGCAACGTTGCTCGTCGGCTGTGACGCTATTACACAAATACATATCTTTTTCCTTGCACCGCACCAAATTACATGCAAAGAAATCATAACAAATTGGAAACAGCGGCAGCAGCAGCAGCAGCACCAGCGCATATGTTCCAGCGAACATGGATAATTGAAGGTGATCGAAGCACTTCGCTCTATTTAATTAACATACTTTGTTTTATTTAGCGGAATTTGTGATTTCAGGAACAGAGGGATATTCACCAGTGACTGCTTTTAATATGTATGCGTTTTCAGAGTTGCAACACTATACGCATTACTCACACAAGTGAATCGCATAGCATTGCACGTCGTGTGCGAGGAATAACTTCACACAACAACCTAAACACCACTACAACTACAGGGTGGCCAGATTTTCATGTAAGGTTTTAATATCCACCCTTCATTTCCTCGCAGAATTAAATGCTATGTGATCGTTGTAAAACGGTAAGCTTGAGTGAGTTTATAACATAATGCCGAAAATGTATCAAATTCTCGACGGCAAAACAAACTCAAATTCCATTATTAATCTCAGCGTCGGATCCGAGCAACAATTAACAGCGTAACAGTACAATTTACACTCGATTCGGTTCGGTTCGGCTGCTATGCATTTTGAATGCGATGAAGCGAGAGTTGAAATGAAAATTATCGCGTCATTATTATCTGCTTTCGAGATAAATATTCTCGTTTTTCATATTCAATTGAAAGTATTGTTCGAAAGAGTCGACGGTATATTAATTGGAATAAATTATGCAAGCGAAAGTTGTTGCTCTCTAGGGATATACTAATATCTTTGTTGGCGTTTTTTATAATGGTTTTTTATCGTTTTGGGCCGTTGGGAAGATCTATTCGATACGTGCCAAATTGTAGGTCGTATCGAGAGAAAGTTTCCCGCACAAACAATGTGTTGTTATTCGAATTTCACATTTTCCATATAAAATTCCAATGAAAAGCACATTTTTCAATCGTAGCCCCAAATTTAGCGCCGTAAGGAAAGCAACACGATGAAGACGATTACATACGATGTAGACAAGAGCACACCAATTTATATGATAACCATATTTTTCATGAAGCAGTCAAATTAATTTCAACACAAGAGTTTGCTCATTCTAACCGGGTGCCGTTTTCAATATTTGCACAAAAAAAATATCGCATTCGGTTGGCCGACTTTGTGCAGAGGTAGAAGCATTTCATTCAAAAGTGGTAAGCCGGTTGGCGTGATTGTGGCTTAACGAATATGATTTATTTAATTGTGTAAAAGTTGAGCAAAAATTATTGAAATACTGCCAACATAATTCCATGTTTAGCCACACAGACATTTCATGGAAATGAAATGAACATTAATTAATTTTACCATATTTAGCGCCGATTTAGTGGCTTATAAATAAAATGCTCAATCCATTTAAATGCAATTCAAAATGCCACTTTATGAAGAAAAAAAACACAAATGGAACATCGGACTAGCACTAGCACCGGACCAAAGGGTAAAAAGCGTATTGTAGGCAGCAATTTACTTGTTTGAATTTTCGTGCTAGCTTTGTTTTGATGGATTTAAAAGGAAATCAATGACGACACATGGAAAAACTGAATGGACACAGTGCATACAGTAGGAAAAAAAGAAGAAGAAAAGTCCAAGGTTCCACAAATACTTAGCAGCGAAAAGGAAAAATAAAATAATTTATTGCTTTCATGGATGGCGCCGAAGGATGAGAGGAAAGCCATATATACATATATACGGACCCGACCACTTTAAATGCGAATGGAATCAGTTTGCCATCTAAAATCATGATTTATTTTCACCACTTAATTTCAGTTGCATATACAACGTAAATCACATTGTTCGGTGTTGCCGTTTTACTTTCGAACCAAAATGAAAAATACAGTGCGCACCGTCGCGCACCAATTCAGCTCGGCACATACATAATTTAGCGTGCGCGCCACGCTGCGTCGCATCTCACCGGCCAAGGGATTTCTTCATTACCAGCAATCGTGAGCAATTTTACATATTCGTGCAGTCTGTACTGTTGCCGATTCTTTTCCATTTTTCTTCGTTCATTGCACCGCACAACGTGCTGCTTTGTCCACTTTTTTCCCTTTCTCTCTCACTCGCTCAGTGCTCAGTTCACAATTAATTGTTCGCATTAATTTTCATAAGCAAATATATCTACAGAAATGTGATAAATGGCTTTGCATGTGAGTTCGATGTAGATTTTGGTTAATTGTTTAAAGTTGAAGATTTTTTTTGATGGACATAAATGATACATTGTGAAAATGTGTGGTCTTATAGCAGTGCGCGAAAGCTGATTAAAATGACATGAGCTACTTGACTGGAATGAAAGCGGAGTGGCAAGTTGACGCCCAGTGCCCGTAAACTCGAACGAACAATATTTTAGAGAATCGAGTCGCCAGGGGAATGCCGAATCAGACGGCAAAAAGATGTGCTGCAATTTGCATGTTGCAATTTAGTGGGAAAATTGGCGTACCGAACTCATCTTTCTTAATTTTGGCAGCGACTTTACAGCTCACTAAAATTTAATCGTTCAACCACATGCACACCAATCCTTCTGTTTGCAGGCAAAAACACTTTGGGCGACTTTTATGATCACACAAGGGAGGCAGACATAGAAAAAAACCCACACACTCTCACACATACATTCACACAGAGAACGAGTGGAACAAAGAGAAAGAGAGAGCGCGCGCGCGAGTGAGCGGATTAAAGAAACAGCAGCAACTTGTCCTGAGATTTCAAGTAAGTGATTCCTCCCAAGTGCATGTATGCACGCGGGCGCTACTTTCAAATTGGAGTAAATCTTCTTCGCTTGTCTATTCGTCACGTACAACTACAATTGCATTGGTGCATTGCTTGGAATATTCGTATCATAAGAGAATGATTGAATGCACGGTTGCCTTTGTTTTCTGCTCGACAGTTATGCACGATATATATACCCGAGATATGCAATTTTTAGACAATGAGTGCTAGAAATGTTAATTGCTTCTTTCATTGCAACTACTTTCATTTCGCAGCTTATTCATTATTCAAGATTTTCCGTAGAAAGAGAAAAAAAAACAACGACTTTTATAACTGCAATTCTGTCAATTTTCCAAACGAGGGGAGCGCAATGAAAAGCAGAAATCGGGTCATGAATTCCACGCTCTCTCTCTCTCTCTCTGTCTCTCTTTCCCTCCACCAACAAATTCTCAATCAACAAATTATGACGTGCATATTCAAATGGAATGAATGCCAAATGCATGTTTTGTGCGTGCGTATCACGAACACTGTAATAAATTAATATTTTTCAGCTTTTCACATAATTTTCTTCCTTTCTTTATCCATTTGCTGTCCATTGATGTGATGATTTCCATCTGCTGAAGTGTATAAAAAATGGAAGTGAAATGATGAAATCATAAACTGGCTTAAATGAAACTGTAAACAAGACAGAAGGCGGCACAAATCTTTCGAACAGAATAAAATAGGAAACTAAATTGAATGGCAACCAACGAATGACACAGAAGATTCGAGGCAGATAGGCAGAAAGAGAAGGAGACGACGACGAAGGTGTAGAGTAAACTAATTCGTTTGTTTGAAATGATGTTGAATTGCTAACGAATTACCGTTCTACGTGTTTCAATTCTTGATGTTTACCATTTTCCATTCGTCACCATTCGTTTCGGTCAAGAAAGGATTTTCTCTAAAATTAGATTGGATCAACAACAATAACAATTTGTTAAGGTATTGCAACCGAATCCGAAAGCTCTGACAAGCGTATCGCGATGCGATGTGAATTTAGTTTCAATTTCTGTAACTTTTTTTACACAATTTAATTTCGCTTATATTGTTTTGAATGAAATTTTTATTTGTTCATTGGGTTCGAGATTTTCCACCGGTTTACTACAACAGTACGATTGTCGTGATGGCACCATGACGGCAAACCCTATCTTTCTGTGTCTCTTGCGTTCTGGGAGAGAGATAGAGAGAGTACGATGGATTGACAAATGGAAGACACAGACCTAAAATGCAGGTTACGCTCAAATTAGCATCTTATTTCCATACCAATGTAAGAGATTTATCTCAATATGCACGCGCCACAACGGAACAACCAGACCGAACACCTTAACATTCAGCCACCTCTCACACAGTACGCCCGAATATATATGTACGGTGAAATAAGTTGTCAGCCATTGTTGAAAAACTTATTGCACTTGCAATTTATTCACGATTATATTGCCATTCATATTTGCTGGCATTAAATTTATTTCATTTTCTCCCTTTGTTTGCCAGATTTTTGACCAGTGTTAAAAAAAAACAGCAACAAAGCATTAAATCCTTGGCATTTCAAATGGAATGTCAAACAAGCGAAGCAACAATATGAATATACGTCACCGTATACTCTATGTCTAGCTGTTTAATCGGTCAACTATGAATAAATTGTACGCTTAAGCACACAGCAGCTTTTCTTTCCCGGTCTCATGATATTAAAATGAATTGCGCATTTTTCTCTCAATTCAATTGTTATTAACAGATTACTGAGTTGATTCCTTTACCTAGCCAAGATACCAATCTGACTGCACGCTGCTCTTCAAAGCACAAGATCAAATACGCATAACATTCTTTTGCTTGATGGAAAAGTCCCACTGTTGCTTGGAATGTGAACAAATTTAAAAGATGAAATATGACACAGAAGCAGTCACAATGGCTGAAACAAATATCTGAACACAAACAAATAAAATCCAATCCAATTGAAGCGCTGCAGAGCTGAGCATAAATGGGTTAGTTTGGATTGATATAATTTCCGAATCTTATCGCGTATTAATTAAATAGAAAATTTTAAAATTCAGAACGTGCAATTGAAGATTGGAATATTCTGGTGGGCGCATGCTATCGAAAAATGGATGAGTATTATGGGGTGGGTTGCTGCTTCACTCTGACAATGAACACATTAAAACCATTGAGAATGCCTAAGAAAATTAAACGAAATACAAATGAATAAACAAACAAAACCGAAATGCGAAACAACGGAATCACGAAACAGATGCCAATGAAAAGAATGTTTTAGGCAAACAAAATTTCTTAATGAATGGGGCTAGAAAACGCACGACAACCGACCAGAAAAAAAAAAATCGAGCAAATTAAAATCGAGACAAACATTAAGTAAACACAAGACAAGGGGAAAAAAACACTGGTTTTCCTTGCCGTTGCGAACAACAACAAATAGAACAGAAAAAAATAGAAAGAAAAAAACAAAGAGAAATTCAGACAGAAAGACGCTACCATTATTGTAATCAGTTTGTCGTGATAAATTTATAAAGCCATTGGCTGGTATGAAGTATGTGTTCGCCTTTTTTTGAAATGACTTGAGAAGTGCTTTATTTTAAATAAAAATCAAACCCAGAACAAAGCCAAGTGAAAAAAAACTGTGAAGACATCGCATTTGTTGTTTTTACGGGGCCGAAGAGAAAACGTACACGCGAATGGACGAAACGAAAAGGCAAGTTGACGTTTGCTGTTTACTGTTTGTTGAATGTGCGTGAATTTTTCGGATACAACGTGTGCGTGTGGTATCCAAACACTGGGCGACCGGGGTGTGTGTGTTCGCGCACAAGTCAGCGAGAATAAGAGAGAATTTACTTTTGTCGTAATTTGCGGCTCGAAATGTGGTCGTGTGGATTGAATTGTTTCGAATGTGGTGTTGTCTTGGAATGCGGCGAGAGAAAAGTTTTCTACATGAAAATTCATCAAGCGAAATACTTGAGTCAATAAAATACCCGATGATTACTTTTATTCCATCTTGTTATATTTGAAATGTGGATGTTTGCGTTGCGTAAGCGGAACGTATTTAGGTTGTTCGACTACATCTTATTTCACCTCTCTCTCTCTCTCTATATATCTCGCTCGCCTGAATGTTTGGTATGCGTGCTATGCTTACTTACAAGAAGTCTTCACTCAATTAGAAGATCTGATTCAATTTTCCTCAACTTCATCCATCGTATGTCATTTATTTCATATTCAGATGTGAGAAATGCGAACGCTCTGCGGAATGCCATTCATTTACACATATATACAAACAAACAAACACATGGCCTGGCCAGTGAACGTACACAATTTCTTTACCTTTCGTCAAATTGCCGATACTCAATCATGAAAATACTCAACCAATCGAATTTCATTCGGTGATTAGCCTCAGCCGATGGATCGTAAGCATCGCTTTCCATTTTTACCTCAAACACTTTTCACTCCAACCAAAAAATTTAATGAATCGTAAGCATTTCTCTGCAAAAACAATTTGGAAAAGTATTTTCGCAATCGCAATACTTGAACTCAACAAATCAGTTAATCACTCGAATGAAATTCGACCAGATATTGGATAACGATTTTCGTACAAGATTTCCTTCGCAATTCGATTTGCGTAAAGAATCTTTTCACCGAAATTTTTGCATGCTTACGAGCATATATACGTACATATTGTGTAGTACATCATCGAAACTTTCATCATGTTGGACAATAGGACATTATTCATGCATCGATGAAATAGAAAATTCAGAGTTCTGCTTTACTATGATAAGAATCCAGGTCAAACGAACAGGGAGAAAATATGCTCGAATTTTCCCAATGTATCTGCGCATTGGATTTGGCATTTGTCAATAATAGCCAGCTGAATACGTCCATGTGTTCGTATCGGACTCATTTCTCGGTATGCATACAATCAATCCATGGATTGTATATCGATAACTTGTGTCTCTTTACATACATATTCATAGTTTCTACATAAACATTTGTTCGGAATAAATAAGTAGACGAACAAATAGCGCTTTCCCTTTTTTGCATTTTAGATGGGATTTTTGAACGTCAATTTTTCCATCACGTTAAGCAACCAACTTAAATGGCTCATCTCTATAAATATTGAGCGCCATATTTGTTGTTAAGCAAACAAATCTATCAACAAAACTCTAATTAAATTGAAATCCTTCAGAATATGGTGTCATTTCTTTGCCCCTCCAAAAAAATGGCCCATTCCATTTTCGGATTGCGATTGTATTCGCTTCCGGCTGAACTGATGCAATTATTCCAAATTGAAACCACTACATATATAGGTATGTGTATAAATATAGTGCACCTGACTGTGAGCATGGTAACAGAGCCGAACAAACGTTGGCGAAAAGATGATTGCTAAATCGAACATTTTCCCAATGTATTTCTCTTTCCCTTTATTTACTCGTTGCATTTCTTTTGATTAAAGTGTGTTGTTTACCGAATTGGTTTCATGATTGCTTTTCAACTTGATGCAAATTGATCCAATTTGGTTACATAAAAGTGGTAAACCTTGTTCCTCTGTTGGTATTCATTAAATAACTATTTTCTAGTGAATCAGGTCAAGAATATAAGGGGAGAGGAAAATTCATTAAACGTTGCGCCCTGAATTCTACCAATGACCCATTATATGCTTCACCTTTACAAATAGATTTGTGTCGCTGAGCATAAAAATGGGAATATAGATCTGTTACAGCAACAACCGAACATAAAATATTGTTCCCTAAAAACGTTTCATGAATTTCCATCTAACGCGAGTGTAACATGAGTTGTATTAGAAACACTATTAGCTCATGTTACACTCGCGTTGGATACAAATTCACGTAACGTTTTTAGGGAACAATATTTTATGTTCGGTTGATGCTGTAACAGATCTGTATTCCCATTTTTATGCTCAGCGACACATTTGTTATTTGGAATTTCGAAGAAGAAAATTGATCTCATTTTTCCAAGAAAACCATTCTTTAGGCCATTAAAAGGATTAATTTACCTCTGGAACCCATTCGATAATGAATATTGATTTTCTTAATTTGCTTCGATACACTATATTTAAAATTAATTATTCAAATTGAATATCCCAATGTCTTTCATCATTTAAGATTGTTGTTGAAAACGTCTTTAAATAACCTTCGATTATTTTTCATGACGCAAATGTCATTGCGATGAAAAAAATCTTGAAATCTCTGTTATTGTTTCGCCCGTGTTCTTGTTTTTATTATTCTTTTGTCATCGACAGAGGTGAAACTTTTATACCATTTTCCGTTTTCTTCGTCTACGAGCTTCGTGTATGTACAGAATGGAAAAAAAACGGAACAAAATAACGAGACATTGAGCACTCACAAATGCCAGTAAATAACATTCAATTTGACACGAAACTGAGTACACGAGCAAGTGCATGATATGAAAGGTTTGAAAATACCTTCAAGTAGAACAATACTATGATATTAGACGCTATCATTTACTCACTACATTTCTTTTCAACTCGATGGATGGAATGAGCGAATGAAAAGAAATAAAAAACGACAACGAAGTTTATATGTGAAGACTGCAGATGACAAATTGGTTTCATTTGTGTTCGGGATTTAGAACGAAATTTCCCCGGGACAATCACCTTCTCGCTTCATTGATGACACACTTCGGGATACGAGTTTTTCTTAAAATTTAAAAGGGGAGTCTATTGAACCGCAAAATGTTACGTAGCACATGTGGCGCCCAAAATATTTTTTCTCTTAATTATTCACTTGTAATCAAATATTTCGTTTGTGTTTTCTACACCGTTTTATTGCAGACACTGAGGAAAATAGACTATGTATGTTTCCATGTTCGTTAGTGAATGATAGATTGGCATTGAATATAAAAAGATTTTCCTACGGCCATATCATCACATGTGTGAATTTGTGGAGAATATTCACAATGGAGAATATTCATTCAGAAAAAAAATTGGTATTATATTCATTCACCCTCAATCTATCATGTATGCCGGTTCTACTCAACACTCCATACTGCTCCGCGTATGCCGAAATCACCAATAATTTTCTGTGTGAACTCTTTTTTGAAAAGAGAAACAATAACTCGTGTACTCCTCAAGAGTAAGGTGTAATGTTAGGATGGTGTGAAATATCTTTAGCTAAATGTTTCACCCTCGTAATACCGATTTTTAATTGATGTAACGAAATTGCATAAAATTTCTTCTCAAAATTGCTACTCTCTAACAAATGTTGAATTTCCCGCAAAACGTCTATAGTATGTGGCACCATCATACCGCTTTGGATGGGAGAATTTGCTGCCCTAAAGTCTTGTTTCAATTTGTGTTTGTTGCGGGCGCCCAATGAATGGCAACAAATTAAAAGAAAGTCGCTGGATAAACAAACGAGCATATTGAAAATGGAAATTTAAAATGCAATCAGAGGTTGGAAAATGTTGAATGGCACTGGTGCAGTACACAACGCACAACATGTACAATGCTATCAAAAACAAATACAGTCGCGCCAACGTTGGCAAACACACACTCGCGCGCGCGCGCAACTGTATATATTCCGTGCAAATTACGAAATCTTGCCGTGCATTTTAACGTATTTATGAAATAAATAAAAGTGAATGAATGCAGATGGTGGCTTTGCAAACCATTTTATTATTGAAGCATCATTTAACATTTTTCATTTTCCCACTTTGCGTCTCCCTCTTTCTGGGGTTTCTTGTGATGCATGATTTTGGCGGCAGCGGTACTATTGTCGATTAATGGAACTGATGTGCACGATACACACTTCCGAAATGCTAAGCCAAAGTAGAGGGTGGCTTTGAAGTGGAGCGACAAACATTCAACACAAAGTGTGAATTTGAATGCTTCGGCTATATTAAAGTGATTTTCACCGTTATTGATCATAGACTATGCCACACCAATTATAATTTCATTATGAAGTCTTAGTCAATTTAATGAATAATATAATTGATAATGTTTTTTTTCTTTTTGCTCGAATCGCAATACTATTTATTTCAAAATAAAAAGAAAGTTGCATTGGTGGATTGACTTTTTTTGGATGAAAAAAAAAATCGTTTTTGTAATTACATTCAAACGTATAGCTTTGAACATTTGAAATTATTGGTTGTTCACAGTTTCCATTGTTCAATACGCTGAATTAAACATGCAAATTTGCACGATAAACTACTCGACGGTCCAAGAAAAACCTGGAGATCTCACGTTCATTATTCAGAACAATAATTGCAATTCAATGTATATTTCATAGTGTTGATTTTTTTTCCCACATGTTCAGAATTGAAGAGATTAGATTTTAAGATTTTTAAACGCTCGAGCATTTTTATTTCTTTTCGCTTCGCTATAAATATTCAACACCACAGAAACATTTCAGAGTTAAATTTTGTGTCACTTATTCGTTATATTGTGGACCATGTATACACCATTCACGAATATTGTGTTTGAACCGGGGAAATGTTCTGCGTATCTTTACATCGCAACGGAAAATAAAATATGATTTTTTAATTGTATCAATGAATAATGTTGATGAAAAATATTGCATATATCACCTTGCCATTTGTTTTTCTTTCCCAGTGTTTTTTTTTTCATTCAAAGTGTAATTTTGCTTTTGTTAAACGATGACATTTGTATATTTATGCAATGCGAGGCGGTTATGGAACATTATCATGTTTGTATAATCAAAACACCTGAATCAAACAAGAAGCCGTAAAGTGTATGGTGCAAAACCAACAGCCATGGAATTAAACTGAGCACCAGCACAGTTTCCAATGTTTAGCATCTAGTTGAATGTACTTTGTAAAGTGTAACACATCTTTTTTGGATTTTTCTTTACCGTTTGTCACATTGTCAGTAGTTATATGTGTTTGATTGTAAACATTAAACTGTTGTTGCAAATGGTTATGCATTCAAAGGGAATATGCTCATTTGTGCTTATACACACACACACACACGCACACACTCGTGAGTGAGATGTAATCCAAGGAAAATTCCGTAGAAAGAAAGTAAAAAGCGCACACATTTGACGAATATACGCATTCATTAAACACTTGAAAATGTTGCACGCACTTACGCATCCAGTCAACAAAAGCGAATAAAATTTCAAGCTGCACTCTAACATTTTCATTGTGTACGTGTAGTAAAGTGAGTGAGATGGCAAGGAAGAATGAGAATGAAAGTCAAAGGAAGAGATCTCTCTTGAGAGAGTAAGAGAGTATTGCGTAATAATCGTCGACATAAAAAATGCGAAAGAATAATAATAATAAAAAACAAATGTGTGAAAACACAAACGTTTCAATTCGGTACATTTGTGATGGATGACATATGCTTGTTCAACTGTTAGATTAGTTCGTATTCATTGTTGGCTAACGACGAAATGGGAATAGCCTATACACAAACATAGCAAAAGGAAAACGCGAAAAATCCCGTCGAAGGAATAGCAGAATTAGAGATCATATTATTGGTATAAAGAGCGACGAAGAGAATTCAATTTAGTGGCTGCTCCAGCTGGTCACAGAAACAAAAACAGAAGAGAAAAAAAATAATCTAGAAAATCGTTTATAGGGTGCGCAACACACACTTATACATACATGTATATGTCGCACTTCTCTGCCAACCATGCACTTATAGCAACATCGAACACAAATAACCATAGTCATAGTCGACGTTTAATGTGTAAACCAAACGTGACTCGTAAGTTTTCATCGAGCACATGTTTTCAAACGGAACAAATCTAAACGAATTCTCGAATGCTCACATGGCGCTAAATTATTACTATACCAAGTTTCTCTATTTTTTTTTATTATTGTATGCGTGCGTGTCTGTGTGTATGTGTATGTTATATGTGAATCGGTGGACGCAATTACTTCACACATCGGCACAAAATGAGTGTAGAAAAAGGCGAGCCGAATTTTCTCCGGTTTTGATTGTTCTTACTTGGCAAACAAGGGAAAATTATGAACCATTTGACCTAATATAGCGTTTAAGTAAGGAAATTAGTTAATTTTCCGTTGTTTTCGTGACGATATGCTTGTTTCCACCAGCCAAGAACAATGCAAAGGCAAAAACTTTACCTGCAAGGATCAACTTTACGGTCTTTTCGTAGCAATCACGATACGTGCAAAAACTAACCGAAACTGATTGAGAGAATGAAACGGCGTACTGAACCAAAGGCCAAGTCAAAGCAAAGAGGTGAAAATCTGAGCTGAACGATTCTCTCAGTAGCAATAACAATTTTCTCTCTGTGTCTGGCATCCGAGCGCATTAACTGGCAAACGGGGCAAATGGTCAATTGAACGTTCTCCTCTCGCCGCATTCACTGGGAATAGAAGCAAGTCTAGATGCTTAGACAACACATAGTATGCATTCGATTATCATTTCATCTATCGAAGTGACATTCAGAGCGGTTTCGTTGATAATTGTGCGACGCTATTGAATACCAAAATATATTGTGGACGAATGTGATAAAGCGAAATATTTTATTTGATCGCAAGCGCTTTGTAATGACTTTTCATATCGATTTTCGAATATCTGATTGCAATCGTTTAGTGGTCCACCCATATAAATATGTATATCGGATCGAGACTTTTTTTTATGTGCTTTCTCAACCCGTTTCATCGTCAATTTATGCACAGATACCCAATTCATTGCCGTACAACGACATTTGAAATGATACAACTGGAACAACACATGGGCCGACCCCAGTTTAACGTATATGATGACTTTTATCTACTTTATATGCGCCTTCTGACACATTCTTATCAACGATATTGGTATATTCATAAAGTTTAATTCTTGTCTACATTGCTTGTCGTAGGCCCATTCACATACCAGCACTTATTCGCACAAATTCCATTTTTGATGACAAACATTTATGTGATTGTATTATTATCAAGTGTATTTTATATGAGTGGTGCACACACACGCACACACACACATAAGACAAGACAAGACAAATATCCGAAACCCCTTGACTCCTTCCGTCTTCACAGTGAGCCAAACATTTTTTTATTGATCCTTCCCCACCATTCCATCGACATACGTGTACATGTATGAGCCGATGTATATGCTCCAACTGTAAACACGTATATGTACATTATATATATCCACACAATGATTAGTGTGTTGAATGCACAATATAGATATTACAGTGAAATCAACACTTTGACACGAAACCGATAAAATCCACGCTCGTCTACTGTGTGTGCTCGTATCAAGATGAATTCCTAGAAGTCATCACCCATATGATTGCCATTTCAATTTACGCGCATAATGTGTAGAAAAATCGAGTGCATGTGGCGCTTATGTTTCTCTCTCTCTCTCCCACACACAATTCGCTTGCGCTCTATCGTTTTTTTCTTGCAAAGTTGAAAGCACTGCGTTGACACAAAGTAAGAGCGCAAGAAAAAGAAAATCGACAACGAATCACAGGAATATTGATGCTGTGGTTGTCGTAATGCGGTTTTAGGTAGTAGATTGAAAGTTTGTGTCCCAATTGTTCGTTTCTTTTTCAGCAACTGGATCGATTCAACGCAAAAGTAGAGTTATTCGTGACTTGAAAATGTTGATTCATAAAAACGGGGGCAATATTAAAGGATGGCTAAACATGTGTATGACATGCGGCCGACATTTGCACTTTTGAAAAGCACTCATGTGTCTTATGAATATAAGTAGTGTAATTATATATCATCGATGGCGTCCAGCTCAAATTCTATCGATTCAATAAATTACCGAGTGACACAAATTACTCTATATTCACATGCACGAGATACTATAAATTAACTGAATATTTCATATTTTACCTATTTGATACGAACCAAAATTGACAAATTATATGTCATCTAAAACATGAAAGAGCACTAAATTATAAAGTGTGTAATGAATGGCTGTGCGTTGAGCCACTTGATATGCTCTTAACTGAATGCGGCTACTCCTTTATGATTGGACGCCGACAGGATATAGGTGATTATACATTTTCTCTTTTAACTCATGCGTTGTGACTGATAACACATATTAACCGTAAAATACGAATCGTACCGAGTTGATCGGTTTTGGTTTTTTTTCCGTGGGTTAGTATTTTCTTTTCTTTTTTAACTAGCTGATAACTTTTTTGTGTTATTAATATCATGAGAAAAAAAAATCGAAATTGCGTAAAACACCAAAACAGGAAAAAAAAAAAAAGTATCACAACATCGCATTTAACTTGCAAAAAGTGGTAATAACCATTTTTTGGGTTTATTCTTTGTATTCATTCGAAGGATCAATTAAAAATTTTTCAATCACGCCGGAAAGGAGCGAAAGCGACAGCAGCAGCGGCAACAAAAGCGATGGTCAGTGCTCAATTTATTGTTAATCGCTTTTTGACGATAATTTTGTTTGCAAGTAAATTTGTTATTATTATACACAATAATAACATTAGCTTTGGTCCAGGCATCATTTGCTCAATGTAATTAAAACGAAAGCGTTGAAAATATCGATGGACGAACGCAAATTCGCTCTCAGCCGAGAATGTGCACAATGGAAAAATGTTTAATCATAACACATGTAATGTTGAAAAATGATCGGTCAAAACGTGTGCTGGCATGCGATGCACATGAACACGCATTCACAAACCCAGACACACACACACACAGTCACATACACACATACTCTGATCGCACATCAATTTACTTGACTTCGTACGGTCATTCGGTGAGGTGACGCATCATGCATCGGCTGTTGAAAATTAATGTGTTAGATAGAGCTGTTCAATTCCCCATCTTGTCCAGTTTCATTTTATTACCGCCTAACAGCTATTAATTTACGTTTAGCCTGGAATCTGTTGCGCAATGTACGTGAGCGGCCGTGTGTGATTCGCGGTTCGATCCATTATGCACATAAGCAGAACAAATTATTCGTTTCCCTTCAACTAATTAATATCAATTAACTAAATTAGCTGAACTATTGATTTCGCCATGCCGAGCGGCTCGGTCTTTGCCATTCCGTTTGGCTATCGGCGGCTGCCACGTGAGCTGCCTCCAGAAATTATGATAAACACTCTCTTTTGTATGTAGATGGGTGGGCGTGCGCGCGCGACAGGCCCGGTTTATGTTTCAAATGCGAGCTTTTTTCTTCTATTTTCACGTTCGATAAATAATCATTATCGACAGTAATAAGCCACGCACCATTCTGCACACATTGCAATTTCAACGAAATGATTATTCAGCCTGAGTTGAATATCGAAACCCAGAAAAGATACGCCATGGACAGACGGCAAACCATGATGCTTAAATTGGAAATTACGCATATTCATAACAAATGTGTCGCTCTCATTTTTGCATCCCATTTTCGCGGATCTGCTAATAAAACTGTATTGTGTATGGAATTTTAGAACAGAGTGTTAGCAGTAACAACAACATCGTGAAATCGTGGCCACCACGAATGCGGCGGCCCAAGCAAAGCAACCAAATGAAGAGTCAAATTTTCACGAGCTTGAATGCCATTTGAATTGGTGTGGAAAAATCGCGTCCGAAAGTTCAAGAGAAATCTGAAACATAGTTTTGTTTGTTTGCGTGTGTACCTTTGGTTCGCACATTTGTTTTGCTACACTTTGTTCATGCGTAAAATCCGTAATAACCAGCATGCATCCAAAATCCACGTTGGAGCTTTTTTTTTGTAACAACTTTTCGGAAGGTAACTTTTCTTCGCACCGATTCATTTATGCATGCGTCTGAGTAATGCACACATTTATTTCGAACGGGAATATGGTATATGGCAGTTGCAGCAAAAGCCTCACGAAATTGAGATGATGAAAAAATGCGGACAAAACCATCGTTTATAAATGAGCTTTGGGTTTTTTTTTTTGCACACGAAAATGTGCACATCGAGGCATTTCTTCGTCGCTCTCGCTCTTTTACGGGTTACGTGCATCGGTGCGGCTTTTTGGCATTATTCAATTTCTGAAATTTACATCGGCCACTACCATTCCCATCACAAAATTGGTGCATTCGATTTAATATCCATTGCGTGCTTTTTGGTAACAGTGTGTAGCAAAAATGAATTTTCGATTCCAATGCATCTTCCGCATGAGATCTATCGTGGTTTTTTGAATGATTAATTGAAATAGAAGCACATCCACTTGCATCGCCCCGGTCACATGCAATGTCATAAAACACTCTAAATAAATAAATGAGGTTACGCATCACACAACCATGTCTGAATGTTCACATTACAGTTGTCACATGATTTCGACATTTTTCTATTTTTCGTTTTCCCTTCATTTTCCCGGTTCAACTCAATCATAAGCTGGAATATTGCGTGGGATGGGTGTCCCAAAATGACGATGTCGTCAGAATTTTCATGCGATTTGTGCCTCCACAATTCATCCGCCGATCGGTATCAATCATTATCAAAACAGTAGAATGGGGGGGGGGGGAAATAGAAAGTTTCCAGTCAAAAATATTTCCCATTCACTTAGCATTTCCATGCACGTCGAAAGTATAATGAATGTCTAACCAGTATTTAAGTAATTAAAATGTTGAAACAACTTAATTTTGATGTACAACCGGTAGTTGTTTGAGTTATCTGTGGAGAATCGTTCACGAAATACAATTCCATTACAATTTTCTTTTATTAGAGCACACACACACACCTCTCTTTTGCTCTATCCTTTTTTTCTGGTTCTGTTTCGTCTATTATTCATCGGTTTCATATCGATAGAAATAAATCAATAAAATTGTGAACGAGGAAAATGGTTGGATGGAAAAAGGTCGAAAAACAAAGCGACGTGCACATTGATTTTGCGGTAAATTTGTGCGATGTAATCGCCATAAATTACAACGCTAGCAAACAAAACAACCGTAAATCTATGTGGAACATCGGTGCGGCTTTCCAGCTACATATCGAATTACACAGCGTTGCGTCTCATGCAAAAAGCGATAAATTCACTTAAAAAAAAAAAACGAAAAGAGAGAGAACGAATTGATTGCCATATACGGTCCCACATCCGTGTCCTATGCCCTCTTTCACTCTCACTTTCACGGGAGCGCGTGCCGCATGCATAAATATGTACCATATAGGTATACCACTTGAATATGGACAACAACAAAAATTCAACATCAAACTTTCAATTAACCGCCTGCTGCACATCATTAGAAATCATTACGGATATTGTCTGAGTTGGAAAATATCGAGATATTATTTGAAGGTAGAAATCGAGGCGCACCACGGAAGAAAAAGGTATTTTGATTTGGTTTTTATGCGGTGTGCATGTGTTCACTGTTGACGCCATTGGCCCACACGTTAAATCGACGTTCACGATTCGTTGAAAATTTTCCGCTAACAAAAACGAATTCTCATTGGCGTCCCGAATGCCTTTTATATTAGCGATTGTGCGAGTGTTTATATTCACGAACAAATTGGTTTTACATGAATATAGAAGAGTGTTTCTTTCCTCCTCAAGTATTCTGTTTCAATTCATTTTCATCAGCTGCGAATTCACCATTTTTTCGGTGGAAGCACGATGCCACTGTATTAAAATAGCTTCGATGCTCTTATATATTTTTATCAATGGAAATTTATCAACAACAAAAAAAACTGTGTAGCAACAAAAACTGCGATTTTTTTTTATCTTAATGTAAATCAGCAAGCAAATTCGTTACCAAAATTTAGTACATGTTGAACATTTGATTTATTTCATTCGATATTTCTGGCCCTGCTTGCCTGAGGCTGTACAACTTTCATCACACACACACACACACCTGCAAGCGCTTCCTCCTTCCGATGTGCGGTCGATGAAATATTCGGTGATGAGCATAGAAGTCTGCATAAATTGACTTCAATCACCTTTCGGTTACGACCTTTTTCTCCTGGATCGCCGAAAAAACAACAACAATAATATGATCTATGTCAGCTCGTTATGAATTTCGAATAAATATAGTTCGATGGAAGCGAGAGTTATGACAATTATTATTTTGGACATTTTAAATTGATTTGGTAGTGGTTGATTCTATTTTCAAAGAAAAAAAAATAAATGTTCGAATGCGCCATTTGAATCGGCAAATCCACTCGATCAGATAATCAAAATGCACATGATGTCACCCATAAAATTTATATGCAGTAACGGTATCGTTAACATGCGCGAAAATTCACTCGTAAATCATTGGTGACTGCTCTCTCTCTCACAAACACACACACACACACACACACACACACACACACACACACACACACACTCACTTCATATACCTCTCGTTGAGTTTTAGTGTGTGTTTTGATATATCATATTTCTTGTTCACTTCCTGCATATTCAGCAATGTTGCGAAAAATGGAATATCCCGTAGGTATCCTTGCCCCATATTGAACTGTTGGCTTCTTTCAATTACCCGACATTTTCGTGATGTTATTGTTGCTGGTGATGATTTTCATTTATCCACACTTTGTGTCGTGTGCTTTCTCTCTCTCTCTCTCTCTCTCTCTCTCTCTCTCTCTCTCTCGTGTGTATATACGACTTTTGCCACGCCGACAATTCATATTTTCATTTTATCAACATAATCAATCTTCCGAAAATGTGAATTGCCACGACCAGGCAAGGCAATCAGGGGAAATTTATTTTAAAATATAAATAAAAATCGTACACACATACATATTGTTATTCGCATGTGCATTTGCATCCAAAGAGCAAGTGAGCGAGTCGAGTCCGAGAGTGTTGTGCATCAGTAGCAGCAGCAAAAAGTTTACGAACACATTTCACAAACAAAACAATAAACAAGTTATTAAATAATGGCATACGGGCGAGATGCAGTGAATCGAAGAGAGAAAGCTCAAACGCTTGAAAAATGCACATGAACAATATGATTTTTAAATGCAATGAATCCTCATTTATATTTCATGCATTTTTGTTTGGGATTTTAAGCCGGAAAAAAATCAAGGTTCAACAGTGAACTCCGTACAATTTATACAGAAAAAAAAAACAATAAAGGGACAGTAGTTGTTCTGTGTGAAAACGCATTATATACTGACACTGCACAAAAGTGGATATATACAAAATGGTGAATGTCCAAAGATTAAACACGATTCAATGCAAATTAAGGCAAACACAGTATCTAAATTCTTCTCTATTTTATTTTATTTGATGTGCGACATGGCCCGCTGTCCTTATTCCTTCATCTCTATCGCTCAGAGACAACGCTACGGACATAGTGCACAAAAGAGAGAGCATACAAAATGGAGCGGGCGATAGGCGAGAGAAAGGGATTGAACAGTGAGCAGTGAACACAGCTCACACCTAGAAAACAATGCCATGCAATATTAAACGATGTTTCCGTTTTATTGCTGCATTGTGCATGCACGTAGCACTAGTGTGGCATGTACACCAAAAATATAACACAAAAATGAAATCCCGTCCGATATGATAAACGTGTGCAAAGGCGAAATGTGTAGTGATTTACAACATATCTTTGGTGTTCTGTAGTAATATGAAAATTTATTTATAAGTAACAGTTGAATGCACTTAAAAAATGTCCGAAGTAGTTCGGAAGCACAGAAGCACACACCGAGTGCAGCAGTATAAAACAACTGAGCCGAAAACTTTTCTTATTTCTCTTGCTATGCTCTGTTCTGTTCTGCTCGTGCTTTCTTTCTTCTTCGATTTTTTCTCTCACTTTTTGCTCAACCTTTTTTTTCACAATTTTTCTCGTTTTTTTTTTCTCTTTACAATTTTCAAATAAACAAACTGGAATGGAGAACATTTTCATGCGATGGGAAAATAACCTCCACCCAACGGAATACTCATCGTTTAAAAGTGTTATCTGTGTTTCGATGCCAGCGAATCGCATTAAAATGGAATATGAATGAAAAAAGAAATGACTAATACAAAATGCGAACTGTTAATGGATTTTCATTTGTAACGAATCCATAATTGTTTTTATGTTGTTGCTTTCTTTTCCCTCGCGAACTTTCTGCATTGCTGTGTGTGTGTGTGTATGTATGTATATCAGAACCGCTAACCAGAAAAATCTACTAAAATAAAATAGACGGCGGAAAATACGGATAAAGTGGAGAAAAATGGATAATTTTTTTTTTCTCTGCTCAGTGTTGTGCCCGACTTTTGCTGAGCTGTTGATGATGCAATTGCGCGTTTCATGGCCAGACAAGAAGAAATGTAAGCAAATGTTGAAGCAGCAAAAAAAAACACCAACTCAGTCAAGTCTCGAGTCAATGATGGTAGATTAAAGTGCATAAACACTTTTCTAATTAGCAGCACTATTAAATTTTTAATAAACAGACCTATTGCAAGCTATCACTTAGCTGCAGATTTTTTAACGGCACACAAACACTGGCACCGATGAAAATCCCATTCTCGTGTATAGAGATGCTATGCTAAAGCTGTCTTCTTATTGACACTGGCATGCATATAGGGCACAATGCAACAACAATGCACTCCGGTTTTATTTTATTTTTATTTTTTATTTCCATTTTGCTCTATTCTCCCTGGTAATACTGGTAAGCCATCGGTATCACACGCTCCGACCGCACACTATTTCACTCATTTTAATTTTGCTGTTTTCTCCTCCCTCCATTTTTAAGCGAATGCTTTTATCTATTTGAGCTTGAGCGTCTATGGAATAGCTTTATATTGCTTTCTGAATAATATAGCACTAACTGATTACGTGCTTGAATGATTTGCGATTTTATTATAGGTTATCACATTGGCTGACGCGGAAAAAAATTAGATAAACACCTTAAAATATTAAGCCAACGGATGAGCGAAGAAATAAAGAAAAAATAAAACAATGGAGACCAAAGCACGAAATGGACAAAGATATTGAATGCGACAAAACGTTTAATTACATTTGTCGCTTGTATGGCCTCGCAACCAATATATCCATATACTTAAAACACCTTTGCTGGAACCCTATAGCCCTGCATTCCACCCAGTTGTTGGCCAAGAACATGCGAAGTGATTGAGGAAGAATGCAGGAAGCACCGAATCGCTTTGGCTTTTGAAATGAATGTCGACACCGAAACCGATTCCGTCGCTGAATGCTCTAATGCGATGAAAATGAGCAGCAACAGAAATGAGCGAAATCTTCAAATCATGTCATGTGTAAAATAATGTTCTTACATTCATTCGTTCATTTCGGCGATAAATCGCCGCTTTCTTTGTCTATGTGCACGTGCACAATGATGAATGTGTACAATGAACGAGACGAGTGTGTTGCGTTCCGACTTCCATTTCTTTCATCTATTTTCTTCTTTCTTCTTCTTTTTCGCTCGCTTTGTTCTTCGTTCCCACTTTTCCACGTACTGGAGTACCCGATTAAGTTTCGAATTGACGAGAGAACGAGCAGAAAAGTCAAAGCGAAAATTAGATGTTAGACAATCAAATCGTCGTATATGTATATTATGTGGAAGGAGCATGCTTGCGAATGTTGCAACGCCCTAACGAACTGATTTCTGCGTATACACGGAAAATTTTCTATATAATTGGTAATTAGTTGTCGTTTTTAGCCACTTCTTTTCCCGTCCATTCGCCATTCTTGATATCCTGCTTCTCGTTTTCATTTGTGTGGGAATTTTGCTGCACTACGCTTGCACACATCGTGCGCCGATTTTAAACTGATATTGATACCACGATTTCAAGCACCGAACAACAAGAACTCCTGAACAACTTTTAGGCGCTATCAAAATTTTACGGGTGAATCTTCAGCGAGAAAATTAAATTGCAACCAGAACAAAGCGGGCGAGAAAATAATAAGAGAGAGCGAGGGAGGGAGAGAGGGAGAGAAATAGAACATAGCGGTAGATGCGAGCACAGAAATATAAAATTCGAGGAAATTAACTATTTCGAAAGTGATTCAGGTGGAAGAGAATTTTAAAGTTTTCAAATCGAGATAAAGTGAATCGCATCAGTAATTCGTGCGGCAATCGTTCGCAGTCGGTTATTAAATTGTCGCGAATGATATTTCAGCGATTGTTGCAGCGTTCTTTTTTGGCATTCAGACGAAAATTGATATTCATGGTTTCTTTTGTCATAGTCGAATGAACCATGAACCCGTGCCCCATCTTCAGTCTCGAATCCAATTCAATCGAAAACACGTTGCAAAAAAAAAAGAATTAGTCCTACCATCGTGTGATATGAACTTCGGCGATATGAACTCCATTATTTGTGTAATTTATGCGTCTTTTCGATTACATGCGCCCTCGTTTATTATTAATTATGTTTTCATTCGTAATTTCAATCACATTTTTATTCCGTTTTTTCCCTGTCGTCTGTTTTCCGAACACAAAAAACGGAGTGGAATAAAATGTAAATGCAAATTGACGGAATGATAAAAGTAATTCGCAAGGATGGCTCCGTACCTTTGGGCACATTGTAACTTGCGATGATGAAGCTTGAAACGTAAAATTAACTTTCTATCCATAATTATAGAATCAGAAGAGAAAAAAAAATGGATAAAATGAATTGAAGCAACACATTCAGGTGACCCTTGACGGCGTAAATCACCGAAAAAAAAAATCTTGAAATCTTCAAATGAGCGAGATGAATGCAAAGATATTGAACGTCGTCGAGCAATCAGCAAATGTCAAATGGTCCGGAAGCGGGCAAAAAATACGTCTCGATGTGCGAATGGAAAATGTACAAAGAAACGGAGACACTCTTCACTTGAATTTGCAGCAACTGGGTTACGAGTAAATGATAGGAGTTTTTTTTTTGATTATCTACGTCTACATGATATTGCTTTCCTGGAATAATGAAATACTCTAAAAAAATATATATTCAAATGACGTCAAGTAAAAAAAAGATACCATGAAACGAATCTTTTCCATTTGACCTAAAGTCTCTGTCACGCACACATTTTAAGCTTTATGATGAAAAAGAAATCTGCGTGTTGGAGTTTTCTATTTTCATTTATGGTGTGCTCTACTCCAGTTTATCTTGTGAACGACGATGACGGCAGTGCGGACGGTGACTACTATGGCGGCGGCGGCGACGACGACGATGACTATAACGTCGGCATCTGATTATCCTGTTGTTTGGGTAGCACAATATACAGAAACAATAATAGAAAATTACGATGGCTCAGAAAAGAAGAGCCGACTGACCCAAATACTATCACGCCTAAAAGTGTGGAAATTACTTAATGGAACGAACCGTACACCTCTACGAAATATTTCACGTCAATTTATAGTTGGTGGCACGCTTTCTGACAACCTATCTACATGTATGCATGCTTGAGCCGCGTGTTCGCGTCACAATTTCAATATCTTTTATTGGGCAAAGTTTTTTTTTGCCGACATGTCCACTTCAAACGAATTGTCGATGTGTATGTGCGAGTATATATATGCCTGGCTCTGATTGCGGCCACCGAGTCAACACTTCGCTCCGGCACCGACAATTCGCTCAGACAAATATCATACACATAAATTTCAATGATACGGCAAAGTTTTTGCGAAGCAATTTTCGTCAAATTTGAAGTGTTCACGCGGTAGGACAAAAAAAAGCGCGCCATTGTTTTTATGAGAAATCACCGACGTTGCACACATTCTTCCATGCGCGAATGTGCTTCAAATACGGTTGAAAATAAATTTTCCAATTCAAATGACGATTGAATATCCCGGAACGAAATCATTAAGTGTCATTTGAATGCATTCGAGCGCAGAAATTTGTCTATAACCATTTTCGATTTCAATTTTTGAATGTTATGTTTGCAGGAGTGCTGAACACCAACCAACTTCCATAATGATCAGCTGCTACATGGTGAAATTTAAGTGGCCCTTTTATAAAGTGGGTGAAAATGTAGAAGGAACCCAACGAAGAAAAAAAAAATCGTTCACAATTTGAATGATGATATCAAAAATGCAATAAAATTCTTGAAAAGGAGCCACGATACCGAAAAACTCGTAAGTGCGGTTAAATCTTGTCGGGTGTGTTATGACGTGCAGCCTGGACACATGCATTCAATGCCTTTTAAGGTGGAGAGATTTAGAAGATTTCCGTACATAAACCCATAAGCCAGGTTCGACCAAGCATGAAACAATACATACACACGCAACCGTCAACGCTGGAAAGCCATCCGAGAAAATGGAAGGCGAAAAAAAGGAAGAAAAACAACGAAACAAAATCGAAAGAAAAAGTTGAAAACGATTTTAACGCCTTCACTGTTTCACTCTCTTCTCTCACTTTCTTCGCATCGTCGTTGGTGTGTTGTAGCTGTTGTTGTTGTTGCTGTTTTTTTTTTTCAATATTCACCATGGCTGGCTAGAATGGTTGCTAAACTCGTCGTCGGAAAGTGAAAACCATAAATATATCAAACTCCATTGTAAAATGTTATTTATTGTTATTCTTCCAGCAAATGAACGATCATAACGAAAGCAAATTCAACGCACATACAAATACACACACACACTAACACAAACACCGCAGAAAGTGGAACGCTTTCATATTCTCCAACCTGCATTCGATAAAAGTTAAGTCGAAAGGGGTTATCGAAGTGAAATGCAAGAACGAACCAAAAACCGGAATATAAAAATAAGCCAAATAAATTAAGCAAAACAAAACAAAAAGGGACGAGAGAGGGAGAGGCGCAAAGGCACAAAAGAAGTAGAAAAAAAGGAAAATAAAGCGCGGTGAAGAAGATATGATACGATAACAGTAATAATGATGAAAATAATAAGAGTGAGCATTATGATGATGGCAATAGTAAAGTGGCGGACCATGAATAAAATTGTCATCAGAGGAACTGCTTTTGTGAAGAGCTGCGAGGACATTCACAGCACATTCTTTGGTCGAAAAGTTTTTGCGTGCCAAAACATGAATTAGCCGGTGTGCCAGAAAAAAAGCACAGCTAAAAAAAACCAATCGCATATTGACACACAGAAAATGCCACATCCATTAAATGGAACAACAGCAAAAGAAAAAGGCATTCAACAAACGTGCTAGCATATAATCATGGGAAGTTTTGTGAAACGATTTCGCACAAGTGTTTTTGATGGAGCTTCGCTGAATGAGCCTTAATTCACCATTAAAATCAGAATGTTGAGAAATTATCCCCGAAAAAAGAAAGGAAGACAGAAAGACAGACAGAAAGAAATAAACAACACAAAAAAGCTCAACCAATTGCGCAATCTGATATACAAATGAAAACCGCATTTATTCATCATTTTGCTCAACTCAACTTTTGTAAAATGTAAGCGAATGCTTCCATTTATTCAAAATCCATTAACACCGATTTTTGTTCTGCGTTCCATTTCACGAATGTTGTCGTGATGAATTTGATTTATTACACAAATATCATTTCAGTGACTGAATGCCAATTTATAACTATTTATCATGGGTTTTGACATATGCAGAAAGAGTGAACCAATTTTTTTTGAATGCATCTAAGAGGATGTGTTCGCTGAACTCTTAATTGAATCAAATATGAATAGTGAACTAACATTAATTCATTCTTTTTTTTCTCTGCCAAATAGAATATTGCAACTGAAACGCAAACAACAGTCAACACGTTCTCTTTTTGATTATTCTGTATTTTTTTGTTTTTTCTAAAATTCTAGTTTATTTACCTAGAATATTTTGTGCCGATGAATTCCAGATATTAACGTTTGACTCATTGTTTTCGTAAGCTTCTCCGAGCATTGAATGAATTATAATTTTGAAGAAAAAAAAAATGCGTCTCTGATTGATAAATGCATCTAAATAGAAGAAGAAAAAAATATCAACGGTATGCACATTGCACATACGGCTTGACCATTTTAATTAATAACCCGAATAACTCGGCAAATGAATAAATAATTCAATGAAAATTCAATTTTCAGAAATGTAGACATGAAGAGAATAAAAATGTTTGTTTCAACAAAATTGCGTTTGCTTTTAGAAGCCGAATAGCTGGATAATTGCATTAAACATTCTGTTGTATTGGCCAATTGATTTCACTTATTTGATCATTTTTCGTGCATCGCATATAAAATCGGTTATCTTGACTAGGCTGAGCCGCAATCGATATGAATTCATGTACAGTTGGGCGAACATTGATTGAATTGCGTTTGTATGATTTTGTTGTAGTTGTTATTTTTTTCCGCTGTAGGACGAATTCTCAACTGATTGCCTATTGTTCGGATTTTTGTCAAGAGTAATTGCATTAAAAGATTTTATTTCTGGACTAATAGAGGATTTTGTGTGTGCGCACAATCGCACAAATTCCAATAATCGGCAAAGAGAATGTTCGCAACGAAATTCAAGCACATTCATCGTACTTTTTGCGGTGATGTCAAATGGAAAATTTTCCGATAGTGCAACAGATATTTGCCCATTTTTAGAGTCATTTAACTAGATGCGAGGAGCTTTAGTATTCATTATGATATTCATTATTCATAGATTTATTGGCTTGTTACAGCGCATGGATACACGTCGACAACAATATAGCAGCAATATATTAAATCGCATAACTCATGTATTGCGTAAAGTTATAAGCGTTTTGTTTAATTAACCCCGTTGATATTAGCTAACGCAAAAGGGTTCACACGCTTAATCGTCTCAGTGCTTTTGAATTAAAACCGAAATTTGATTATGACTGTTGATGATATTGCCGGGACACATGGAGGTCTGCCAACTTAATAGAGTAACATTCAATTATTATTTCCTTTTGAGTATAGGCATTATGGCTTGAGCAAAGGTCATTTGTCATTTTGGCGAACGCTATTCGTAAACGGTATTTCGGTGAACATTGAGGGGGAGAGGCATTTATGTGTGAGACATTCAAAACTTTCGTCATTTTCGTTAAGATATATATGCATATCTTAGCACCAACAAAGGTCTACTGATAGTTCTATTCTCCTTTGTTGGAAAATCATCTCATCTGTGAAAAGCCATTATTCGAAAGTTCGTGCAATGAAGAAAACCTTAGTCAATTTTACTTCAAGCTCAAATGGCAAACTTAAATTTTTGGTCCAAACATGTATTTCATACACACAGAGACGCACACTCGCGCACCTCCAAATCTCTCTATGAGATGAAACTATAAAGACGAGTATTCTACCAGTTTTCTGTCTACAAACTACGAATCAAATGAACACAAATAATGACGCTAAATAAAAATAAGTGCGGATAAATTTGGTTACACAAAATTCAGCGAAATACCGGAAAAGCGACACGAGAATCGTGTTTAGATACATACCGAACACGATTTATTAACGGATAGTATATCAAAAAAAGTAACTAAAGTGAACGCTATTTATTTTACTCGTACGCCACATTAACGACAGTGGGTGACGGGTATGGGAGGATTGGGGAAAGAGAATGGAATAGAAAAAGAGTAGCGACCGGAAAATAGTACTATGAAATAATTTTCCATCAGAGATTCATATCATACATGCGTACAGCGAAAAAAAAAACGCCGGAATTTCAAAGCTTAAAGTATAAAAGCGATCCGCCGCATTCATAATGTAATAGCAGTCAACCGAAATTCACTCATTGAAATGGAAAATGTATGCGAATCATAGGTCCTGACATAGTCTGATCTCGTTGATCCTGACCCCTGCTGGCAAAATTTGACCCCCAACGATTTTTGCAAAAGTGAGAAAGTGAGGACATTTTTTTTTTTAGGTCTTCACTTCTTTCCGAAACCGATTTTACACTAGATACAATTGATTTTTTTGACCCCATCATGAATTGACCCCCCTGAAATTTTTGGTGTCAGAACCTATGATGCGAATCCCCAAAAGATGCCACTTTTTATATTTTGCTACTTTTCTGTTTTGGAGAAAAAAGCGAGTGGGATAGTGGAAGCACAACCAGAGAAAAAAAACTGATGCAACGATATATAGACATAATCAAATGTGGCACGTATGCTCTTCAGTGGTAACATATTTCCTTCTGCTCGGGCGAATATTTTTCAAATGCTAAGTCAAAGGAACTAAATCATTCCAGTTGCGCATCAAACGAAACACTAACCGAAAAAACCGGAATAAAAGAAAAAGAAGCGAAAAAACGCATACACACACGAAAAGGAAAACGAAAAGCAAACACATTGCCAAATGGAACATTACGAAATGTACAACAAAAACGAGCGGACAAACTGTTTGCATGTGTTTAAGCGCGCGCGTGTGTGTACTGTTTTTTTCCTCTCTCTCTCTCTCTCTCTCATCTTCGTGTTCGCATTCGTTGTTGTTATAAACCTCATTCGAGTTTTTGCCGTTAGCGAACGATGCTTAAAGTTGAAAAATTCAAATCCGAAATATTTTGAAACCATTAAAATAAGCATCTCCGAATAAAAGTAAAATAAAAATGAAAACAGAAATAAAATAAATATAAATAGGAGGAGCGAGAGCTGTTGTAGGTAGTGAGAGAAAGAGAGGAGAGAGTGTGTTCGCAGCAAAAGCGATCTTCATCCAAACAAATACGTGAAACGAAATGGTGCCAAAGGGATGCATCCACAATCAAGCTCAATTCTCTAAATAGCAAGAGAAATAACGGGCACGGCAGCAATAGTTCCAGTGGTGATATCAACCGACAACGATTACGCCTGTATTAAGATATGGGCCGCGTATCGTCCTCACTAATGCCGCAAAATTTGAATGGGAAAAAAGCGTCGAGGAACTTGAGGTATTTTTGCTGCAAAAGCCCAATGAATTTCAAAGTGTGCTTCTCTCCTACTCTCTTCTAGTGTACCAGGTAACCGCTTCGTGAAGCTCTCTAAGCGTACATTTACCAGGAACGGAATATCTATAACAAAGTACGTCACATAAAACAAAATAATACAACACACATTCAGATGTACACATACACACTCGCACTCGGATTGCTGCAAAGGGACGACACGTTTTGACGAAGTCTACGGCGAACTCATGAACTATCGAAAAGTCAATACAAAATGATACGAGAGTTCGTGGCGCTGCGAGCGCTCAAATGATGTTTGTACTGAAGTGTCGTCAGCTTGGATTGCTGCAAAGACATGACGAAAAACAGCCTCTGTTCATAAAGGTGAACGGGAGAGTTTAAATACCTACCTACTGAAATATTCTACGGTTCCCAATTTTATCACTCGTCCGAGGTGAATACGACAAGACCATGGATTGGTGAGTCCTGTGAATACAAAGTGTAAATGATGAACATTTTTTTTCTCCTATTTCTGGTGTGTGTGTGTGTGTTTAAATATTCGAATGGTTTTAGGCAATGTGTAAATCTAAAAGGTTTAGTAGCGATTTGAGAAATGTAATAAAATTGAAACTTTTCTGTTAACGCGTTAAAAAGTGTGAGGGGGCGAGCTAACGACAGTGGCAATCAAATGAAATACACCGAGCGAACGTCGATTATAGCTTAAATTGATGGTGTGCAGAAGTGAAGCGGAGCCAGCGGCAGGCACAATGCACGGTCTGCGGAGGTAAATTGCTTCAATGAGGATGGAAGCCGAGAACATGCCGAATGCGACACATACACATATAACAAATGGAAAAAAGAGTAAAACCGAGAGAGAAATAATTGACTTACATTGCGCTGCAAAGCTTTCATTTTGCCAACCACTTGCTCTATTTGTATTTCGCTTGAGAACGTAGTTAAAATGAAATTATAACAATTGTCTTACGCTTTCGACGAATGACGCATTCCATAATGGATATGTTCTTAGCGTAATTTGGCTTTTGCGATCTCCTATTCTTTTTTCTCTATTCTCTGCCTTTCTGTCTGTTGTTCGCGTCGATAAACCAACGTAAGCAAGAAAATGTGCACAAAAAGAATGCAAAATTGGAGCATCGAACGCAATGAGAATGGAAGTGGAAAAAAAGAAGGTAAATTTAAGTTAATTATTTGCATTGGTAATGGGCCCAGCAACTGTTCGCAACTGACAAAATTTCAGATAAATAAATGTTCGGTAACAATTTTCCACATAAATATATGCAAATTGTATATAGATGTATGACGACGTCGTTGGACGAATATTTCCAAAACAAAATGAAATGAAGTATAATGATTTATATAACTGGATGGATGGATGGAACAACGTGTAAATTCATTTCAGTAAATTGAACTGTTAATTTTTCCACAATAGCAGAAGAGATGGATGGATGCGAAGGCAATAGTATATCACATTTTCTTCTATCTATCTCCCGTTCAGTTGCTTTCTCCCGCATGCAACAACAATGAAAAGAGCAACAAAGAACTAGTTGGATTAAATCTGAATCAGAATATGTATTCAGATGAATCACTCTCTTCAATTCGGCGAACGAGGCGCGCACAAGTGCATTCTAGTCGGCCTGCTGAATCGTATCGTTTTGTGTACGCAACATCAACCATTTGGCAAAACGACGAACTGTGGACCAAGTAACCGAAAACTAGAACAAAACAGAACAAAATGGAATTAAACGAAAAACTGGATCCGGTGTAAAAGTTTTCACCAACTAACGCGCTACTTCAACTATATCTTCCGCAGTTTCAAATGGATCGGATGTTTCATAATTTTTGGTTAGTTTCATAACACGCACATGGTACCCGAGTATGCCATCGTACATGCTCAAATGTCGAACAAATTCGCATAGATAAATAAAATATTCGAAGTATTTGATTCAAGTTCCAAGTCGGCCATGATCGTTTTGTGTGCCATGAACACTGAGATTCTCGTTTCTCGGCACAGTTGTAAAGTGTTGGGCCATATTCACGCATAGCATGTGAAAGCAAACTCGAACCGTTAATTTATCATACATTTTTTTGGCATCATTTTGGCAGCATCAAAATCCATATTTGCTTAGGTCTTCATCAAATGTTTATTCATAATTATGCGACAAATTAGAGATTAGATTAGCAAATATGCACCGGCATCGGCACCAAAACACTATGTAAATTCACTGAGTATTGTGCGTTGATTATTTTCGTTTGGTTTGCAATTTATGAAAATTTTGCAAACGCAACTAATTAAATTGACTTGAGTTAACACGACTCGTTCCACACTCGAATTATTTCGAAGACAATACATATATTTGGCGTGACAGTGTTACGAATGGGTCCGAGCTACATAATCCGTTACCAATCAACTTATCTGATCCAACAAACTATATTTGGTGTGTTATTTATTCATGACACGTGTTACATTTCGGTCAAATTAAATAATCGAAAACACGGTAGAAATCCATCAAATATTCCTCGAAATAAAAATAATAATCACTAATTAACACGAAAAACACTGTGACAACGATGTGACAACAATTTCGTTTCTATTAATATATAACAAACACACCAGACTGTCTTATTGTCAACGGAAACCCTAATAGTCCACTTAACTATTTTAATCGAAATCATCGGTAATTATAAAGAGCTACACACTCAAACAGATTAAGTGTCAATGGGTGACAATAAGAGCGTTGTAAAAGTCACCTCAAGTCCATTTATATTTAACATGATCTTTTGTTTACTGAAAACAAAGCCGTTTTATTAGCGAAAACTTGAATAAACAAAAAGGAATTTCATGAAAGCCTAATTGAACATTCGCTCCGAAATTGAAGAGCACAATGAACATGTTAGCCATTTAGCACTTAGCCACTCATCGGGCTATTGAATGTACCGAAACAAATGCATACATAGCGTAAATCTTCGCCCGATCCATACTGATGTGCCATTTTCTTTTTCCACAGATTGACACACAACTCAATAAAAACCACATAAATCTATTCATTTTCATAGTTTGAACATTTTTATGTGATCAATAAAGTAGGTGGCTGAGACGGTGGTGGATAGAGAGAATGTTCAATGGTTTAGTTATGAGTTTAAAAAATTGATGAAGCACCGTTTTGTTCCCTTTTTATACTGAAATGAATCCTAGGGGACTCACGCAAATTTCCATATTTAAAATATGAACCAATAATATGAATTTGTTTATGTTTCAACATATTAAACAGATATGTATGCATAATTTCAATTTTGCTCAATTTTGTTCAATAAACCGACTGTCAGCAGAACCATGTCCAATCTGTTGACGTCATTATCGCTTCAAAAATTCTGGAAATGGGTTTTGGTGGATCCTGTGGATTGTTCAAAACCGCTCCTGGTTCTGAAAGTGGATCCTCAGGATGGGCCAGGGCATTGTCAAACCCAGTCTGATCCATCCTGAAGATCCACCAAAACCCACTTCCAGAACATATTGTTCAAGGTGAATATGAACAATAACAACGCATCCGGGAAATAATATAAAATATTTGAAATCTAGCGTGAATTTTACATGATTTAAATAATACA
>NW_022601467.1:2655190-2661424 GCF_009176505.1 Sitodiplosis mosellana
AATTTTGCTCAATTTTGTTCAATAAACCGACTGTCAGCAGAACCATGTCCAATCTGTTGACGTCATTATCGCTTCAAAAATTCTGGAAATGGGTTTTGGTGGATCCTGTGGATTGTTCAAAACCGCTCCTGGTTCTGAAAGTGGATCCTCAGGATGGGCCAGGGCATTGTCAAACCCAGTCTGATCCATCCTGAAGATCCACCAAAACCCACTTCCAGAACCGGGAGCAGTTTTGAACGATTCTGAGGATCCACCAAAACCCACTTCCAGAACATATTGTTCAAGGTGAATATGAACAATAACAACGCATTCGGGAAATAATACAAAATAATTGAAATCTAGCGTGAATTTTACATGATTTAAATAATACAAATAGATTTTGCTAAATAAAATTTGGCATGAATCCCCTAGAATGAATCAAATTGGAAGAGAAGAAAAAGAAGAAGTGAAAAGGAGTTGAGTGTGTGTGTGTGTGTGTGTGCGCGCGCGCGCGCGCCTTTGGTCGACGTGATGGCAACAAGCGACGCTTGAAATTGGAAGTTCCAAGTGGCACGAGCGAAGAAAAGAGAAAGAAAAATAAAACGAAAGCGGAAAAAGACGGCAATCATGTTTGGATCAATTTATTTTAGAAAGTAAAGTTTTCGATATATAGCACAAATAGGAAATAAGAAAGTGTTTTGAGATGGTTGCTTGATAGTGTTCGATCATTACAGGATTCGCGTTGGATGCCACACGGGAACCATGAACAATACAGCGCTACGGACGGCGATTTAATATGTAGTATATTGCTTGAAAATTCAGTTCAGCGCGCAAATAACATATCTTCGGTGTTATCCTTTTTCGATTTATTTGGTAAAGCTTAAAGAATATTGAGCTTAACATGATTTCCATCCATACACATACACATACTCTTTATCTGCTCACCATGCACTGAAACCAGAAGAGCATGTGTGTACGCCAAAGCACGTTTCCACACACTAACTTCTTCATATATATATATATATATATTTGGTTTAATACTCCATCGACTATTATCACCGATGTTTCATTTTTTACCATTTTCTTTTCAATTTTTCCCATTCTGCCTGACTAGATTTCAATCGCTACTTCTTATTTTTTTATTAGCTGAAATCGAATTTATGATTTTATTTTCTTCTGCAATAACTCACTTAAAAGGTGGAAAAAGAACTCTTTCACTTGAAAATTCAAAATCTTGTCCTTCGATCAGACAAGTTTTCTACGACGAAACAAAAGTTAAGGAAATGCGTAAATTTTCATTTATTTAATCGTTTCTTACAACTATAATTCAGCATAGTTTGATATTTTTGTGGTAAATTACAGCTTTCAGTGTGAATATGCGCCACATTGAATTAATGAATATTCATTAATCTCCATATGCGTTTTAAAAACGATAAAAGATCTATCGTGACTGTTTTTTGTTGTTCCATGATTATGTTTTGGATACTGCGACAGCAAATCCTAAACGAAAAAAAAATCGATTCAAAAGACATTATTCATGTTGATTATGACCGTCACAAGCAACAGAAGAAAGCAGCGAAGCAAAGAATGCAAGGGAGAAAATATTGTTCGTAAACTGTTTTTTTCGTTGATGATCGTTTGCTGTTGTGTATGTATGTTGATTCTTTGAAATGTTCAAAAGCTAAACATTAAAATTCGTTTTGAATGATTGACGACTGCTCGCTTTTGATATCGTTTCTTCTGCTGGACACAAAAATTTCGGTGTGTGTGTGTGTGTGTGTTTGTTTGTTTGTTTTTGAGAAATTCAAAATTCAAAATAATCTTTTAGAATCTTGGAAATAAATGAGAGAACTTTCTATTAGAATTCGAACAGCTCGTGAACTAACACCGTTGTCTCAAATCTTCTCGATTGTGAATTTTAAATGAGATTTTCTTTTCTTTAGAAACGTATTTTCAAATTGTCGACGCATAAAATTTATTGGCAATCTATGGATTCTTTTCTCAATTACGTTGAAGCACCAAGTAACAAAAGACCTTTTTTCTCAACATACTTTACATACGGAAAGTGGTGACGTTATGTAATATTTAAATCGAACTTTGAAGGTGTTTCGTGAGTTTTCTTTCGTTCTATTCTATCGCAAAGTTCGATGCTCGTTATATATTCGACTGAGTATATATGTGTGTGCCTTTGTGTATGCATATACATATACATATATGCATCGGTCAACGCACTTGGATTGCTTAATTCACTATGCAATGCGACGTGATGCACCAATGAGAAAACTATTCAAGGCACCATCGTGAATTTTACATGAGATTATGAGACCATTTTCCTTTGACAATACTCGGTTGGCAAATGCAGGTTGGTTGATCTTCGAACGCAATGAAATCGTTTTCACTTGTGTTCATCCGTTCGGTTGTTTTTTGAAACGGAATCTCTGCTTTGGAATTGGGACGAAAATAGAAGAAGCGATGCAGCAGAAAAAAAATTAATTCATTGATTAAATAGTTAATTGAACTGATTGCAAACAAAAACGAAACTATCGTTTTGCGCTCGCAGCCATCCTGCCAAGCAGCAACAGCAGCAGTATCAACACAGCAGCGGTAGCACCACCACCAACGGCATGAATATTTATGAAAAGAAAGTAGAAAAGCAACAGTTGAAAGGACGCACAGCACATTAACAAGAGAAGATTGTAACGCTTCGATGGCACACCATTAATTTGCCATTAAAAAGTCATTAACTTGCGCAGAGTAACAGATCATTTTCGGAAGAAAATGAACACACACACACACACACCACACCGAAAACTATATATACTATACTGGGAATTATTTCAATTGGATTATTTGTGATGGTATTGCGTTCATGATTCGTGAATGGCTTCCCCATTCGCACATTTCCGATTGAAAATACCCTTTAAAACAACATCAACGGCAACAAAAATTTATTTATAACACAAATTAATGTTTACATGTTTAGAAAATTAATTTATACACAAAGTTTAATCTATGTTGAGCGGGAAATTGTGCGCATGGGAGGTGAAAGAATCCGTGGGGCATCGATCTCTAGTTTTCATCATTTGCAACGAAATGCGATGAGAAATTCCAATTGACGATGCGAGCCAACCGAACCGGACCGAATCGAACCCGAAAACAAAGCAAGAAATGAATTTTCCGACTTGTAAAATATAATAAATTGTCTACTGGATACCGTTCTCAGATTGGTCTGAGTTGGGCTCATAATTGGCGGAGCGCAATGGGTGGACATCGCTCTTTGACGCTTTTTATCGATTTCAAAACAAATTTAATCATTTGTACGTGCAATGGGTACGGGCGATCGTTTCAATGCTGTGCGAATACGAATTTTAATTTTTTTTATTTAATCCATTTATCGATTTCTCTCTCTCTCTCTCTCTCTCGTTCGCTCTCTTTCTCACCATTCGCAAACTAAACCTAATTGAAAATTAATGAAGTCAGTAAATTTTATTAATGGAAAAAGGGAAAATCTGACTGTTCAATGCGCTTTTTTCTCACTCTCTCTCTCTCTCTCTCTCTCTCTCTCTCTCTCTCTCTCCCTCTTACCCATCGATGTTCGACAAGTACTTCAAGAAACTGTGTTTGAACTTTTAACAAATTCGTTTTAGTATTGCCGTTTTCACTTAGTCTTTCGTACATAATTTTTTGAACCGTTGTTGTTTCTCATCCCAATAGCCATTGGTTTGAGTTCGACTCAGATGTTGGCATTTCGAACGGACACTTTTAATTGGAATGTGGTAGAGAATAACGTGATGCGCGCTCGATGTGTGCGTGTACACTTTTTACGTTCGATTTGGCTAAGCGAGTCCAGTCGACCCAAAGTCATCATGCGAACCCGAAGCCAGCGAGCAAACGAACGAACAAATGCGCACATCTGCGCTCAACAACAACAACGGAAAAATAAAGAGCAAAGGCAAACACCCTTCTACTCTCCAATACAATTATTTTTGATAAAGAATTTCGAAGTTTTATTTGCTTCTACATCTTGACGTCGTATCTATGCTATTTTCGTTTGGTATTCACACGCAAAACTACCATGCAAGCAAAAAGGGGAGGAAGAGAGAGGTAGAGCGCGAGGGAGAAAACGTGAAGAAAATGAAATAATAAAACATCAGGCGAACATGTAAAGCGATATCCAAAAGCCAAAGAGAAATGACTGTATGATGGCTGGATGGTGTTGTATGTTACTTCTTTGTGTGTGTATTTATGTGGATCGGGTGTGTTTGCGCGGGTGGTGGAGCTTAGGTGGCCGCGCGCGCTATTACTTACAATGCAATGTTGATGGAGCAAATGCATCGCATAATATTTTCGACTTTGAAACGTCCTTGAGAGCAAACGAAAATGTTGCTTGCTTTTGGAAAAGAGTGTTTGTAGTGTGTTGCAACTGGAATAATTTTCGTGTGTGGGTCGATGGCGCATTTCCATCATCATTGTACCGGTTCACATTCAACAAAGCGCAAAGCACAAAAGCACAATGTACTCAGTTCAGTCACACAGTTTAATGCGCATATAACTGCTATAACTATATCTATTTGCTGTGTGTATGGCAGGGTATGTGTATGTGATTGCCTGTGCACTTTTATATCAAAATGGTTTTATGAGTTCATTTTCAAAGTTCATACATAATTATTTCGATGACTTTCAGTTCTCGTCTATTTTGTATGATGCTCAGCGGGTACAATGTCGTGCACGCATAGCACATCGTACTTAGGGGTATTTCGTTTGAAACACGTCGCTTTTCATGAATAAAAAAAAAATCGAATAGATGAACAATGGGAAAAAATAACAACGATAAAAACGCGTTCACTGCTAGTAATGCTACAATCAAAAGTTTTTCTTCACTCAAAAAAGTTTGGGTGTGAAAAATTCCCGAGGAAAAGCGACGAAAATGGCAGAGGTGGAGCACGGACGGGCGAGAATGAGAAGTGTACGAGTTTGAACGATGGAACGAGCAGAAGAAAAAGGAACAGAGTGAGAGAAACCCAAAGAGAAGTAAAGGCAACATTTTCACTTTAGTAGCAGGAAATAAACCAGTTAAAACAATAAACGAAACGACAATTTGTAATGATTTTCTCTGTGCGTGTGACAATCGTTTGACGAAAAAGCTGAAATGGAAATACACAAAACACACA
The DNA here is from genome assembly GCF_009176505.1 of Sitodiplosis mosellana. NCBI lineage: Eukaryota > Metazoa > Arthropoda > Insecta > Diptera > Cecidomyiidae > Sitodiplosis > Sitodiplosis mosellana. Next base: position 2,660,341 of record NW_022601467.1, read on the forward strand.
ACACTTCATAAATTCAACAAACGGGAAAGTATATTTTAACGGATTTAGCGGATTAGCAACATACAAACGTACAAGTGAAATTATCGTTCTTCTCCTTTGTTTTCTCTAGTTTGTTTTTTTTTTCGTGTGATGGCTTAGCGCAAAAGAGAAATATCGAGCATGAGAATGAGGAGGGAAAAACGAGCGGTGTCAGAAAAACACAGTGACTGAGTTAAAATCACTTTCTACACTTTAAAATGCACGAATATCATACGATGGAATGGGAGAGACACAGCTACTACTGCGATATACATCAATCGTTTTGTGCAGACGAAATCTGGTTATCGTTGCAGTTTGAATGGAGTCTCTAGAATTCGTGTACATTCTTACCGAAAGCCGATTGCATCACAGATTCCACCGGCCACGCAAGAGAAATGTACTCATTCGAAAACGAGCTAAATATATTGACGTTCACATACAATTTGTATTTTTGCCGTTATGTTTTCCTTTAATCGCAAATCTATACACATTCCACTGCCATTACACACTCACAATATATATGGACTGCTATTGAACAAACAGATTTTTGTTCTGGTTGTTGCTGTTGCTGTTGCGCTCGTTTTGTATTCGCAAACTGACAAGGAAAACGAAACGAAGTACCCGTTAAAAATGTCAATATTTTAAAATTAATGACCTTGAAAATAAATGGGCTTTCATACATATTTGCTGTGTTTCGTTTTAGGTGCACACCTCTCGGCACAAAGCGCTCGTTTTTTACTTTTTTATTTTCGTATTTGTTCCAATTTTGTGTAGTCACTGACATCAACTACTGCCAATGTCTATTCCACCAAACGGAACACACAATGAACACGGTAAACGAATGAAATGGAGAGAGTGTGAGGTAGAAAAAAAAGAGAGTGAGAGAAAAGCATCTGAAATTGAAGTGAACTACAGCAGCGGAACGGTCTGTGCATTTAACGGAAGCTACAGCAAAAGAGGTATGAAAACCATCGATCCATGCATTTTTCTGCAAAAGAGAGAGAGAGAGAGAGAGAGAGAGAGAGAGAGAGAGAGAGAGAGAGAGAGAGAGAGAGAGAAAGACGGA
>NW_022601467.1:2661524-2685915 GCF_009176505.1 Sitodiplosis mosellana
AGAGAGAGAGAGAGAGAGAGAGAGAGAGAGAGAGAGAGAGAAATACGTACATCTACGAAAGCACCGTTAATAAAACATTGACTTTTAACAGAGTATCTATCTTTTTCCATTAGATTAGCCATTATATTCGTTCAATATCGTTGAGCCAATTTGTTTGCAGAACGCGCACAGAAAAAAGATGTTTCTTTGTATTTGTAATTCTCTCTCTATCTAACTCTCGCTGTGTGTTTTTTTCCTATTTGGATTCTTGTAATGCGAAAAGAAGTATTGCAATTGGCTTTCATTGTTTTGTTTCTGTTCTACTTTGTTTTTTTTTGCTCCGCGTTTGAATTTCGCTTCGAGGATTAAGCAGCGCATAAGCAATAATAAAAGTATAGTGAAAAATGTTTAATAATGAAAAAAGCGAACAAATCATTTGGATACGGTTTGTTTGTAATTCGGCTTGTGATGCAAATATATATCGGAATGAATCGAATGTGAGTGGCGAGAGGCGGCAAATGGAAGAGGGTGGTAGGTGAGAGAAGTAATTTTTGTTGTACATTTCAATAACGGTGTCACTCGCATGAAACGAATATAATAAAGGTGAAAGAAGGTGAGCATTGGTAATGCAAGTATTTATAAGTGTGTATTTATCAGGCTTAAGCGCCATCACCACCGTTACCAATGCTTGTAACGGCTGACACAGAATTTTTTTCCAAACCTGTTGCGTTTCATAGAATCTTATTGTACATGTCATTGTATATATCTCTTGCAACATGCTTGTTAAAATGTGTCTTTTTTATGTACTTGCAATTCCTTGCCGCCTGCTCACTCTCTCTTTCACTCTCATTCTCTTTGTCTCTATTATTCGTACGGTGTAAGTCTTTTTAGTAGCTTAATGTGCAGAACATAATATATTTTAAAGTGTAATAATGCTGTAAAGGGAAAAAAGCTACAACATCAGGATGTCAGCAGAAAAAAAATAATACACACACAACATTACGAATTTCACACAAAAACACAATTTGTCATGTCATCGATTTTTTTTTCTCACTTTCTCTCCCTCTTCCCGATGTCTTTTTTGTTCATTTGTTCCTCTTCTTCATTTGATTTCCATTTTTCTCTCTGTTGTTCAGTGTGTCGGTGAAGAATTGTTGGCAGGAACAAATACGGCACAGGAGAAAAAAAAATTCCAATGCGAGCAAAAAGACAGATAACCATGTGGAATTTGAGCGCATAAAACGGTCTCCGTGGAGTTGCTTTGCATTCGATTTCATTATTTCAGCCTTTGCCATTTTTTAGTACAATTTTAGTTGGTGATTGTTGTGTGCAAGCCTTTTACTCCCTCGTTCATCATGCCTCAATTGCTTTGTTTAAATTCAAAGTATCTTCATGTTTATGTTATGGCCCGCTGCTGCTGCTGCTGCTTCTACCACCGCCGCTGCCGTCATCGTCATCGCTGTTACTGGTGTCGCGCTTCGTTATAAATAAACGAGAGTAATTATTGACAATGTATTTTGCTTCGTTCTTCGAATTTATTTTAAATCGTCAATTCGACACGATGATTACAGCCGAAGCATAGCTGCCATTTTGGTTGCCATCGAATTTGGAATGGCGCTAACAGTGGAAACACATCGACATTTGTAGAAGAAACGTGCCCATCAAATCATACGAAACACAACAAGAACACTCGACTGTTACGATTCTCAAGCGGCGCTCAAATGAATTTTCAAACCAATATATCTACGGCCTCCCATAAATTTGTTCGGGAATATTTGCCCGTTGTGTAGCACAGCATTTTTGCATTGCCCTCACATTGCATCGCATGTCGCCGAACAAAACAAAATAAGAACAAAAAATGACAGCTTCATTTTTTTTCTAGCTTAAGCAAATCTTTGCTGACTGTTTTTTTTCACACATATACACTCTCTGTTCAACACTATTTCACGAGGCTGTTGAGTTTTTCTAGTCGTTTTGTTTTGTTTTTTCTTTCTATATCGACATCGGTACTAATAGGTACGATGTGACGATTGGTTTTGTGCGCAGTATTCGCCATAACATTCGTTCATCGTTCAAGTTGGGCAGATTGAATAGAGTACTGGGAGCAGCATGACATCGATTGAACGATGTAAGGCCATCAACGAGAGGAACACGAAAAGAGAGAGGGAGAGAGAGAAAGAGAAAAAATAACACATGGGGCCCTTATGTATACGCTTCGAACCAAAGACACATACTTGAAAACCAAAATTTCAATCGTTTTCGCATGCAATCATGCTCACATTCAATTTGTTTATTTATTTATTCCGTTTTTTTTTCAGTTCATTCGTTTACTCATTCATTCACAGAAAAATTTATTTGTATTTGTTTGAGAGATAAACGTTTTCGTGTTGGTTTTCTCTCCGGCCCCATTTTAATTGATGGCATTTACTGGAGCCCTCTTGCGCTTTTTGGCTGAAATGCGTTTAAAATCGGTTTCTTTCAGCACCCACTCTGCACATTCACTTGTTTTTTTCTGGGGTCGATATCGACGTCAAATATGAAAGCAAACATATGGCATACAATGTGCAGAGGAACAGAGAGAGCAAGGGAGCGAGGGAGCGAGAATAAAAGAGAATGAAGAACAAAAACGCCGAGAACAAGTAAAAATAGACAAATAAATAAATTGACACAACATTCAAACATTGTCATCGTTAAGTCAATGAAAAACAATAAAACGTTTGCGTTTGTTCTCTCAATCTCTATGGGTGTATGTATGTATGTGCTTAAGTGGCGTTTCGTTGTAAACATGATGTATTTTCGTTTCTGCACTCAACACTACACGAAGACTCATCCTGTTCGCTAAATATTCGGAGGCCCTGTACTGTGCGTGCACATATCGTCTCTTTTTTGTGTGGCTCCGAAGTGGATTCGAACGCATTTCATTTGAATGCACACGATTTGTACATATAAATGGAAGTAGTAATTAAAATAAACTGCCAAACGGACAATTTCTTTTATCTGTTTTCTATATTACACTTTATCGAGCGAACTGTGCAATGTGCAACCCCAACTAAAATCGCAACACAGGAGGATTACAAGCGACAAACAAGCACCCACTTTGCTAAACACTGAACTGAAGCAGCACATAAATAATTAAAAATTAACGACAATATGATGAATGTTTCGCAATAATACTTGAACTTGATTGTATGTAATAAAGCATTTCCACAACCATTTTGAGAGAGCTACAGCACAAACAAAGCCAGTGTGCGACCGAGAGTAAAGAGATTTCGAAGTCGTTGCCTACATTTTATACCAAGTCATAAACAATTTTATTTTGAATTCAACTTTTTTACCATGTGTGGTTAGTTGCTTGGCAGAGTAAAAGCACCATCTACCGCATGCACAGTGTTTTGTGCTTATTAATTTTTGTTGCAGTTTTTAATTATATGCCACAAAAAGCAGGAACTGTCGTGTTCGTTTCGCACAATGAGACAATCACCGCGCCGGAAAAATACTTTGTAAATGAATGAATGAGAAATGGATGGAGAGGGAGCAAAGGGGCAAAAAGGCAAAAGTGAAAATTAAATTGACTTTGAACAGAAACCAGAATGTGGGATAGCATTTAATTGAAGGCAATTAAATAACACGTATACACAGCGATTAATGAATTGCATCCCTGCGAAATAAGCAAATAATAATGAATCAACATTGGACTTGAATCAACCGTATTTTCATCCATTGCAACTCGTTGACGCAATACAATCAAAATGAATTTATTTCACATATTTAATGCACACACATACATGACAAAAATGCAAGAGTTCACACTCCATCTGTGTGACATGTAAACGCATTATGCACCATACATATTTTATTTAATTATTTTCATTTTGCACGCATTTCGGCGAATTTTGCATCTCGCCCAAAATTGGCCATTTCGTTTGATTCTCTACTTCATATTTCAACATTTTAAATTGTTTCTGAAATCACTTGATGGACACGTAAGTGGCGCACTTTTTTCCGATTGAATATTTTATTTATATCTCTGTCGTCGCATCAACATGACATTCGATCATTTGTCATCACTCTTGAATAAATAAAAATATCATTAAAAAGCGTTCAATGAAACCAAACTGGTTGACAGAGCAAAAAAAAAAAACATACAAGATATGGAAAGAAACAAATTAATAGCGATTTCAACACATTTAAGTCGGTTGAATCGACAAAGTGCGCGCTGATGATGGAGCTGATACCATGTCATTGCGCCCATGGAGCGGATTTACTTCATAAAAAAAGGAAGTAACGAGGCAACTTTGAATTATGTCACTTGTAATTGTGCGATAAGCTGCTTTTTGTTGAAAATGAAATCGTTCGCTTCTATTTAAAGTGATAAACCTTTTTTAACGATTCAATAACTTTTATGATTTTGGCATTTCGACGTCGTTCCTTCCCCATTTTGACGGTTTTAAATTCAAAAATCCATAAAATCACAGATTGAAACATAGATCATACTATCGATTGAACGTCAAAACGAACGCACCGCCGTTCACCATCACAATTTCTCGTTCCTTTTTCATTTGTTTGGCTCGAATGCGTCGGCAAGTAGCAGGTATTGACGAATTATAGGTAACCAAACACTCTGGAGACGATGATGATAAGTAATCATCACTTTGTGAATGAGGAAAAGACTATGAGCGATGGTTGAAATTAAATCAAATCGATACCACATGGAAAATCATTCGTACTTCTGATGTCCATACATAAAGAAAACAGTATTTTTTTTCTCTCTGCTTTCCATCGTTTTGACACCTCCAAAAAAAGAATCTGCATTCTCTCTCTCGTTCTGGCTCAAAAGCATCAATTCAATAAGAAAAATATTCAATGGCATGTGTTTTATTTTCTTTCCTCTGTGATGTTCTCTTTTCCTGATGTTGATCCGATGTTCTCAAGCTTCTTTTTTTCCCAAGGTATTATTTGTGCAAGAATAGGAGTGCGCTCATTTCACCGTCGATTGGCACTCCGAGCTATTATTATGGATACTTAAAATGTCAAATGAATTGAAAGGAAAACCAAACAGAGACAGTGACAACGACAACCAGTATCAATACGAATGATAATGATGAACATACCGAAAAGAAAATATTGAATTTTTCTCGCACATTTTTTCGCGGCTTGTTTTTGTTTTATTGCTTTTTCGTTTTCTCATTTCGTTTCGTCTTTTTTTATAATCCTGCACAGCTTTGCTCTCCTATATTTACTAAATTTATAAATTTAAATTTCAAGAAGTTACTAAACGCAATGCAAATGGAGCGATAATGTTTTCTCTCTCCCAAATCGTCGGATGTCTTTTACGCCCCATTATTCAAGCTCCGAATGACTTGTTTTTTTCTTCTTTATTCTCTCTACTCTTTCCTACTGAACCGAAAGCAAATATATTTAAAGTGCGGTTTTTTTTATCTGTTTAAAGGCTCACACTTCTCGTGTCGATCTTCATATATTTCCTTTTTCTACCATCTATAAAATTCAAACGCAATCTTTTTCTTTTGCTTTCTCTTTCTCTTAAGATGTGCATACATTCGATCCAATATTCGAACCGAAAAGTATTCAGGTGGTAATATCATGTTTATTGGGAGCAAAATGAAAGGAAAGAAATGAACGCCCATGCATCTTCGCGGAAGAAATACGGCGCCGATGAAGACGGAGAGAGAGAGAGAGAGAGAGAAAGAGAGAGAGAGAGAGAGAGAGAGAGAGAGAGAAGAGGCAGAGAAACACACAAAAGAGCGAAAATGTGAAACATCTCATGACCCGTTTTGCATGTCTATTGAATTCAATTGGTATTTTCTGCTAAAGCCTGCAATAAAGCATAATCTTTAAGTCAAACCGCTTGCACGAAGAAAATAAATATATGAAATGGAACGATGCAAAGGCAATAAAATCCAAAATCAGACTCTCGTTCAAACTGCAAGCTGGAATATTGGCGAATGAGGGAAGATGCAAACGTAGAAAAAAAAGAAAAGATTTTGATTGACTTTTCACCGAAATACGCAAGCATTCATAATCCTGAACATGAAATGATAATTTTCCCACGTTTCCACTTATGCCTGTGTGTATGCGCCAAGGAGAAGAAGAATTTACTCACTGAAAAACGCATACATATGACAGATTAAATCGAAAGGCGGAAAATGGAAATGCATACGTGAACAGAGAGCACGACATTGGCACAAACAGGAATGTCATCATTTTCCAGTCAATTCACATAATATTCCGTGCCATCAAATAATATCTCGCTCAACGTTTTCAACTCTAATTATTTTTCTCTCGCATTTGGATTGGATTCTTAGCAACAAGGGAAGCTAAGGGATAACACATCGTTTTCATGGAAAAACGTACATCTCGTTCTCGTTTGTGGATTCGACATTACGGTGGTAATATGTTGACAATCTCAGTATGAAAAATGTCTTGATTTTCCTTGTGCATCGCTCCGGGATACGTTATAATTAACCAGGTGATTTTTTTTTTCTAGCAAGGCTAGCGATCAATGCTTGTATTACATTTCAAATGAGAGCGCAAAAAATGACTAAAACCTGTGTTCAACACATACATGTTCCGTTGTGACCTCACCAATTCTTGGAATAAAATTTGAAAATTTAATTCCAAACGAAACTGTCTATATTTTTTTCACTTAATGATATGCTTCAACTTAACAGTTTTCGTTCTATGTAAAGCATAATGTATGCACCTCGTTCAATATTTAGCGTATAGTTTACCTTATCGCTGTTTGACATCACAAAATGTGCATGTTCAGTGCTGGGAGTACCGAATTTAAATACATTTTTTTCTACTCTACACCACACACACCACAGAAATGTTTTCTGTTCATGGAATTCACAAGTCACGAAAGTGTTGTCTCTTTTTATACTTTTTTCCACTTTCTCTCTCTCTCTCTTGGTTATTTATCCAGTTTGAAAACTCGTATTCACATATTTCACAGTTGACTTTCTCTGTATTGCCGTAAACACAAAGCGACAAAATGAAGACAAACAAAATTTATATTTGCATTATTAATTATTGCTGCTTTCCATATTTCATTTGATATGTCAACAAAATACAAATATCAAACTGCAAAAGTGGTCGTTGCCTGAAACACGAACACCTCAAAACACACAAATCCGGCGACGTACGCATTTTTCCCATTTGATTCGGTTTTTTTTTTCTGTAATAAAAAATAATATAAAACCCAACCTATCGAATTAAATGTACTTGCTATATTTCATTTTAATTTTTTCACATGCAAATTGCTTGCCGAGGTAAATTTATGTGCAATAATGAGTATTTTACCAGATCCAACAAAAACATTAAACAAAACATTATGGGTCCAAATATTAACACAACAGAATAAAAATTATCATGTAAATATTCGACTTTGTTGGTATAATATATCAACAAAAGGAAAACACAATCACTGTACTTTTTCATCACCTTGCCGTTTGTTGATCGTTTCAAAAACAAAATCATAATTTGGCGGAGTATTTTTACTGTAATTTATGAAATAAAGTTATTTGAACGGAAATAAATTCTGAACTGAATGAATTGAAAATTCAAACAGTACATTAATGAAATTATCACACCGGATCGGGTTTCTAAATAATTTACAACAACGTGTTATTGATGAAAATCATTGCGTCAATTTCCATGGAGATAATGTGATCAATTCCGTCTGAGGGTGTACAATTCGAATGGAATTTTTCTTCTAGAGTCTGGTGAAACATCTAAAAAAAAAAACAATCGTAATCGATACCCTTTCTAATTTTAGAAATGGAAACGCGATTTCGACTATGGAAAGAGTTTATTGTTTTACAATGTGAAAAATAATAATAATGATGTACGTGCGTATCGATTGTAGAATACACGTTATTAATTACACGTTAATAATCCATTTTACTGATCTGTACTTTTTTGAGAATTTGATTTTGAATGGATAATTTTGACATATATTTTAATTGTTTTCCCCGTTCTTTGCTGAGCTTTCTACTCAACTCCCTAGCATAGTTTGTGGATTTGGATGAACCCAAATTATACATTTTCATCACTGGAATGGAATTAAGAAATTTGAAACATTCGGCTTTGTACTAGCCGTCAGTCACAGAGACTGAGCACCGAACAACAATAATAAACTGAAACATTAATATTCGACGGAAAAAAGAAGAAGAGAATACACTGACCACATGAATAGTATTTGATGAGAAGCGAAATAGAAGATAATCAATATCGTTTGATTTCGCCTCATTGATCATCTACTGGTTTCATCAAATTCTTCACTCGAAATATATAACGATAAACTGACATAATCAACAAAAATTTGTTCAAGTGTGTCCTCCATTCATATTCATGGAAATGAGGGATTCGTTGCGCCGCATTTGTGTCGCACTTTTTTTCCCATCTCAATCGCAATCGAAGTCGCACGCGAGCACACGCGCGCATCATCTTCATAAACCACAATAATAACAAAAGAATGGAAGACAATCAAGAGTAAACGAACGGAAAGGAATCACCGCTTCATATTTTATGCAAGTTGAACATAATTAAATTTCCGAAGATGATGATGATGATGCTGCTGATAAAGAAAAAGCGACCAAATAAATCAGAGGAACGGTGAAAATTTTAAGCCAGCCATTAATCATTTCCTTTTCTTCGCTTCATTTCATTTTTGAGGTAAAATTTTGTTGTGTTCGGCTTTTTCGCAAGTGGTCGTTTTCTCGATATCAATTTTGAATACACAGATTTTCGCATCTTATGCATCTATAGAGTAGACTAGAGTGTTCCTGTGTGCTCTAGAGAATGAGTTTGAAATTTGTTTGAATTTTAGTCGCATCTCCAGCGGATATATGTCGAAAGTGCTGGGTTGAAGTGTAGCAGGCAACATACTAGTATATCCAATTTATATGTATATATACATGGACGATAAGTTCTTCGCTTAATCTTCATCGTCTTATGACTAAATGCGAATTGACGTGCCGGTAGCAATCAATAGAAAAAATTGGAAATTCCGCTCTTTGAGGCGTGAGCGTTTGTTTGTGTGTCTGTGTACGTGTGTGTGTGTGAGTGTTATGCACAAGCAACAGTTTCTTTTTCGATCTTTCTGGGAATGTACCACCTGGCGTGCTAACCATACGAATGCTCGCACATTCACGTAGCGACTCAAACAGGAAAAATAAGACCATGAAAAATTCTACGGGAAAAAAGCACGTAGAGAAATCAAAGAGTGCAGCGAAATGACAAATAATCTGATAAGGAAATCCATATGAGACTAAGTATAGCAAATAATGTACCAAGGTAGCAATAAGAAGTCGGCACAACTGGTTGGCTACAGTTTGCACTGAAAGCCCGGAACGACGAAGGCAGAGAAAGCAACAGAAAAAAAATCAGCGAAAAATGGAGAAGGATGAAGAACGGAAGCGATCGCAAACCTTAACTTCAGCACGAAATTAATGCACTTGAATACATTCTAAATTTTGGATATTGTTCACATTGCACGGAGCACAAGCACATTCAATATTAGCGATAGATAGTGAGAGCACAACTTCGTCGCTCGAGATGTGCACCATTGGAATACAATTTAAACAGGCATTACATAAAAGGTAGACAGTGCCTGGCCGAAGCCTGTGCGATGTTATTTTTCTCAATAAAGGCTCCTCCATTTGATAGTTGGAAGAAAACGAAAAATCTATTGAAATTCAGTAAGTTACAGAAGCGTGAAGCGAAAGGAACAACGCAGACGTGAAGATCCTGCACATTGGAAAAGTATAGCCATAAATCCATCAAGTTCAATAGAAGTACAGATTTTGAATGGCTGAAGCTTCTTTAGAGTGGTGTTCTCTTTTTTCTATCTCTCTCTCTCTCTCTCTTTTCCCGTGCAATCTTTTGCCCATTTGCTGGGAATACGCTTTCAATCGGGGACCCTTTTGTAGCTCATCCTCATATTCCACCTTTTTAAGCTCTAGTAGAATCATATTCAATGCATCTATATCCATTTCTGCATCACACTCGAGCGCTAGATACAATGCTTTTGCGATCGTTTATTATTCGTTTCTGGCCACAAAAGCAATTCATTTCACAACACTGACGATTTTTCCCTTCTTGCAACATTCATCCATACACTTTTTGCCGTTTACTCACTCACTCACTCACTCTGTTTCGCACACACACAAACATCCAACATGCATTATTATTTTATTTTATCTGTTCAATTTCTATTGCCGTTTCGGTCACACTACAAGCTTTGCCACATATCATTTGTCGGTCGGTGATGCGATCCATACAGTATCGTACAATGTTGGGGCTGTAGCAAGTGAACGAGCAAGAGTAAGAAGATGGAAAAGAGAGAAACTGCATTGGAAGCAATAGAAAAGGCAAACGCACCAGGGAATACTATGGTTGTGCAACTGAAAATCATTAAAAGTCAGTGTACCCAAAAATTATAAGTTTTTTTTTTACGATGCGAAATTGTTGTTCGGGGCGATTCGCCCCGCTTTTTCTTGCGCTTGTGTGTGTGTGTGTGTGTGTGTGTGTGTGTGTGTATGTGTGTGTGTGTGTTTGTCTATTATTCTGCTTCGATGCTGAGAGTAGAGGAAAAGGGAGATAGCAAAAGCGATAGAGATGCATACATATTGGTGGCACCATTGGAAATTGAACTCATTGCAAATAAATGAGTGTAAAACGAAGAAAATGGAAGAAAAGTGATGTAAACAATTTCCATAAATTTTTATTTGAAGGCGATAGCGAGAGAAAGAGAGAGCGCACGCGGGGAAATAGAGTGTGCGTGGAGAGAGAAACGATTGGAGACTGCCAACGCTCAAACACATAATACGGTCTCTAACCGCAAAATTCGAAAATTTTCTATTTTGCTTTTTCCGTTTGCATAACATTTTTCTTATTCAGGAATTGGAAGAGTGAAATACACGTTCATCGACTGCAAGACGGAGATGCGAATGGCGTTCGATGCAGGAAGCAGCAATGGCAACGAGAGATGAACGAGAGATAGAGTACAAAGTAAAGGGAAGCCAGGAACTCTGTTTGTGTGTGTGGATGAAAAAAAAAGAAGTTATCACTAGTAGGTGGATTTGCGAGATTCGTTACGGATTTGCGGTCACGAATTTCATTTTAAGATTGCGCATCAACCGTTTTGCTTTTCTGGTTGATGGGAGGCATGTGCGATTTAGAAAGCAAATGCAAAGAGTACAAAGCAAGAGAAAAAAAACATTGTATGCAAATCATAGTTCGGGACGTTGTATATTCAAAATTAGTGTTTCTATTTTGAATGGCAGTGTCGTATTGTGGCCGGCCAACACCAGCACTTCCCTGAATTTATATCCATGTATCCATATGTTTACATAGATGTGCAACCTTCAAACCAAATTTTCGCATTGGTTTTGGAATTACCGAATTGCACACACACTACATGTTATAGATTCCACTAGCGGCTCTGCTATGAACGTAATTATGAAATGCTGAATAAATTAAACATTAATACTGACAAATTAAATTAAAATTTTGGCATCGATGTTGTATCGAACGGTTTCTGTCTCATTCTGCTGCCGACAACATCAGATACTTTTCGGTTCTTTGCAAATATATGGGCTAAGATTTATCCTGTTCGTAACTATAGCGACGTCCATTTGCAATCGCAGAAAGGAAATAATTTTGCGACAAAACATCGAATTGGACACTGAATGAACTGAACCCAAATAATATTTGTTTATGTCGTCTCTTCGAAATAATCCATCTGAACATGAACAACGTTTCATTGAACATTGAACAGAATATTCTAATTAAATACACAGTTCAAGCGTAGAATAATGAAAACCGATACCAATTCCACTCATTCGATGGTGTGTTGAAAGCGAAATCACATTCTGTTTACTTTAACATCGGAGCGGAGCGATATGAAAAGCTTTTTTCGGAGGATTTTCCAGCAAGTCTTCAAAGAGAGAAGAAAGACTTGTGTCTTCGTGTGCCTGGGCAAGAAATTTAAATAATTGAAGAGATTTTAATCACATTGAATATTCAGGAGACTTTGAAACTCTCATTAATTACATTTTATTATGAATATAAAAAAAACTATGGAAACGATTATGGAAGTCATTATTTGATGTTTGACAGCGTTTAAGCTTCAAACAGCCGTTGATAATAATTTGATGATGTACATTCGAGTAGTTTGAATGGGCAAAAATGGTGTCAGTAGAAGATTGCAGCAAGAGTCCACAAGTTGCAAGCAAATTTTGGAATGAATTTTCATGTGCAGTGAAATATCTAAAACGGGCGAAAGAGAAAGCGAGAGAGAGAGAGAGATTGAGAGAGAGAGGAACCCATAGAGAGAACAAGTAAATTTTGAGGAACATTCAACAGTGTCTGCAGCAAAGTTTCTCTTTGTCCGCCTCCCCTTTCGCTCTAGATGTTATGACACAGCACGGGCTGGAAGCCCCATAATCAAAGACCTGTGTGTATGTGTGTGTGTGTGTGACGAGAGTTTTGAGAAAAGCGATTGTACGGCCAGAGAGATTATGGTGCTGTGACGCAGCAAAGAGTGAAAAGTGCAGGTATTTGAATATTGCGGAAATTATTAACTATACACTCATAATTATTATGCTGAATATGTGATACACAATTTTCATGCTTACAAGGACATCCTTCGTATGTTGAAAATTTTAATATATCTGCAGGCAGCAGCAGCAACTCTTGCGCACCCGGTCGCAAACATAAGGTTGCGGTAACGACAAAATATCACATGGAGATTCCTTAAATCACTATCGTTTAAACGACAAAATAATTTGATCGCTAAACGAAATTAATTCCAAGATTTGTGTTGAAAGTCAAATCACAGCGACGTTGCCACTATCTAGATGTACTGAATATTTTACAACGCTGAATTGCCGTTCAACTGTCATGGATCCTTTGAAATATCCCCTTGCACTGTTCGTGCATTTATTCATTCTCGTCGGATCGTTTGGTTGGTCGGTCGGTCATTCGGGCTTGCCTGTGCTCGATGTGTACGCAGTGAGTTGCAGTAATATTTTAAATCTGGCGTGATTTATGCGTTTGCTTAATTCAAACAAACAGTTGCAACCGCTTTTTTGAGGCCGTTGTTGTCAAATCAAATTACGCAGACAATAACTGCATCGAAAATTCAATATTTTGTTATATTTGTCAAATATCAAATCGTCATCGGGATCAAAGCATTTAATTTACCAGTTTACATTTCGGATGTTTTGGTGGGACGATTGTAGGGTGAGGCGCGATGCAATGAAAAAAAATTGATGGCAAACCGGGCTATAACATAAATAAATTAACAAAACAAAGCGTTGTGAAACAGATTTTGCGTTGTTTTCTCGTTATTCTTTTTTCCCGCGCTCTCTCTCTCTCTCTCCCCATCCTTTTTGCAAAGAGAGACTGTGTCTCTTTTTGTGTCGTGCTTGTAAATTGGATCGGTAGCCCGCAGCAAATTTGTTCGCTTGTTTGTGACATTTCAATATTTTATATGGAAACCGTTAAACTTCCCATTCGTCCGTAGAGCTGGTGTTGGTCAAAGGTCGCCAGTGCAAATATCAAATTGTGCATAATCTATTTGATCACACAAACACACACACACACACACACACACACATCTCGTGAAGTGCTTTCGGCTAGGCTTTCGGTCAATGTTAACGAGTCGCCAAAATCGAATGCGTTGTTGCAGCGCAATGATTTTTGGCTTCATTTATCTTGGTTAGAATAATCACACAACCATGTACACACACACACACACACACACACAGCCATTCGCTCAGGCGAATTCACAGAATTTATTCAATTTATTGTTTAGCTTCCTCTAATGAATATGCACTTTTCGTTCGTCGAATGCCGAGCGACATCGAATGAGTGTAAATTTGGCGCGCTTCACATATTTATTGGAGGCCAAAGTGTAATAGAGCATTTAGTGTGAGATAAGCGAAAGCAGCAATTGGAAAAACTGAAGCCAAGCAGTGTGCCATCAACTGTAGCATCACATGCACACACCGAGCGAACGACACAATCCAAGACTCGCACAAAACATTTCATTGCACATGATGACAAAACAGTTGCAAGCACAAATGTTCAACAAAAGTTGCGAATTGATGTGTTCCATCCAAAACACTGTGTTGCACTGTGAAACAGTTAGAATGCACTTTTCCGCTTCGAACGTATCGAAATCGGGCGCTGAAAATGTGAAATGGTGCAAAATATTTCCGTTAAAATCCATACATATAAAATCAGTTTTGTATCTACGTGATAATCGGTCGATTAGTGTGACTGTGACTGAGGTCAAACGCTAGCAAATCACGCTTCGAAATGTATTCGATATTCAATTACTATTTGGGCGATTGCAAGGAACGATTTTTAAATAGAAATCCATGCACATAGTATAGCATTAGATGAAAAACAAAATCGGCTGGATGAATGGGACATTGATACTTTTTGATTTTTCACATTATTTCAATTCCAATTTCAATCATCATTGAAATTAGAGCCACGTCCGATTAAATGATCACAATCAGTGGTTGTGACATGTTAACATTGGTACATTTTCCAATAGACATATCACATGTGAACATTTTTTTCGAGAGTGAAATGATTCTAAAAGCGGTCACATTTGAACGGATACACGCAATTTTACGTCCAAACACGGCAAATCAAATTAAATTTCTATTTGTGATTTTCAAATTATATTGTTTATTCAATTATCACAATGTTTGTTTGTTTGTTTCTGTACTACGTTACTTGTAACGCGTTCATCACGTAGAGTGCAACCATTTCAATTGGAACGGCAGCGAGTATTGATGTTGATGGAACTATACACGGTTTCCAAACACTGTATCTCTCTTACATACACACACACAAACACATCCATATATGTAGAATGTGAACGGAGAGTGTATCATTCGCGTTAAATTACACGAAACAATCAGTGCAAATATTTGCACTAGCGTCAAATCTGATAACGTATCGATTATATTGACCCGTAAAAATCAAGTAAACTGCTTAGCACGGCTTTATGAAGCGAGAACGATGGCACGCATTTACCATATTCATTAATAGACTTGAACGATTGACGCAATGTTGATCTTGGACCGCATCAACCCATGCAAATCAGCAGAAAAATGGAATTCCTCAATGCCATTTGTTTATTTTGCCTCCGCTCTCCGCCATATACACACATTGAGTTTGACTGTGTGGGCGTTTGGCGAAATCCAATTTTGCATCACAGCAAATCGATTAGAAAACAGAACAAAAATGTGTTTAATAAATAAACAACTTCAGTAAAAACTAATCGAAACAATTTTGCCGCACACAAAACAGTTGACGGTGACTTTTTCGTGTGGGAAAATTTGGTAATGATTCTTAGCATCACGGCCACAATTGTCTCTTGCGTTTTCGTTTTTCAGTCTCGGTGCTCTTTTTCCCGTTTCTTTTTTTTTGTATTCTTGCAGAGGGTGATGATGTTCTGCATTTTGTTGTTGTTGTTTCGCCTATAACGAGGCAGTTTAGCAACAGTTAGTTACATAAAGAACTTAAAGTGTTTAAGTGGCTCGCACTGCTATCTATGGGTTGATTTTTTGTTCACTGGCATTATCATTCGAAATGGAGTTCAAATTTTTTTTTCTTCATGTTTCTCAAATAGCTTAAGCAGTACTTTAAATGGCACTCAAAAATTTTATGCCATTTTACGAAAAGCCAACTGCGAAAAAAAAATGCACTGAACAAATAAACAAAATTCCAACACCAAAAACAAAATACAAATGCAGAGTAAAAGAACGGGCACTGGGTCAGAATAAAAAGAATTATATAATGTGAATAGCCGAAGGAAAATCACAGCGAAGAAAATTAGTTGACGGCTTGTTTTCTTATTTCTTCTTTCTTTCTTGTTTTTTTGTTTTATCTCACAGTCAAGTGAACGTGGTTTTTATATTCAAATCTAACTTCAAACAAAAATTCGAACAGAAAAAAAGAGCATAAAGGCTACTTTTCATCATAATTTTCTCACATTCTACATAATTGAAACCATTTTCTTGTTTAAATCACTCAATTATTGCATCTTTGATGCGGCTCACTCAGAGCTGGAAGAAAAACACATCTGGTTATTTTAGCAGCGTCGCTATGATTACTAAAAATTGCTTGAGAATGTTTTCACATTAAATTCTCTCTGTGAATTTGTCGTCAACAAATTGTGAATGATGTCGGGATATGACACTCTTAGCTTAGTAGACTTGAGGCAAATCCAATTGTTTCAATACAAAATACATTTGAAATTCATAAATGGCTAACATGATCTGATTTGCTTGGTCGTCACTATTCACAAATCACTTACACAACAAAAACCATTTACGGTTTAATTTCTACCGCAAAGACGGCTCAATGAGCATGCATTTGAACATACATTTACATGAAATTGAGACTTCAATTATTCAATAACATGAAGCGCATTGCTTCATTCAATCAATAACATGATGAGAAAGAACACATTCGTTTTCTTTTCATTATGCCTTGCATTCACGTTTCTCTAGCGTTGGTTTCACATTTTGAAGTGGTTTCCTTTTTCAATCATTTAAAGATAATAAATTGGTGAAAAGGCGGACCACAAAGCGGAGCAGAAATCAAAGAAAATAAAATGAAACAATCGAAATGGCCAATTCCACTGAATTGTATGCGTGCTCGTGTTTATGTTTGTATGAAGTGAGGGTTTTAACCAATTTCACCATGTGCACAACCGATAATTAAATAATTAAGTTCTAAGTAGTTTCGCGTTTGCAATTATATTGAAGGTATTCTAAACAAAGTCGAAATAATTTCAGTAATGAACATGTTTCTGACGTGCACGCAATAATAATTATACCCGCTCTGCGTGGCGAAGGCGACGGCGACGACGAAGACGAAGATGACAGCGACAGTCACTAGTTTATATGTTTAATACCATTCAGGAAATATCATAATTATATTGGTGCGTAACGATTATTCGATTTCAGGATTCGTAGCGCTATGGAATGTGCTTGTTAGGCATATATGCGTGGCGTGGCTTCCGTAAAGTCAGCATGCTACAAATCTATTATGTCCACAAATCTGTATTCTTGTTGAATAAGCGTATTTCAGATGTCAAATTCGAAAAATACGAAATACTCGGAGTACCGAGGAGAAATGTACGAAACGTTTCATTTTGTTTTTATTCAATTTTTGAGTTTCTGAAATTCAAAACGTGATTGAAAAAGACATACACAGCATCTAATAATTTATTTAGGGCTCCCTGATGTGTTTGCTCGCGTCCTTTCGTAGGAAAATAGTCGACATTTCCATGCATTTACATTACTTTCAATGGTTGAATTATTAATTGCTTCTTCGCGTCATACGCGAGACGACGTGCCAAATGAAAAAAAAAGGAAAGGTAGCATTTAATGAAATTCGAACAATTTTCCCAAGATAATAAAGTTGTTCGCCTTTTTTCGGGACGGAATCAAACGCATTCGTTTCATTTTTTTTATTCTTCGTCGTCTTCGTTCAATCGAATTACATTCGATGTAGCATTTGTGCTATTTCTTGCAGCATTGAGTCAAATCAATAATAATGCTCGATGTTTTTTTTCGCTCTCACTGGAAATCAATGAATAGCGATAAAAGCGTAAAGTGGCAGCACATACCGACATATTTTGCTTCTTCGTCCCGCATATTGAAATATTCGAATAATATTATCCGTCTTGTTTTCATGAAATATGCATCCGGTTTTTGAAAAGCTTGTTTACGAGCGAAAATGCCATGCAAGGCGCACAAATGTATACTATGTATGTGTGTGTGTGTGTGTGTGTGTGTGTGTGTGTGTGTGTGAGTGGCATGAATTTCGTAGCAAACTGTAATCATTCAATCATTTCGATTCATGCGTTAACTGTCGTTTGTTGTTTCATTCGTGTACACCGGGCAATTTAGCAACAGTTTACCATTAAAACCCGTGGCGTTGGTATGAGTCAATGGAGTGAACCAAAAAGGCGTCTGTAGCGCACAAATTTGTAATGCATTAAACATTCGTCATTTGGTATTTTAGATAAAATGAAGCCTGTAGATGGTAGTTGATGTAGCTTGAGAACGGTATACACACACACAACCACTCTCTGGCTGCCGGCAAAATCAAATCCCAAAAAGCATATTTCGGGGGGCCATTTCGGCATTTATTCAACATTATCGAATGAAAGGAACGCTGCCATATTCCACGGGAATACATTTTCCAGAGACTCGAGTATCTACAGTCCCATTTACCGTACATTCCAGATACGCATACAAATACGGTGGCTGCTTATCAAGTCTGCACATCGCACTTGGCGATGTAACGACCAAATATTCGCGCTACAATCTGGGCTCAAGCATTTCCTTTATTTTCGTCAAGTGAAAGCGTTTTTGGCAGGCGTTTTAATAAAAGATCCGAACGAGAACTCCTTTGATTTATTTGCCATGAATATGGTGAACGCACAATGGAGTGTACTTGGAAAACATCACACGATACCTTGCATTATATCTCGTATATGCACAATTGATTGACTTTGCCGAAAATGATCCATTTATGAATGTTGAATGTGATAAGTAAAATGGCGCCATGTCATACTTTTGCACAAGATTGATATGTTTGCCACCGAATATTGCATCATGTTCATGTATCATAAATGTAGATGTAGATGTAGATGTATGTGGGTAAGATGTGGGTGTATGTGTGGGTGTATCTGATGGAATTTTCAACGCATTGACATACAGTATTGGAAGCCAAAGTAAACATTTAACTTGAAACCAAACTCTAGCATTCCAAGTTTTACCAAGTTGAAAGTTTTCAAGTTGCTTGTTGTTGTTGGATTGGGCGAATGTATGAAAATTTATGCTACAAAAGTTTCTAACCGCTTCATTTTCAGTTTTTCTTTTCATCTTTTCGAAATTGGAATTGCCGTTGGCCAATCGTACTACCGAAATGAAAGGTGTGGTTCGACTTCAAAGACACATCTATTCAAGCCATTTCCTATGGGATCGAGAGAACGGGGTTGTGTCGACAAACGTTTAACTACTGACTGAGTGTCTTTTGTTCCAAATTTTACATATACAAAATTCAACTGCTTCGTGCCATACCTTGTCGCACGGTGTGTGCGTGTATACATGTGTGTATGTGTATGTGTGTGGATGCGAGCTATTTGAAATGTGAAGTTCACATTGTTCACATAAATTCGTAGTTTTATATTGATGATTTTTTGAGTATGCCAAAAATTGAATGAAATCCCCCCCGATGCTCGTCATCGCTTGAAGGACGGCACATATTTTCATTCATTCATTCATTCATTGTTCAGCTACAAATGTAAAATGAATTTCTGGTCGAGCATAAAGTATGTGAATCGATTTTGGGTTGTGCCTGATGCACAAACGTTCTTCCATCATGGAACGTAAATTTTAAGCCAAGTAATGCGCTCGATCAGCTCTTCTGATTTTATTTATTTAAAGTTGCAAAGGTTGGACATTTTTTCTCTTGCTTGTTCATTCAACAAGCAATGGGCCAGCAATGGTGCACAAATTCCAGGCTTTATTTTTAACTGGCTCAAAATTTTCGAACATATAATAATGAAAGGCGGCATTCTTACGTATAAATCATTAGCACTGTTTAAATATGTTATACCCAAATTCTCCGCCTTTCATCCATCGGGATATTTGTGGTTGCCGTTTTTTTAGGTTATTTATTATTCACAAAACATGTATTGACTGAAACAATGAGTTAAACATTTGGTTTGTGTCCTTTTTTGCACTAAACTAGTTTTGTCCCTAATTGGGTTTGTTTAAATTCGAGAAAAAGAAAGAAAAAACAGTTAAATCTGAGGCACAGATCGACGTGAAAAGATTTAATAATAAAAGAAATGTTGAATGGAAATAAAACGAATGAAGAAAAACGAACGGAACGAAATTCAGTTTAATGGCATAAAAAATGCATGACCTTCGCGTTGCAGCTAAATTGAAATGGGCACAGAGTCATTTTTATTGATCATATCATTTTAGACGGATGAACAAAATGTTGGCCTATTACTCATTTATTCCGACTACGAAAGAATGGGCAAAATAAACCGCATACATTTTAAAATATCCAGTTTCAACAAAGCCCTTGTTTTCTATCTCATGAATAAATTCTAAGCAAGAGCACACACACACACACTTGAAAGTGGCATGATGTTTGAACCTATATAGAAATGGTTTGGTTTTTAGTTGTGTTGTCGAAAATATATTTAATTTCATAATATGCGAGCGAAATAAATAAGTGGAATCATTTTTTTCTTCTCTTTTTGCAGAATGAACGACACAAAAGCACGACATTTACGTACATCTGCAATATTGAATGTGTGTTTTTGTTCAATATCGTTTGCCAAGCAGCAACAGAGCGAGCGCACTGACTGCCGTAAAAGTGTGTCTCAATAATGCACTTATTGCATGGCGACGCACAACAAGACACACACAAACGAATAGAGAAAAAAATGTCGAAAGAAATTCAACGTACACGAAACTGAAACAAAATGAGGTAAAATTAAAATATCCTTTATAAATCATATCCCGATGCGCATGCAAAGGCGAAGAGGTTGCGGCTGGATAAAAAAAAAGTTCGATATTATTGTGACTGTTGTATGTAGCGACTTTAGCCAAAAATAGATATTTTACATTTGTTTTCGATTTAGATGCGCTGGATGGTGTGAGTTTGTCGATAAATTTGCTTTCTATTTATTCTGTTTCGCTCAATGCATGGATTTTTGCCAAAGTAATTTTCGGAGCCAAAATAAAAAATAGTCGAACATAAAATCTGTGAAGAGAGAGAAAGAATTATTACAGAAAACTTTCGTTTTATCGTTCTTGTTTGTCTCTGTCTCTGTCTCGTTTGTGCCCGTGCGCCCACAACACAAGTACACATACAGTATAGCAGCGGTTTTTTTTATTACAGAATCATTTGGTTTTTATTAGGTGATAGACACTTGGTTGCATTTTTATGTTTAACAATCGGTTGTGAGATTGCTGTTTTAGTTATAGGATTTTATTGTTATAGCTACTTGGCCATTTCCATCGACCGAAAACGATGACATCAATTCCGGCGCAAATCAATCGTATGCCAAATATATCAAACTTAATCGTTTTATTGAAGTAATCTCGACGGAAGAGCAAAAATTTCACGAATTCAATGGCCATCTCATGTTCGATTGGCCCCGTTGCAGACGTCGCACTGACGTAAAAATAAATAGACCAGAACTTTATTTCTGACAATAAATATTGAAAACGAAACTGTATAAATTACCATGCCACACATTCTGCCTGTGTTCACAATTAATTTGATTATCTCTGTGTTACTTAGCCACTTGCGATCGTTCGTTCATTCGTTCGTTTGCTAGTACGTTTGCCTGCATCTACGGAATTCCCCAAACCAATGGCCAAACACTAATACTAAACCGAAACAACAGGCGTTTTTCATGGATGTGGGAAAATAAGCGAAAGAATACCGAATCGGAGGAACAACAACAAACACCAATAATAAAATGCATTAATTACGGTTTATCTTTCCGAAATGAAAACAAATAGACAGAATGATTAATACGGAGTCATTTGAAAATTTATCTACTGGCACGATACGTAAATCGAGTAATTATTGGCAAACTGTTTTGGAAGTGCTGTGATCGCCGTTCGACGCCACATTTGTAGATTGTGTTCGCCATGCGTTGGCATTTGCTCTGTGTCCATTTCACGCGCGTGTTGTGCCTGTCTCTCCAACCGGCGCTCACCCTGACTTTGAAGCGAAACAAGGGCAAAGCAAAACCGAACACGGAGTGAAACCAAATCAACAGAACACATGGTTGATGGTGTTGGAATGGCAAAACGCTACAGGTGGTTAATATCTCGCAACATTTTTGTGTAACACTCCCGCATTGAAATCGACTTTTTGGTCGAAACTGTTGCCGATTGCCGGAGCAAAGCAATGGCATCGCTTTTTTCCGTTTCTCTAGCAAATATTATAACAACGGCCGCAAATTGAGGTATGCGCTGCATGTATTCGAGTGTAAGTGTGGCTGTGCCGATGCCAACAACGCCAATCCCGATTCAAATGCCAATGCCGTTGCATGTATACATTTCTTCATGCTGGATATGATGTGTTAAGAGTATATCTGGCCACCCTGCATCTTCAGTTGTTATTAAGCACACCCGGAAATTAATCGCTGTCGTTTGATAGAACGAAATAAAAGTGTACAACATTCCGACCGACTGCATATACTATATATATACATGCAGACCATTCATTTACCATTAATATTCTCATACATTCGTGTTTTTCGCATTTCAATGCTGCGAGAGTCCCGACTTAGGTCCGGTTATTCATTTTTCCTCGCCTGACAAGCAAATACGTTTTCAGCGCTCGAGATTAAGTTAGATCTTTTGCAGGCGTTGGATAATATTAAATAGGAAATAGCGTTAGCATGGTGGCAACATTGGCATCGACACTTGCCAAGTCAAGCATTATCATTACAGTGAATAATCCAATAATAGTAAACAGCATTTTCTTCTTTTTTTCGTGCAGTAAGGTGAAAGAGCATATAAAGCGAAATATGAATCGAATATCAGTTTCAATTTGTTTGTTTCTTCTTATGCTCATGCTCATACCAACCCAGCAATTGCAAACAGTAGCACAATACAGCACAACAACATGTAGCGCAGAGCAAAGAACTCTCTGCGACACGGCTGAGTCAAAGCAAATCCAAATCATTGTATCCGTGAAAAGTGTTTTTGCCCGTGCAAAATGTGATAATATGTGAATCATGCTTGTAATACCATCATTACATTGTAAACATTTTTCTGTTTGCTGTGATAGGGGCTGCGCGAATCAAAAGCACCGCACTTCTGTCGCATGTGTTGCTTTCGGCCAGCGACTTAGTCAAACATTCTCGATACATATTACATTACCAAACAATTTCATCCTTATCTACCGTAGCATCAATGGATGTGGAAAACGGAAAAAAAAGAATGAACGGAAAACGAGAGAAAAATAAAACAACAATAGCAACGATGACGATGACGACGACGACAGCGATGAGAATGAAAACGAACAGAACCAAAATGCAAAGAGAATTTTCAGGTGTCGTGCAAAACTGGCAACAATAATGAAACAAAAGGCCAATACCATCACAATATCAAGTCAACCAAAGAGCACAAAGGGACTATGTATCGGAAAATGAACCATATATAATATTTGGCGATGATAATTTATGATGGCGAAATGTAACGTGTCAACTTGTGTCAAACTAGCGCCCGACTATGCACTTTTATACAACGTATTGTCAACATATTTTCAGCACAGTAAAACGGTATATTCCATTTGTTGCTAAACTGAAGAACAAAATTGTGCACATATCTCGACTTGTTCATTCATAGCAGTTTTCAGTTGATGTTTGCTCCATCACCTTCGCTTTTACAATTCGCACGTACACATAAACACACAAAACAATAAACATAAATGAGAGTATCGGTGGAACGGTGTACGTTGTTGTATTGTTTTTTTTTTTCGTTTTGTTCGCATCCGCATTGGCTTATAACATGATGTAATTCGCTAGATAATTTATGGCATTTCCGTCAAGCGAAAGGGAATGGTGACGGAATCCATTTTGCCACCGCCAATGATCTGATCTGCCGACGAAAAGCGACGGCGACAGAAAAATCACCAGATCTCCCTCTCCCATACACACGAACACAAAAATAATGAGAAAATTATTGCGACAGAAAAGTACTTTGCGCTGTCACAGATTTAAAATGAAATACCAGATCCACTTACACGCATTGTGAAATTGAATTAAGCCTAACTCAATCATTATCACAAGTTTTTTGCATTCCACTTTTAGGGCGTCATTCATTCTAAATTTCGTTTGCATATATCTCCCTCTTGCCCGCTTGAATTCTCGCGCAACCAAGTAAATTCGCGTATTTAACTCCTGCTTGGGCCGAAAATTATTGTGGAAATCAATTTTTAGAAGTTTAGCGCGAAACGAAAATAAAGACAGATGGAGGAAAAGAAAGAAAAGCAGTAACAACGAAAAAAACCCGAAGAAATAACACAGATAAAACGACCGTTGCGACTATACTTGTGCAATTTCACTCCGACTTTCGGTTCATTTTTTCATTTTCTTCTTCAAGCTCAAATGTCTGTTTACTCTATGTGTCTGTCTCCCCCATTCCATTTTTTTTTTCGCCGTACGAACCTCATTGCACATCGCAATATCAAACAATCCCACAATACGAATAAATTCAACGTGTTGATAAGTTAAAACTTTATATTTGCGGGTGTTTTCTCTCTCTCTCTCTCTCTCTCTCTCTCTCTCTCTCTCTCTCTCTCT
>NW_022601467.1:2685925-2815402 GCF_009176505.1 Sitodiplosis mosellana
CTCTCTCTCTCTCTCTCTCTCTCTCTCTCTCTCTCTCTCTCTCTCTCATCATGCGACTTAAAAGTCAGGAGTGCCGCACCAAATGCGGAGAATAACAAAATCTAAGGCGGAATACTCTCATCTCGTTATACATTTGCACATTTGAATATTTTATCATCGGTTCGATGGAAAAGTGTAGAGAGAATCTTTCGTGCGCCCGCGAATGATGAAAACAAAAAATTCTAGCGAAAATCGTTTATTTTTCCCTTTGACTCTGCGAATGGTAAGAAAAATGTGAGAATGAGAGAGAAACGGGAAATAAATATGCGATGGAAAATGAAATAGGCAATGCAAAGTTTTTGCGACGGTAACAATCGTGGCCGCAACTCAACGCAAACAGTGTGAAAATAAAAACGCAATATTTTTCTTTGGCATGAAACGTTGTTTGGGTAAAATAACACACCTTCATCCTTTCGGTACATTCAACGTACCCCATACAATACACACTCGACGAAAGCAACTATTACATTCGATTGGAAGTCATTGGTGTGCACAGTGTGCACACGCTCCACTCTGTTCTGGCTCAGTCATCGTCATACTCGCAGCTTGCATCATTTCTCCCTTTCGCACACACAGCCACTAAACGATTTGCCACAAAGATTTTGCATGCACGCATCCACCGTTTCCTTCATTGGTTTTCTGTGATTTAATGAATATATTTTAATATTTAAGGGCTTGTTTGTCAGTGCGACAACAATGGTAGAGCGGATTTTAATGTCTTGACGCCGCTAATATGATATCGCTTATTGTTGCTTAAACAGATCTTTTCCGTTTTCCATTCGTCACACAATTTCTTTTTCTCATCATTTATTTGCCTGACTTTGTCATGCTCGTTATCATCGCTTATTTTTCGTTTCTTTTCTCTCTTTTTTCCACAGTTTGCCTCCCGGTTTCTGTCTATATTCGGTATTTGTTCCACCCTCGCAGAAAAACGTTTCGTTGAGTACATATCGCAATCAGGCCTGTAGCAAGAGAGAGAGAGAGAGAGAGAGAGAGAGAGAGAGAGAGAGAGAGAGAGAGAGAGAGAGAGAGAGAGAGAGAGAAAACAGCACAAAAGGAACGAACAAGACAAATGGAATGATGAAATCTAGTGAAAATATGAATATGCGAGCTAACTCGAATCTCAATCATATCTTTTCCTTTGCCATGCTAGCAAAAGAGAGAATGTAAAGAATAAATATACCAAGATAATAGGAAAATGCAAGCGTAAGCAAACCTTCGTCGCTACTTTTCTACCTTTTTCATTAAAACCAAATGATTTTTTGGTGCTTTCATGCGAACGGAGCATTTCCCTGTTTGGCCGTATTAAGAGAGAGAAAAAAAATGAACGAAACATTCAAAGGCCCATTTCGTCTATTTTCTGCCCCCTGTCTATCATCATGCAAACACAAACTATTGCTTTAATTTCATCCAAAATGGTTTTTTTGCTGCCACTCCTTTTCCTCTCGTTCAGTCTCCATTTGATGAATGTCACAATTATGTCATATTCACACGCATATTGACATTAAGATGGATGAAACATAAAGTTAAATGACACTTTCTCTGTCGCTCTTTTCGTTTCTATTTCTGATTCTCTTTCGCTCTTCGTTTTTCCAAGAATTGTCAATTCAATTTAATTCGTCAACTGGTTCCACTGTATGCCAAATAAAAGTGTATTTATTTATTCGAGAGAAATGAATAGTGATGCATCATCGATCATAAATAAAAACTCTTCAATCTTCATTCATGTTAATATGATTGTGGAAACAAGAGCCAACAATGTGACAGAAGTGAGCGCATTTCGATGTCGGGAAAAGGCCGGGATAACGATTAAAGCAATTATGTTGGAAAGAATAGAGAAAGAGAACAGGCCGTATTGGTGTGTTTATCCTCATTTATCATATTTTCAGCATTTTATGAATATGTCCAATTTATGGGGCTCATTTCGTCAACAAGACCGAAAAAAGATGCGCTCAGTTAAAATTCCCGGTCACAAACTACGATACATCGGAAAGCCGAGTCGAGCCTATACACTCACAGAGAAACTAAAGGAAGAGGCAAGCACTTAAATCATTCAATTCTAATTAAACAAGAAATGGTTTATGTTTATTTTGACATTTCGACGTTTTTTCTTCTCCGTCACATGCACTCGAATGCGCACATACACACACATTCCTCTCTGGCTGCGAACACAATGCACATTGCATATCCACTTCATACACACAATGCATTTCATTTTGTTACCATTTGTAATCAGATTCTTGGGATGTGAGGATCTTGCTGCTGCCATTCAAAACAAGAAGAAAAGTAAAATGTGTAGGCGAAAAAAAGACGAAGAATATGACTGTGAAGTATAAATGCTGCTCGGCGTGTGAGTGTGTGTGTGTGTGTGTGTGTCTGTGATTCAGTATGCGTCAAATCGATGCGAGTTTTGATTATTGAAAAATGTCATTCACATAAAATGAAAATTCAATATTCTTTGGCGCGCGTTCTCGTTCAATTCACCCAGCATAGAAGCAGTAGCAGCAGCACTTTCAGCCGAATACGATGTGCACAAATGTGATGATAGTTTCGTTCCAACATTTCCATTCCTAAATGGCACTATTCCAAAGACTTTCACCTGATTTTCGGTTCGCTCGACATCGCATGCGGTGCGAAAATGTAATCAGAATAAAATATGCTAACAAACGATGCAAACTAAGAAATGCTCAAATTGAAGAGAGAAAGAGAGAGAGAGAGAGAGAGAGAGAGTGAGAGAAGGAGAGGCGGGGAGAGAACGCAAATACACATACATGATATGGGATCCTCACAATACCATCAATGGCAGAGGTAAAAGTAAATGTTTACGGGATCTCGACGTTACATGTACAATTCGCATACGAGCATACCGACTGAAATGAGTGTCTGTGAGCACAGCAGCAAAATTTGCAAGCATGCTAACAATGCATTGAACGGATTTTATCTTTTTGTACCATCATTTCATCTCTGCCCTTCACATTTTCTTCATCACTTGTGTGGCTCAATACCGACAATGGCTGCGAGCTCTTATAGCACTGTCCCAACGCATATTCTTCAGAAAATTGGTTTTCCATTTTCGGGAACAATTTAAATAAATAAAATAACACAAAAAAAATGTGTTTTGTATATATGTGTATTTGCGAATGTGAAAATAGAAACGAGAGAAAAAAACACGCAAAACGCATGTACACATATAGAGAAATAGAAGGAAACCTATCTTAATAGAATGTGTAAAATCTATACACGGATACATTTATTTGTAATTCACTGAACAAATAAGAAAAGGAAGAGAGAGAGAGAGAGAGAGAGAGAGAGAGAGAGAGAGAGAGAGAGAGAGAGAGAGAGAGAGAGATAGAGAGAGAGAGGGAGAGAGAGAGCGTGCGAGTGAAGAAGTGTCATCGGAATAGCAATTTAAATTCACATATTTTTTCAATGCTAGTTTGATTGTTAAATTATCCTGAAATTATCAACTGGCCACTTTAGTCACCATTTTGGCACGACAGACTGGCATTCTGCGAGCAAATAGTATTTTCTGTTCAAAGTGAATGTGTATCGTATCAATGCTCTCGTCCTCGATCGGAATGTTTCAATTGTATACTGCTTATACAAAGTTTATATTGGAATGAGAGAGAGAGAGAGAGAGATAGATAAGAAATAAGCAATATCACATTGACTATCGACGATTTTATCTGCTTCACGCCAACATACGAAACAGCTAGCACTAAATATTCCACATTTTGTCATTCAAATTGATTCATACAATCTTCGTAACAATGGAGAAACTGGCGAATACGGGATAGTAAAGGATGCCGAAAAGTTCAAGGCATATCCCAATCTCAGTTAGTAGTTGGAGTAAAGGAAACCATACAGGAACAAAATGTTCAGTATTCAGGCTAAATTACATGCAAGCACGAGTAAATATTGATGGAAAATTGAAGGAGATGAATGGAAGGAATCTTCTTTTTTTCTACAACAAGAAAAACGGAAAATCAAATATCCTGCGGTTTAGATCAAAATGGATTGGTTTTGTGGCGGCTTTTGTACTGTTTACATTAGTCACTTTCTTTTTTTCTCATTGTCAAATGCCTCGTGGCTGCCATCTCTGCACTATTGAAAATTTCAGTTTTTGATCGCAACGTCTATTAGACTTGGAGGGTGGAGGGGGGGGGGATGTTGGTTGAAATGGTAAGCATTTGTGTGAATTAAAATCGAGCTTTAATGCGAATTCAACCACTTAAGTACATTTCGCTCGATTTACGCCGAATCATTGAGTACTTTCAACACATAAACACACAAACACCAATAAAACGATTGATTAATCCAATGGTTTCCAAGAAGAAAATATAAAATGCTTGTGAAATTGATCGAACGGATTTTTTTTTTCTTCCTCTTTTTCCATTTTAATTTTACGAAATGCATTTGAAACGCAATCGATCTTTCGTTCTCCCCGTTTTTTTTCTCAAATTGTTTTTCATTCGTTGGCAATATTCTCGATCATAAAACACAAAATATACGATAGAATCAACGTCTGCATTGCCTCTCTCACATTTCATTTTTCTTAATATACTTTGATTATTATTACAATCAATTTCAGTTGTTGTTTTTTCCCTTCTGAGTTTTCTGCCTTTATTTCACTTTTTTTCCCTCTTCGATTCGTCTATGAATCTCTTTGATTTTGGCTACCGGCCAAGCGCATCAGAAAAACTGCTTCTACGGTAACGAATGGGTGGAAAAAGTGTAAACGGAGACGAAGATCGTCGTTGCTCGTTTATGAGAATCTATTTGTTTGAATGCGTTGAATCTCTATGCAAAATAGCAGAAATGATGAGGTTATCTCAAAAGGGCGCATAATGAGAGAAATAATCAATTTCAAAAAATTACACAAAATATTTCATGGCATTTCTGCTGGATTTTTTGTTGTTTTTGTTGCAGACACAGAATAACTGAATTTTCAGCGATTTCATCCAGTTATGATATTAGACATAATCTCTTCTCTTTCTCTCTCTATCCGCTTCAAACTCTGTTTTTCTGCGATTTGTATGCCGAGGGAAAATGGGTTTCGTGTTCTCGTTCGAAAAATAACATCCGAATTTTTGTGATGGACTTGAAAGTGCTTGCCACAGAAAAACAAATTTGTGCAATGAAAAGACAAAATGAAAAGAGAAGAGAAAAAAACGACCGGCAACACATAGAAAATGGCATATATTTTGGCTATAGTTATGATAGCGACAGTGAATTAGAGCTGGCTATGATAGCCATATCGAGAGCAAACAGATTGATCGGCTATGTTTTTATTCGTCGACAACTCAATGTCAAGACGGTGTCGGACAAACATTGGTAAAACGGTGCCTTTGTTTTTCGACCAGAGCAAAGTGGATTAAAAGTAACCAGCGAGCTGCTAAAGAGTGATAAGCGGCACATCCACATTCACAAAATGTTTGCTCTCGTTTTCCATAGTCGTTGTCGTTTTGTTGTCGTTATTTTCTTGTGTGTAGTTTACGGTGTGTTTTGTTTGTGTGAAAATGAATTTTACCGACGGATTATGTTGCGCCTTAATTCAACCGCAAAGCTCATCAAATGGTTGGTTGTTGGAATAGGATAAGAGTTTGCACACACACACACACACACACACACAATTACATTATATCTCGGTTCGGAGAGCAGCACTGCACTGTGGTACACGGCACACAGTGACTGTCGTCAATGACGTGGATAAAAATAGCCAACATTAAAAATCGAAATCGAACTGAGAACTGAATCAACCGGTCGAAAAATACATCGATTTAGACTCATTGCAATCATTTTGTCCACTCTTTTTGCTCCTCCATCCCATCGAATACATTCACATATTATTCTTTCACATTACCTTTTTTTCCTTTCATTTTGCTCCATTTTCCATGTAAATTTTCCCATTTTGACACATTTCAATTGTGAATTGTGCACAGTTACATCTCCATCGTCATATTATCATGTAGCGATCATAATTCCTTATTTATGGAAACAGCAATGCATGTGACAATTGATATGGATGATGACAATTAATCAATGAGTCGACGAATACTCGAAATTCATTGTATCGAATAGAAATGTTTGTAATCAGGATGGGCGCGAGCGAAATTGCGGCGAGTGATGGGAAAATAATCGCTAGCCACCTTTTTGTGAATGTGAATGAGAATGAGAATGTTAAATAAATATTGTTTTTCGATCGCAGTGACGAACACGACAAATAATCGGATTAGCAATTATAACAGCAGTTTTGTTGAAAAATTATCTACAGCGAACAAGTAATGCAGTGAATAGAGAGAGAGAGAGAGAGACAGACTGAGTGATTGACGGAGTTCAATCATCAATTGAGACTGAAGTGGCAAAATAGAGAGAACTCATTCGCCGGTGTTTGTGGGTGTACATTGCTGTCGAGGTGACTGTAGATGTGGCTCCGAGTATTTGATTCCTCCGTTGGCATTATACTTTGTTACATTGTTGATTCGTGCCAGTCATCCATTCACAATATAAACATGAATGTTATTCGTCATTGTTTGTCAAATTCAATCGATAGTCGCGAGCAGTAAAATACACACGGTTGAAAATGCTTTACATATCGGACGCCGCATTTCAAGTAGTCACCGAACAAAGCGAACCATAAAATGCACAGTGTATCAACGACGATGAGACCAAGAACCGTACATTAACAACCAAAATGAAAATCCATATCGATTTTGGTACTTCGTATTAATTTATAAATAAACTGCGATCGCTTCAGCGAACTCATGATGAACACAGTGGGCCGTATAGATTAAAATTTGTTGGCCATATTGCGGTTGCTGCACATTTTTGTCACACATTTTTCACATCAAATACATATCGACACGAGCAATGAAGTGCGTGATAAACACACTTGACTGAAACTGAAAGTCGAATATTAGTTGTTTGCTGACAGATTTGATGGCATTACATCGACAACTGACATATGACCTTGCACAAAATTTCGAACAACAAATGATTTGAATGTCGTTTTATTTTCTTTTCTGTTCTACGCAACAAACAATGGCCATTGAAATGCGAAAAGCACAAACCGTTCCAGAACAATGTGACATGAACAGTACATCTTAATGCTCTCAAAACATTGCTCGGTGTAATTAATTCAGGATATTTATTCTATTGAGTCTTGAATTCGAATGAATTTGCAAAATTTTCGATTGTTGTTTAGTCATTCATGTATAAAAAAAATGGTATTCACCAAGGAGAAAGGGCGATTGAAGAGAATACTGAACTTATTTGAAAATGTCGCGGCAAACAATGGAAATTAAGTGCATTTCTATAAACACAAGCATATTTTGTTTTCACGAAACATATTTAATTCTCTGCGTCTTTGAAACAGCGTGTTTAACATTTGGCTTTTTATTTTTGCCCGTTCATAATGCCGTCTCAGTTATTCACATTTTCTTTGCCTTTTGTGTGTCATTATTGCGTTCATGTGGCAACATTTGTTCTACAGTTTATTTCGTTCCATTTTTTCTTTAAAATTTATTCTTCGTTCGTTTATTATTTATTCAAAAGAGTATGCACATTCCACTGACACGTTAACTTGGCACTTTTATTCCATAAATTTGCTCTAGTTATGCAAGAGCCACGGAAAAAGAGAACAGAAGAAGAAAAAACACATAACGAACTCTGAATCAACTGATGATAGCTTTAGTACTCTAAACTCTTTCGTAAATGTTGGTGTGTGATCTAAATGCCAACATGAATGCAGAAAAATACGATTGCCATTAACATTTCCTCCCGATTCAGTATGGAAACGGAATTCGTTTCTTTTTCTGTCAAAACTTTCTTGCAACAATATTTGGCATAGTTTAGTTGTCTAATCAACATTTTGTCTACATATTTCAATGCTCCAATGCATTTCAATTTTTTCCGAGGGCTAATCGGCTTTTTATTGGCAAATTTTCATTCATGTGTTTTTTTTTCTTCTCTGTTGAAAAATTTGAACTTTTGGCACTGTCAATGTCAATCATCCAATTTATGTTGTTTGTTATGCCAAAATCAACTATCTTTCGAGATGTTTTAGGCGAAATGATAAATTATTATTTTAAAATCCGTCAGTTTCATTTGAGTATCATCAGAATCTACGAAATGTTTGTCAGCGTGAAAATGGTGAGCAATTTATTCGATTTAAAAAGAAGAGAAAAAAAGAGTGCATGATGGTAATCATAAAGATAATTGATGGATTGATATATTTTGATGTGTTTACGAAAGGAAAATGCGATCGCACTCTTTTTCTACGTGTCTATAAGCGCTGTCGAGTATTTACATTCTTTGTTAAAATGGTTTGTTCGGGTAAAAAAATGTTGCACCTGATAAGACGATGGATTTACTTACTGTTGTTTTTGGCCTGTAAATCGCAGAGCAAAAGTGATAAATAGAACGAGCAGCAGAAGGAAAAAAGAAACTGCTTTTGAATTGCGTACGTTCGTCAACCATTTGTAATGGGAAGTGGCCAAGCACGTAGCATTCTGCTCTATTGTTTTCTTCATTAACCATGAAGCAAAGAATGCATAAAAAAAACCCTACGGCTCTTCATTTTTCATGGCTATGCTACGTTTGAGACGATAATAATAACAGAATTTTTTTCTTTGAGACAAAAAATTACCGCCATACCAAAAGGATACGTTTAAAGAGCAAAACAAAAAGAATGAATGAAAATCGTTAGAAAACAAAGCAAAAACAGAAAAATTGTTCGCGAATAAATAAAAATATATGAATCTTTGATCTTTCACATACACGACGACGACGACGACGACGACGACGATAGATACGCACGCAAACACTAGCTCGAGATAAGAACGGCATTTCAGCTATATCTCGGCACCATCCATTCCAGGAAAGTTCAGTGTGCATTGCGAAGTAAATACGTCAAGGAAGAAAATTAAACTTTGAGAAAACTAATCTACTCGGGCGCACGCAACAAAAAAAATAATTTAATTTCGTGGAATGGTTTCCAACTATGTGCATCGACAAAGTGTGCCTGAAGGATCACAAAGACTGAACCTGCTAAACGTTTTCCGCAGAAACACAAAGAATCTACCTTGCTCAAGTATTTAAGTTCAGGAAATGGGTAAATTTACTTGCTTTAATCTCACTGAATGCAAATTGTTTTCTTCACAATTTTCTTTATCGCTTTTCTCTTTTATCACTGGCTCTTTTTTCCCTCATTTATTGACTCTCTCTCATTTATATATATACACATTTATATGGATATATAAAAATTTTGATCTCGTCTCCGTTAAAGTCCGTTGTTGCTGTGCAGGACAACCACACAAGAATATAAACGTTGCGCGGCACGGAGTTGAGCGGAAAAATATGAGCTAAGTTTTAAGTTACAAAAAGTCTGACGGAAAAATCACAGCATCAGTTGAAAGACTGAGTGCAAGAAAGTAAGAAAAAAAGAAGAAACAAGCAACTGCAATGGCTTTTAAATCATTTAAACTGTAATTGGAAGAAAATTATTCTATTATAGATCCCGTTTCAAGTGGACAATTCAACTCTCATGGTTCATTCAATCAAAATCACAATTTCAAACAGAGAAAAAGAAATGGTCGACCAATTTTACTCGTCATCCAAATAATTTGTCGCATTTTGGTCAAGATAAAAAACACACTTGATTAACAGCTGTTTCGTTTCATTCCATTTTACACATAGGTAAGTTATAATATGACGAGGAAAAAGAACAAACAAACTAAACTCACCACTTGCGATTATTGTGTATGTGCCGTGAATTTTTCGGTTGCACACAATTTTCTTTTATTATCCTTTCGAGATTTACACCAATGCTACGGCCGCTAAACGTTTCTTGCTTCCACGCAAATCATCAACAGTTCAACCACAGAATTTTTATATATATATTTTTTCTTCTCTTTTTGTTTTTTCACAGTTTTCTTTATTTGCTTCTAAATGGCTTTTAATTGGATTAATTTCGCTGTGAAAAAGTGCTCAGCAATTTGTCGGCCCTTTGGTTTTATGACGATAGTAAATGTGGCGTGCACGAAATCAGCATTTTAATATTTAACTCACTGTGTCTCAATTGGCATCAATTTGAACGCAATATCAGTGTCAAAAACACATATATAATTCTGTTAAAACTGATTACACCGAATCGATTAGTGTTAGTATTTAATCACATTTATGATTCAATTGAGTATCTGTGGGCGCATAGATGTATTAGTCTGTTTCCCTTCGAACGGTGTGCTGTTTGTTTTCAATATAATTTTTTTTTTCTGTACCAGTTTTAATCGCCGACAATTTCAAATGTTGATGATGTTTTTATGATTTTTTCAGTCCCTTTTTACGTATTTGTTTGGTTGTTCATGCATACACTTTTCAAATAAACATTTGTTGAATTTTATTGACTTTTCGTCCTATTTTTTCCAATATTTAATATTTAACTGATGTTTGTCCGTTGATTGGTCGATTCTACAAATCTTGCTTTCTACAAATTCCTCTTATTTGTAATTTTATATTTTTGATTTCTCTCGCTTTGCTGTCGCTTTTCATTCGTCAAAATTGTTTTTCATTCGCCTTTTTTTCTGTTGAAAATCGCTCCTTTGCTCTCTCACTATCGCATCGAATCGTATCAAAATCGTTGGAAAATGTGCACTGATGATGTATTTGAAAATCACAAACGACGGAGAGAATATGAATTGACGTTGATTTTCTCCGTTTCTTGGTTGAAAATGAAAAAGTATTTGTGCTGTAGAGTATTATTTGCCTGATTTAAATGGCATTTACTATGTGTGCACACTATTTTTTTTTCTGTAGCCACTGAAGCACTTTGCATTTGTACCCGAATAAATTTTATTTTATCTTTTCTTGTTGTTGATTGACTTATAACTTCACAAGCACAATCGTCGAACCGTAATTGAACGAAAAATATTATGTCCGTTCCCGTTTATGATTGATTGAAACGAAAATTATGTCAAAAGTTGATCGAAAACTAATTTAAGTGAAAAATTTCGTTCCAATTTTGTTCGGTATTTTATTTTAGCTTCAAAAACTTCGGGCCAACTCAATCCGATTCAATGTGAAAATTTTTGAGCACATTTCACGTGGGGCCGCAAGAAAATATTTCAATTTTATGGCGCCTAGATCGAAATACCGGCAATTCAATTTATATCAATAATCCCCACTGAAATAACAACAACAATCAAATAATACAAATCTGATTTACTTCAAATGTGGAAGAAAATTTTCTTTTTCTCGTTCAATTAATTTAGTGGATTCAAGTTAAGGACCGTTATCACGAAAAACATTTGTACAATCGTACGTTGTTTGGAAAATGGATTCGACGTAATATTCTCACACGGTGCGACGACAGCGAAAAATACTCGACCGGATAAATGGAAGTATCCGAATTGACTGAAGTGATAGAAAAACCACTCGTTGATTCAGAGTCTCCGCGTTGTTGATTTCGAATATCTACTACTCATGTGGCACAATAACAACAGTATCAACGATAGAGCGTTGGGCATGGATAGAGAAGCAATGGCAACAACAACAACAACAACAACAAAACCGACGTCGACAACAGCAACAACTACAACGGCAGCAGCAACATAGCTACTTCATTCAATCCACTTGAAAAATGTTTCGGTTCGGTTACGATTCCGTTTTATTAAAGAATTCTAAATAGCACATCTAGTTCCACATATATATCGTGCACAGAGTGCATGGCATGGCATGGCATTGTTGGTATATCTGTTATCCGATGCAATTTTGAACGTGTGTTCATCGACGCAGTGCAGCTGCGCACTGTGATGCCTTCCATAAGTTATGACGTTAACGTGTTCCCTCCGTGTAGAGTCGTCCTCCTGTCCTCCTTCAATCCAAATGTATTCCTTTGTGTGTAAACATTGAATTGCGCAGGGGAAAATGAACTTATTTCTGATTTTGTCGGATGAACTGTCGTTGAATCGGAAGGGGCAACAGTCGAGCATATCGAATGGATACGCCATTTCGGTGTGGTATCGAAGAATAGGAGAACTAGGCGGAGACTATCACTGGAGAAATTGTGAACCATTCACAACCA
The DNA here is from genome assembly GCF_009176505.1 of Sitodiplosis mosellana. NCBI lineage: Eukaryota > Metazoa > Arthropoda > Insecta > Diptera > Cecidomyiidae > Sitodiplosis > Sitodiplosis mosellana. The sequence continues at coordinate 2,698,044 of NW_022601467.1, forward strand.
TTCGATTCATCCCTATATACACGTACATCATACGGACTTTGTACGATAGTAAAAAACGTTTCATATTAGGGAATTCGGAATAGTGAACGAGAGAGAATTGATATATATATATATATTCAATGAATAAAATATCAATTAATTTTTTTTTCAGCCTCAAATGTACTAGCAAATCAGGATCTAACAAAAAAAAAAGAAATTCAACCATAAATCGTGTTGTAATTTAATGAAAGTCCTTAATCTGTAATTAAAATCACTGCAAGATTTTTTTTGAATTAATGTGCAAACAACTTTGGATGTAAAACGGGTTTTCAACAAGAAGTGACAGAGGCAAGAACGAGAAAAAACGCCATCAAGCCTAAATAAATGCATTCAACAGGGGAAACGAACGAGAAAAAAAAATGTACAAAAATTAACCGCTCCCAGTTTGAACCTCATTGAGCCACATAAATGCACGATTAAAACAAATTATTACCCACTTTATGTGCAACGAAATTATTTACGTGCAAACACAGGCCATTACAGCGAAACATATTCTCATTACTATTTTCATGGTGCACAAATGTCTCTAACCCAAATAAATATGCAAGAAAATCTAAAATCAACAATTTGTTTTGTATTTGACATTTTTTTGTTCTTGCGGAGTTTGTTGCATAGTTTTTGTTGTGGCTTATTTCTTTCGGTTCGCGTATATTTTTTATTATTCGCCAAATCCAAACTGAAAACGAAACGAAAAACTACCCATTGCATGCGCATTCGAAAATGCAAGCAAATAAATCGGGAAAATATAAAATATTGAATGAACGAACGACGAAGGAACAGTAGGAGAGGGAGAGAAAGTGAATGGGCAAAAAAAATGAATCACAGCTGACCCAACGTGTATGCAACTAAGCGAACCTGATTATCGCATTTTATTTCATTTCCCTGTTCTATTTACTGCATTCACTTTATGTGCCAGAGAGTTTTTTTCACTATTGTTTATTGTCGTTGATTTTTAATTAATTACGCTCATGCATGCGAAATCGTTTTACCAACTTCAACTATTTATCACTTGAGCGACAAACAATGAAATGCACCCAGCAGAGTACAATGCAAAATCCACAACACTTGATTCGAAACATAAACAAAATCATTTTTTCCTGTAATGTTGAACAATTGAAAGTTTGGATTTACAAAAAATAAAAGAGACAAAGCTAACAGTTTTTTTTTGAATTTTCGTTCTCTGTGGCTCACAACATAGTTATAGTTAGAATGTACCGTCGAATGACTGATCGTTTTGGTCATATCTAGTGGTGTATTAAATATGAAGATAATTGGCGGTAAATCAGAGTATGAATTATGCATATGCATTACGATTAGGCTACATGGCTGTTGATTGCCATGTTACATTTTCCAGCCAAGAACTGACCAAATTGTGTGCATTCGTGCGGCTTACATCAAATAACCGACTCGTGTTGATGAAACATAAAATTAAATCTTGTAAAAAGGCATTGCACGCAACACATCCATTACACATTTGACTAAGACGAATTGCGTTGTTGATACGGAAGATCATTTTGTGCGGTTTTTTGCGGTTCGAATTTTGAATTTGCACAACAAAAAAAAACATTTTCCGTGCGGCAGGCACTTCTCCTGTTGTTCATTCGATGATGTGATGAGTATGGTGGGGATTGAAGCTCTCGATTCATTTCATCATTTCACTTTGATGGCACTAGATGGCGGTAGTCCGACTGAAGCTCACTACTAAAGCGTGCATATCTTGATTTAAACATTGATTTTGATTTAGATTGAGATTTTTGCTTTTCTCTCTCTGAAATATGAAAATCGAAACAAACAACATCTTTTATTCGATCAAACATTTATTTGGCATTTCATTTTAACAATGACTCTTTGTGCATAATATGGTAACATATTTCCATAACAAATCAAATAATACGTCATGTTTGTCAAGTTTGTTTTGATAATAATTTGCATTCCGTCGTTCTATTTTAGTTTGTTCTTCTGTAGAGTTTCATTTCGCAACTGCTCGTACGATGGTCGAGACTGGAATTTTGATACATTTTCAAATTAGAAATAAGAAAATACAATTTTTACGGTACACGCTAAAAGCAGCATTTGTTTTTGTTTAGCACACACCAATACGTGACGTTAATTGCAATAATTTGTTAGAACGGAATGTTAATGGAATTTTCATGTGCATTTACAATATGTGTGAAGTATTTGCTTAAATATTTATTATTAATTTCTTTCATTGAAAAAAAGACTCAGTATATTAATGGATATTATCGGAGCACAAATAAGCTTTCAAGTAATGTTCATCTTAGAAACTAAATCTTTTATTAATTCCAATTTTGTCTCAATCTTGGTTTAAAAAAAAATCGGTAGTTACAACATTTAGTAAAGGTATTGGAATATTTGTTGGTTAAATTGATTAGATCGGGTATGTCATTTCATTGCTTCAATCTAAATTTTTGTCACAAATTTTAGTTCGGGCGTCTTATTTCAATTGGTTTTTACTAACCTTCCACATATCATTATTCCAAGTTGGGAATAAACGTTTGAAGCTTCGTGGTTCATTACCCTGACGAATTCGAACAATGACCGCACTCTCTTCGGATCGTTCCGATGGGTCATTACGAATATATTGCTGTAATCGCCGAAAAATGGATTAACATTTTTGAAAAAAAAAAAAAAAAATAGACTAACGTAAGATGCAAGTATGAATATGACAAATGACATGTTGATGGTGTTGGGTTGTTAATTGCGTTATGCAAGGATATGACATAAGATGAACTGATCGCTTCGATGATGATAATGATAATGATGGTGTTGATGATGCGAATTAAATAAAAATTTCATCTTGATATCTTACATGAGCCACTTCAATCGATTTGCGACGCTCTTCATGGCTTGAATCTTTGCCCTCCCACACGTACACCTCATCGCCTCCGTCCATAATCATGACATCATCTTCATCCAAATCTTCTTGGTCAAAATCATCCACTTCTTCAACGCGCAATTTGCCATTCGCAAGCAATTTGCAGTGGAACAAACGGGGCTCCAAAAATGGTGCACCTGGTGGATCCAATTCGGTGTCATATTCACCTTTGCCATTGAGCGCTGCCCAAAATGCGGCCGGTTCGGCGTTCTCATCGATTATTTGTGCGTCAATATTTGGAGCAATAGCATTAATGACAACAGAAGCCATTTCTTTTTCGAATTTCGAAGCGCCCTACAGAAGAGATCAAGATAGCACAGCTGCGTGTAAAGATCGATGCCATTGAATAAAACCTTCGTTGCACTTACGAGACCATTCCAAATGAATGCGTTTGATGGTGTTCGCAGAATGAACACATCGTCCGAGGCAAGACTAGAAGCGATCGCATCACGTTCATCGGCCCGCACATCTTCGGCACATGTTCCGCGAATACGGAACAAATGCGTTTTGTCAGCAGCATCATCATGTGTGTACGTAATCAATTTTCCCTTGAATATTTTCAAAAAGTGACGTGGCTCAAAGCCTTGCACGACGCGTACTTGCAACGCTATGTCATTTAATTCGCGGTCCAATTGAGATGTGTACATCGCTGACGAGGCTTTGTCCTTGCTTGAAGCATTTTTACCCTAAATTCAAAGTGGTTTTGTTTATGTTAGAATTAGTTCGTAGCGATTGGGCTAGATCAATAGAATGTAAACACTCACTTGCCAGTAGTAGATAACTACACCTTCTTCGCCACCATGCTTGTAATGATATTTCAAGACGTATGCTTTTGAGCCAAACAAAATTCCAGTTGGTTTGGTTGCAACTGGTTGGCTGTTGTCAATACGCCAAATTTCAACGTCACCCTCTCCATTGTCTGGCATAAAACCAAGAGCACGGCCACCGCTCTTCTTCAATGCACGAATTTCATTTGGATCGATTTCATCTTCCATGCCCGAATCGGAATCGATGTCTTTGGCAGCACGGATCAAACGAGTATGTTGCATACCAATATCACGCCAGGTCGCGAAATACTGTTTGAATGGAGCCGTTTCGGCATTCTCAACAATTCGATGGACTGGCGTCCAGGAGGGGTATTTCTTCGATTGAATAAAGTCTAAATGGATTGATTTTATCAATAGTTTTTGCTTGTTGAACATTTACGACTCATAGATTTTATTAAATTTTCTACTCACTTTGAGCGCGTACAATCGATTGTGATTTCTCTTGTTGCGTAGCACCACGGCCAACCCATACGTATAGGGCCGAACCAGTGTCCAAAATGAAACAATCCTAAGAACATTCAATACATCAAAACTAACAAAATTCAACAAAAGTAGATGAAAATTGTGTATACCTCGCTCTTGAGCATTTCTTGGCGAATGGGTTTGGTGGAAATGGTCTCCACTTTCAATGAGCCACCAGCGTCGGTCACTTTGTACAGAGTAACGGCAGCTGCATCACTGGTTTCGAAAGCAGCATCCTCTTCAGCTGTTGAATCTTCTGGCACCTTATCAGCCGATCCACTGCCCAAAACACGGAAGAAATCTTCTTTGTCATCAAGTGTGCTGAATTCATCTAATTTATATCAATTAAAAATAAACAAAGTCATCCTACTGAAACATTGGAAAATCCTCATTGAATCGCTCACCGAGAATATGCACCGAGGCACGGCCGTTGTGATCTTGGTCTCTGATCTGGTTGGCAGCGCTAATTGCCTTTAATTTCTCGACACGTTTTGAGCTTGGACCAACATAAACATAAATATCACGGTTGTTTTCGAGAATGAAGCAGTCACCCTTGTTCATATTCGACACCGAAAGACCAATTTCACGAACGCGAACGTTGCGCTTTCCTTTAACTTGGAATAAACGTTTTTGTCCACCATCATTTGTGGTAACATGGCTGAAACCGCTTGCAACACCACCAGCCACATATCGAATGCTATTTCGGAAGTAGCCCAGAAATTTGGCCGATTCATGCTCTTGAACTTCGCGATATTGTACTGGGGCTCCGCCGAGCAAATCATCCAATTGAACAGTTAAAATGGCTGCAGCACCTGCTTCGTCTCTGGACGTCTCCAAACCAAGCCAAAAATGAACATCCCATGATAACTTCTTCTTGCTATCCGATTTGGTCTAAATTAAATGGCCATAAGTAATAAAATTAAACGAAACTCATCGCAATTTATGAGCAGCAACACGAATGCGGCACTTAAAATTACCCACTTACATTCAAAACAATGTACGAGTCCCCGGTGAAGAACTTTCCATGGTCAGATCGGGGAACCGCAACCGGTTCGAAATTCTGAAAATAGATATTCACACAAAAATTACGCAAGAGAAAACATAACAAGTACCTATCAGTTTAAGTTTTAGTTTTCTCTCGTTCTCATAACTTTATTTTCGAGCGAAATGCTGCAAATGCTCAACGATCGTAGATAACATATTTATTTTCTTTCTGCTTGTACAAACTGAATAAAACTGTCCGATCAATGAGCACATCAAAGAAAACGAAATGGAAAATCGGATCGATTTGCTGCGGGCACTGAATAAACAAATCCGACATGTGTATTATCGATTCTTAAATGTAATATGTGCGCGAATTAATTTGCAAGCCATGAATGAGTAATTGCATTTAGTATTTATGCGATTTCTGATTTTTGTTTCTCCAATTACTTTTTCTACTTGATGCGATCAAGTAATCGCGCTCGATTGAATACACAATTCATATCTTTCTTCTTCTGAACCGATGCGATCAAAATGCTAATAAAACATTTCTGATGATTTCATTTTGTGACCAGATGTACATATTTTTCATACCATTTGATCGTTCAATCATTTGTCGTATTTATGGAAACAGTTGCTGCGTCAAAAGGGCCGGATTCAGTGGCATGTATGAATTTTTCTTGGACTAGATTCAATGCTAATTTTGTACCGTGTAGCGATTGACTTGTGCGTGCGCGCGTGGGTTCCGCTCGTTACTGCCTCACCAATGACAGCAGCGCATTTTATTAGTCGCGAACAACGAAAAAATATGGCGCAGCATTTTAATATAAATTATGTGCGACATTTGCTCATCGCTTTTCATCTCATATTTAGTGCGTAACACGACTGCAATCAAAATCAATAGTTGCGTGCAGAGTAGCACGCGGTGTGTGCGGTCTAATCTATATTTATGGCATGTGTTCGAAAGTCCGATGCTTTCACGTTTAGTTTTCCTTCTTTCTTTCTTTTCTTCTACTTCTTTTCTCGGCGTTGCTTTCAAAAATGAAATTCTTAAATAACCGTTTATATCATTTCTATCAGTAAACGATTACTGCATATCTTGTATATCTGCGTATGATCTTCTCGTTATTGAATCCACCGCGTTGTTGATTAAAACTGCATTTGTTCTGCAACATTATGCAGAAAAACGAAGAGAAAAAAACACTGTTTACTTGGTTACGCTTATCGTAAGTGTTATACTCAGCTTTAGTTTTTACAACCATTATGCCGGTTGTTCATCTGTGAAAATGAAATTTTTTTTTCTTTCTTTTGCTGTGTCTTCGAGCGTTCGATAGGTAGAAGATAAAAATAAAAACAATCTATTTTGATTTTTTGTTTGTTTGTTTGCTTCTTTCTTTTCTTTCTATTTCACTGTTTGATTGGCATAATTCAACCCAAAAACAATGTGAGCGGAGCCTTCAAGATGAAGCCTAGCATAATATTTCATTTGCTAAATTGGTTATAATAGTACACCTACATACAGCTACTAGTCAACGCTTAGTAAATCGCTGTAATCGCTTTTCACACAAATTGTCTTGTTGCTGCTACAATTTTTCGTGTTAGCCTCTTTCTCGCTGTTAACTTAAAACCAGTGAAAAAACAAAATCTCATCTAACGTCTCCTTTTAACTGAAAGATCAAAATTCACTGAAAAATGAGCTGTCTTCACTGGCCTGACGTATCTTGCAGCAATTTAAATTCACGCCAAAGCGAGAGCTATTTCTTAAAAAAAAACACACACATTATGCGCTCCGGTCGAAAGCAATGATCGCCAGACATACGGACACTATGGATGGATGGATGGAATAGCATATCTTTCTATCTCAGAAGTTTCTACAAATGCATTTCGGTGCTCGAATAGAGTGTGTGTCTGCAGTCATTCGCGCGTGCTCTTTTTGCTCTGCTCTGCTGATTGTAATCGAGCGAAAGCGACAGTAATTGGAAAAAAAATCCAATGCACAAAAAACATATGTAGTCCACACACCGACCAAAAATTCTAATTTTACATCAAACTATTGACAAACGAGATTCACATTTGGTCGGTTTTTCACCCATAAACGATCACATTAAATATCATACGATCTTTACAGGGACGAACTCGGTCTTTTTTTTACAATTACAACGATATATTCCACCACAGAACAGTTGCATCTATTTTGAGAATTTTGCACCAAAAATTGTTGAGTAAACGAACCAGAATTTGACATCATAATCATAATGGCATCCAAGAAAAATGAAGAAGAAAAACAGATTTTTTTCTGCGCAATAGATCGACAACATGGTCAACTAGCAAAACAATTTCCCCGTTATCCGTCATTTTATTAATAAAATGCTACAGATAAATTGAAAGAATTTTCATCAGAAACGGGTAAACCAATGAAAAATTCAAGGAAATAACCATGTGTCACTACTCTGGCTTGAGTCAATTGGTTTGAGTCAACTGATTTGTCATTCACCGAAAGTCAAGCCAAAATTCCTTGTCATGTAAAAATGATGGATTCGGAGAAATTTCGCATGTTAATAAATCTTCGAGTAAGAGAATGAGAAGGTTGAACGAAAATCGATCAAGAATGTTCAGTGTGCTCCCACAAATATATAGCCAGATCATCAATTATGGCTCATAAGACTTTGTATCCTTTTACTCATCGTATTTAAAGCTACAGATGTTCTAGGCATTTTGCAACTTTGCAAAGAAAAGAAAACAATTTCAACGAATCCATTTGAAATCACGTCAATGAATTCTTTTAATGCTATCCATCGGACACATTCATGATGATATTCACAACAATGAATTCCCTAATTAATCGCATAAATTGAAATCTGGATTTTCCGCCTTTTTTCTGCCATTTAAAAATGTAAATAAACCAAAATTTACGACTTGAACATAGAATCGCATAAAACGAAAAAAAAAAATTGAAGAGAAAAAAACCTTACCTCAACTCGCCAAATTTCTAAACCGGCTGCCCGGCCTGCATTTGTAAAAGCGGAATGCATGACGGTTGGTCTTGAATTTTTATTTCCCTGTATATTTGTAGCGGGCTGTGGAATTACTGCACTTGCACGTCCTCCGGTTGTGGCTGCCAAACTAACACTAGTCAATGACAGTACCAATAGCAAACTGTGAACGAAACAACAACAAAAACTATGAACCAAATAGTAAACGATAACAGGAACAAACATGAAAATCTCATTTCTCATATTCAACCAAATCAATTTACATATATTAATTTCTGTGCCAATCTCGTGAATTGTCCTAACTGAGGTGCACATTTTAAGTAAGACGCGATGTCTCATAACATTTCATGGATTTTCCACGACGTACATACCGTCGAATGATACACGCAAATGTCGGCGAGACAGAATAAAATTTATATCAACATATTTCGCAGGTTGTTATAGAGATTACCTGATGATTCATTTTAAAAATGGGTTTTATGCACGCAAACCAACCATTCCAATGGAAAATAGGTGCCAAAACGAATTATTAAAAAAATACAACGAAATGGAGAAAAAAAGAAGAAAAAAAAACACCTTCCTGACCATATTTAATATAAATGGAATTCTAACGAGAATGTCGCGTTTTAATTAATTAAAATGTTTAAAGCATATTATCACTTCAATGAAGCAGTTTTTTTTTTGTTTGAGTCGTTCATTACTTTCACAGTTCGTTGATTATAGGCCAACTGTGCATTGTTTCGTTGGATAAATAAGTGTTCGTTGTGAAAATCAATGAAAAATTGTACTTTAATTCGACTTGCATTGCAAACTCTACTCCATATTTATTTATAAAAAAAAATTGGAGGTCCAAAATAGAGAATTTTCTGAAGAAAGTTCGTGCCAGACAAAACAAAATAGTAAATGTAACAACGGAATTTCCATTTGAATCAAAGTCAATGTTCTAGTGCAAGGTTTTATCGTAATGTACAAAGTAATGGATTATGCTATTGAATTCAAGATACCTCAATTGATAACTGTTGAATGTTTCCAACGAATGCTGTGGACTATTGTATTTTTGTTTATTTTGTTTTGTGAACACTTTATTGGTACTTAACGAGAAACGATACTCGTAAAATCGCTGTTATTCCCACTATTTCTTTTTTGTTACTGTAAGCGATTCGCTTGGCACTTCTTTATTCTTATAACTCAAACTAACGACTGATACTGTTACCTGCACAACGTTGCAGCGCGGCTCAATGTCTGATGAACGCTATGGAACGCACGCGAAGCACGCAAAACGCCGGCTTCGGCCATTTTCGTTACGATTTATCTATTATTGCGGGAAGAAATAAAAAGAGAAAAAAAAATATAAAAAGAAAAAAATAAAAAAAATAAAAAATAGCGATAAAAGACACACACACACACACACACATACACAAATATACATTTATCCAATATATACACACGCACACGATCTTTGTGGCAACAATGGAACAAAAACAGAAACAAAAAGCAAAAGTATACAAGTATATATCGGATGAAACTTTATATTTCGAATAAAACAATCAGCAGATCGTCAAGTAGAACTATGCGAATCAAATTTTTTGCGAATGTGATGTCAATGGAACTGCTACAACTAACTATGACATTTATCAAAACACAACCAAAATACATTCTTTTTTTGATACAGATTTTATTAATAGATCAAGAGAATGATACAGCTAGTATTCCACGAATCTAAACGATACCATCATAATGTTGCTGATTCATTTGACTTACGGTGCACGTATATAGCCGAGCAAGTATTCAAAATATTTCGAACATTAACGGGCTGAGTCGAAACGAATCGATGAATTCAAGGTACAGAATTGCATTCATATGCTTTTTTGTTCTAAAATAAACTATTCGACACAGTTCAAAGAGGCATACATATCTTGGATATTTCTTTACGTGTTCAACGCAGCTGATACAATGCGCCTAACTACAATTGTAGCAAATTCAATTGAACATTGTTTTCCCAGTTGTTAGTTGTTTGGTGACTAATTTTTTGCGCGAGTAGTCAAGTGTTGCAGCGGTCTGAGTGAATGCAAAGATACTGGAATTGTAGCTTGTATTCAGTGTTGTTCACCATTTCAATGTGAAAACAAACAGAAGCAAGAGCAATGTAAATTGACATTAAACACTGATTCAAAGCTTGGTTTTTTTTTCTCTCCAAGATCCATTTAAATCCGTATTTCATGTTTGCTTTGTAAGTCATTAAAGCGACGGATTTTGGAATTGGTTTGAACGCTAAATACGAGCTACATGACCAGTTCAAGGCAACTCCACCATAACATATGCGATTTTAATTAAAATTGTTTATTCTATTCGTTTTTGTTCTTTGCATTGGCCAAGTTTAAGGTCACAATAATTTGGACAGTCACTTTCAGTGTCTCTTGTCTCAAATCATCTAATTATCAATCAATTTAAGTTTGGCGTTATAACGTAAAGACCGTTTACGGAACACAAAGCAAAACTATGAAACCAGTTTTTGTTTGGATTATGTAATGCCTTCAAAAATGAAATTTTACTTTCTACCTTATCATTTTTCGGCGAATATGTTGTTTGAATTTATTTTTGATGCGTCACCAAAATGAGAGTTTTTGATATTTGTTCTCATACTGACTACTGTATGAAGAAAATAAAGTTTTTGTTCGTTAAAAACTGAATCAAAGCGTTTGTTTTTATCTGAAGCAAATTTCCGTTGCGTAGAGCAAGAAAATATTTGGTTCCAATGACTAATTTTGACAAAAAAAACCAATCCTGGTTAAAGATTAAAAAAAACCGAAATATCTATCACTTTCATTTTTATCAAAAATGATAAAAAATATTGTTATAACGACACATGTTTTATTTTGCAACTTATTGAAAATGTCATAAATTACCTCAACTCTGAAAAAAAACGTCACATTTGGGATTTGAATCACACACCAGCCTTTCCATCATATAGATGAATAAGTTTGCCAGCATTTCAATGATTGCAATGTGTTTCTATGGTATATACATACATACATGTCATAAAAACATCAAAGAATCGTCATCCAACAACATACTGAACATTTCTTATTTTAACGTTTAATGTTTGACAAAAAAAAAATCACTATCCCCCTGTGATTCTACTACATGAAAGAAAACCGTTCTGAATTGCAATTCATTTTGCTTTTTGAAAGCCAGTTTGTTTGTCTTCCGAATGATGTTGGCCGATGGCAACATCCAAAATATGACTATGACTTCATTTTCAATTAACATTGTACCTAATGAACTAATTATGATTTTATTTAGCTGTTAAAATGTTCTCGTATCGCTTGAGAATTTCCAATTTTCAATGTTATCGTTTCCGTGATTCGCTGCTTGCCGAACGAGTTTTTAGATTAACATTTGCACCAAACTCATTTTATTACTTAATAAAACAAGAGAAAATAAAATACAATGAACAAACGTTTCACTTAATTTCACAAATACAACCAAAAACCAAATATACATCGTCCGGAATCGTGTACTGTGCATAAAAACCTAAACCAGTTTTTACCTTTTAATTTTCGATATATATTTAAAAAAAAAAACGATACTCAATAGATCTTGTGTGTTTACACACACTGTACAATACAATAAAAACAAAAACACTGGCAAAAATTGAATTTTTGCGAGTTGTTCGCGAAAAAAATTGTTTGACCACTTCACGGCAACGATTTCAAATAAACTGACTGATCAATAAGATGTTGTGTTGATGTTTTATTTATGTGCTTAATTTAGGTTGATTAAGGCGCTAAAATGATATGTGCTGTGTAAATGTGTTTAAAGGCCGAAATGGGAAGCAAATAGACGAACGTCTCAACTCAACTAGCTGTATTATACAGCGTAATTATTAATATGTTCACTGGAGATTTGTCGGTCATCTACAATGTTATGTAGATTAAACAGTGTTTTTTTCGTCTCATCTGTACATTTGGTTGTCGTTTTTGACATTTTTGTGTCTGTGAGCATCGTCGTCGTCGTCGGCATCGCAAATACATGTACACGCACATAGCGCAAAACATAGAAATGTAAGCGGTTAGCGCAGTGACGGGCAACATTTGCATCTCCACTAAACCTATTGAACGTGAAATATCTGCTAGTTGAGATGCTTTAATCATTTCGGCCCATTGTGCCCATCACCATATATAGTATAGTTGATAACAATAATTCTGGATGAAAATAGACGAAAAGGAAAAAAAAAACTTTAAAAGTTACAAAGATCATCCGATAACGAAAAGATTGAAAATGTTCGATTGTCATTGTTTTTTGCTCGGCGTCAACGTAATCATTCACACGCAAAATCATTTTTCTGAATGCATTTTGAAATTGAACCTTTTTTTGTTCGTTTTTTTTCTTCTTCTGCCTTGCGATAAAGTTCATAATTACTTCAATCAACAACTCTTGATTCGAATTCTCAGAAGCTCAAGTTATCACGGATTACCCTCTGGGATTTCCATTAAGCAAGTGTCTCGTTTGCGTAAACAAATACGGTGTTTTCAAAACACTACCTTTATGATTGTGACAATAAATGGTCTTGATCGACTTTCCATAGTGTAGATGATGATATACATATGATGTATGCTTTGAACTATGTTGGATAGACAGAGAGCATAAACAGTACCATATTGAACCGAACAAATAACGCAATTCGTATTCGCTGCACATAAATGTATTTATTATGAGTCTTAAGTTAAATCTCTTAACGGCTGTAAATTATTATTCAAGCCAATCAATCAAATTGTACATGTTAAAGAGAGAGTAGTGTTTGTTTTGAACCAACAAATTCACAGTATATCTTTCAGATCCTATCTAACTTTTATGGAAATTCAGAAAAATTTCTTTCGTTTTTGCTTTTGATTTTGGTTCCGATTCTGGTTGCGATTCGGTTGATTTTGTTGTGCGTAATTGAATCCAATTTTGTTTGCTTTGCGCTGCTGTAAATGTGGCGGTAATACTTTCTGCAATTTTACCGGTTGTTCGGGCTTTGGCTCAGTGGGCGCAATCAATTCGTAGCATTTGGATCTAAGACCACCGTTCAAAATTTCATTTGCCAAATCGACGAGCTCTAATTTTTTGAATATTACTATGTATCGTGATCCGTCGGCGGTGTTATGGCTTCTCGATTTCAATGCCAAGCGGCTGGCAATTCTGTAATGTAAAATGCAATTTTAGTTTACCTCTCAAACGATGAACGATTTCATCGATTGATACTTACTCGTGGAGTGTTTTTCGTTCATCCTTAGTGAATTCTTTGGAAAATGCTAGATCATATGTGGCCGATTCGTTAGTCTTGTATTTGGTCAAATAGTCTACAAAAAAGTTGTAGTTGAGTTTTGTCGAATCCGACAGCCCCAGTCCACTTCGATCAACCTTCATTTCGATGCTGATCGGTTGTTCAATACCATTTCCGGCAATACCAAGCGAACCGCCCGTCCATCCAAGCATTTTCATCATTTTGAAGCCTTTATTACCTTCATCTAGCTGTATCTTTTGTGCATTGTTCGCGGCTGCGCTTGTATCATTACCATTTTGTTCGACATCAACACTCACCGTATGCACCGATTTTTGCTAAACAAAAGGAGAATTTTTGTGTTTTTCAAATTAGTTCGGAAATCGATTCTCTTTCTTGCATTCAGATTTGATTTTGCTTACTTTAATTGTGTAGTGGATTTTTCTCGCCTTCTCCAGTGCCAAGTCGAATGCTTGCACTTTGGCCTCTTTTTTGCCGGTTGTAATTGGTGCAGTACTATAAACGGTGCCATTGATTCGAACAACGCACTCAAGTGTCGTTGCATCGGATTGGCATACTTCGACGTCACACTTTACCGTGGATCCCTGTTTTGCGGCGCTTTGTTGTAGAATGTTGATACTTTGTTGTTGGTCCGATTGAGCAATGGTTTCGTAGATGATGAAACCGGTGTTTGGTATGCGTTTTGTCTGTTTCAGCGCTGGTGGTTTTGTTTGGATTGGGTTAGATGGAGCAGCATCTTCGTTCTGTTTTGGGGTTGTGTTTTCGTATAATGGATTCGTTGAGAAGCTCGGACGAGGCATGTCGCCATCATCGCTGTCATCGTCGGATTTTGGGGCAATTTTACGCTTTTTTGAATTATCAACTGTATTTGTATTTGTACTGCTTGTGGATTCATCATTTGCGGATGGTTCTAGTTTTCGAAACGAACTTTGAAGCGATGGAAATGCTGCTCTTTGACTTGTACTTTGATTGATTGTCTTTGTGGCTTGTGAATTACGTCCTACTCAGAGAAAAACAAATTTCAATTAAAATTCAAATAAATAAATCGATGTGAGTGATATTCAGAGCTGTAAAATACTGACAATTCTTTCGTTTTCTACCTTTGGCTTTGGCACTAGCCGCATCGCTTGCCCCAACGAACGTTCGCTTGAGCCGACCGTTTCGCAATTCACGGAATTTGGCTGCAACATCTTTCGACAAATGTGCTACGCGTTCCATGGTTTTATTCGGATATTTACAGCCAAGAAACTCAATATTGGTGAACACCTGAGCCAAACACACTAATTCGTTTTCGGGGAATTTTTCTTTGTGCGCATCGATGAATGCCTTTCGTAGTTCCCAATGCTCATCACTCTCATAATCGGCTTTGTACCGATTGACATCCCAATTTGTTGGAAAACTCATTTTTAGCTCTGTAAAACAATTTACTAGGATTTGTTCGAAAATAAAACTAGAAGAAACTTAGTAAACGATGTTTTTTTGTTGTACACACGTTTTCTGCTTGATGTTTTAGCTACAATACTAATGAGTAGAAAAAATAAAAATGGCGAACACGCACATCTACTGTCAAACGATATGTCAATGTCACCCATCGCCTAATGAGTAAACAAAACTAAACGTTTGCAAAGTGTGTGAATTATTGTCGCTTGTGAATTTTACGATTTTCTATTGAATAAATTTGTTCTAAGTATAATTGAGACGAAGAATGTCATCACCATCGCCAGCTAAAAAGAGATATCGTCGTGAGGAGCAAGGGGAAAAGAAGAGAAATTCAGACAGCGATGACGATAATTATGTGCCGTATGTGCCGGTTCGAGAGCGTAAGAAACACGAATTGATGCGATTGGGTCGGATAGCACACATTGCCGAAAATGCAAATAAATCGTCCAGCGAAAATGAAAGTGATAACGAACAGAGCCAGGAGGTGTTGGGACGTAAATACAACATCAGTTTGTTGGATCAGCACACGGAGCTCAAGAAATTAGCCGAAGCAAAGAAAATTAGCGCCGTCGAAAAGCAACTGAAAGAAGAAGAAAAGATTTTGGAAAGTGTTGCCGAACGAAAGGCATTGATGGCTGCCTCTGAATTGGCCAAAGCTATCGTATACGAAGATCCCATTGAAACCAGTTGGAAACCACCACGACACATTCTCGCCATGCCCAAATTTAAACTGGATGAAATCCGTCAAAAACATCGCATTCTCGTTGAAGGTGAAGAAATTCCACCGCCCATTCGAACATTCAAAGAGATGAAATTGCCCAAATCGATATTGTTGGCACTCGTAAAGAAGGGAATCAAGAAACCAACACCGATCCAAGTGCAGGGGATTCCAACGATTTTATCGGGTCGTGATTTGATTGGCATTGCATTTACTGGTTCGGGAAAGACATTGGTCTTCGTTCTACCGATCATAATGTTTTGCGTCGAACAGGAGGTTTGCTTACCATTTATTCGAAACGAAGGACCGTATGGTTTGGTCATTTGTCCATCACGTGAATTGGCCAAACAGACGCATGAAATCGTTCGATTCTTCTGCGATAGTTTGAAACAAGATGGTTTGCCTGAGGTGCGTTCATGTTTGGCTATTGGCGGCGTACCCGTCACCGAATCCATGGAAACCATTCAGAAAGGTGTTCACATTATGGTTGCAACACCAGGCCGATTGATGGATATGCTGGATAAGAAAATGGTGAATTTGCGAGTGTGCCGATATTTGTGCATGGACGAAGCGGACAGAATGATTGACATGGGCTTTGAAGAAGATGTGCGAACCATTTTCTCCTACTTCAAGGGACAACGACAAACGCTACTTTTCTCAGCTACTATGCCCAAAAAGATTCAAGTAAGCAAAACACTTTATTTCTACTATCACTGGTGGTTATTTCGCTCAATATTTACTTATTGTTTCATTTCTCATTTGCTTTAGAATTTTGCTCGATCTGCGTTGGTGAAACCGATAACGATAAATGTGGGACGAGCGGGTGCTGCATCGATGAATGTCATACAAGATGTTGAATACGTGAAACAGGAAGCTAAAGTTGTTTACCTCTTGGAATGCTTGCAACGAACTCCACCACCAGTATTGATTTTCGCTGAAAAGAAACAGGATGTCGACGCAATTCACGAATACCTATTGCTGAAAGGTGTGGAAGCTGTCGCAATTCATGGTGGCAAAGATCAAGAGGAACGTTCAAAAGCGGTCGAAGCATTCCGTTCTCAGATCAAAGATGTTTTGGTTGCCACTGATGTCGCTTCAAAGGGTTTGGATTTCTCGAACGTACAGCATGTAATCAATTACGATATGCCAGACGATGTCGAAAACTACGTCCATCGAATTGGAAGAACGGGACGTTCATCAACAAAGGGTTTGGCCACCACATTCTTAAACAAAGCCACCGAACAATCGGTGCTTCTGGATCTCAAGCATTTGTTGATCGAGGCCAAACAGAAAGTGCCACCATTTTTGGCAGAACTTTGCTCCGAGAGCGAACAACTTTTGGAAGTGGGAGATACACAGGGTTGCAGCTATTGTGGTGGTCTGGGTCACAGAATTACCGAGTGTCCAAAATTGGAAGCTGTACAAAACAAGCAAGCCTCAAATATTGGACGTCGCGACTATCTTTCGAATACAGCGGCCGATTATTAAATGTACTCATCACAGGATATACTCATACTTACTCCATTTGTTTGAATTTGTATTTCAATTTCTCTTCTTATCAAAATGTGCAGATATAATTGTATTCACGATCATATATTCGTTAATAATAATACGGCATTAAATTTTGCAATTTATTCAATTTTTTCGTTTAATTCCTAAATTCAATGCAAAAATGCACTGTATACA
Organism: Sitodiplosis mosellana; assembly: GCF_009176505.1. NCBI lineage: Eukaryota > Metazoa > Arthropoda > Insecta > Diptera > Cecidomyiidae > Sitodiplosis > Sitodiplosis mosellana. Next base: position 2,715,373 of record NW_022601467.1, read on the forward strand.
TAGTAGTAGTTGTTTTTGTTTGAGAAGAAAATAATGAAAAATATGAAAAAAATATGAAAATGATTATTATTTCTGTTGTGTATTCTTCCATTCTCTTTTTATCCGGCATTCCTTTCATTCGCCAACGGTTCTATTTTAGAAATGACGAATGTTAAAAATTACGTTATGCTTTGATTTACAGTTTTACAATCACAGACAGCTGTTCGATCGTAAATCGCATATCATTGTAGAACGTCAATATCATGCTTTCATTTGTGTTGAGCTTTTGATTTTTTTTTAAATTTCATTTCAATTTCGTTTCTTTTTTGTTTTGTTCGTTCCTGGTAAAAAATAAACCTCCCTTTTGCATTTGCTCCCGATTTTATTTATATGGTTTACGACTATGTGTCAAGTAATTCCGAAATAATTTGACAGTCGGGCTTCTCCTTCAGGAAGGTGGTAATACCTTTTAATGTGACCGAGGTACCGGTTACATCCAAATATCGAAGATTGGGAGCGCATAGGGCTAAATGGCGCAGGGTGACATCTAAATTTGAAGAGAGACAAATGATTCGTTTGTGAAAAAAAATGCAAAATAAAAAGTAGCAATTCTGAGGCGAAGTTAAAAATATGATTGAAGCAAAGAATTAACACAAAGTGATCATAAACTCCAAATGGAGGATTGGTTTCTATTGTCAAAAGGTACGCTTCAACGAAGCCATCTCTTGAGGTTTCTTTGGAAATAAATTAAAATCAGAAAATTAAAAAAAAATTTTTTTTGGCACAATTGAAACTTTTCATAGTGCCAAAAATTCGGTTTTCAATAGAAGCGGTCGTTTTTCCATTAAAATTACCGGTAACATCCAAATAATTCCGAACAGTGATCCGTTCGAGCAACGTATCTGGCGGTCGTAGTTCAGCTCGTATCCAAATGATATTTTCTTGTACGTTGTGCCGTGGCATGCCAAAGCTACACATTCCTCTGTCGGTTATATAATTACCACTACCGTTGAGCATTGTGTTGTGGTACCGCATCGTACGATATGGTGCGTCTGCAATCGGATACAAATTTCGCACCTCCCACGAAATTTGTCTATTCAATAGAGGGGAAAATGAACAATTTCTGAATTTATTAGAACAGTAAATTTTGCTTGAATTGGCATTGAGTAATTTTCATTGAAATTTACCTATTCATGTTGCCATTTTCATCGTTATTCGGCGATCGTCGGTGCTGTACAATGATCAATCGTTGTCGGTTTTCATTTGGCGGATTTGCCGGCTGTTGTCGATTCGATGGGCCAGCCTCATCGTTTGCATTATTATCCGTGTTTGCATTTGCGTTTGCATTTTCCTGTGAATTTGATTTGGCTGCTTTTATGGAATCATTTTGATTTGTTTGAAGGCCTGACGGTCCCGGTTGACTACCACCATCCGTGTTTGCATTTGTGTTCGTGCTAATTGTCGCGGTATTTTTGCTATCGGTTTGTGGAGACTTTGATTTTTCGGAACTAGACGAGGACGAACCATGGTTGCATTTTTTTGGGGTTGACGGTGCATTCGATTCATTTTGGCTCTGGTTATCAGCAGATTGATGCTGATTACCCGATTGTCTTTGGCATCGAAGTGGTGCTGCAAAGACTCGATCGTTCGAGTCTAATATGAAAAAGGATTAAAAACATATTACAATGATAATCGAGTGAGTAAATGATCAACCAAGTACCTCTCCCATTGATTATGCCAATGACACAGTGAAGTCCGTTTGTTTCACGTATCGGACTATCAAACTCGTTAGACCGTTCGGCATTGACATTTATCATTCGGCCATTTTGCAATATCACTTGAATACAGTGAGCCTGATGTGGTGCATTCGCATCATCGTTATTACCGCTTACTTTGGCTCCACCATCTTCACCACCATCACTATTGCCATCTTCGCTGTCTGTGCTACAATCCGATTCATCCTCTGATTCAGGCTCACTTTCCGATACAATGCTATCATCTTGCCGATGTGTTTCCTTATTGCTGTTGCTATTGTGTTTACTTTTTTCACCCAAATGTTTCGCCGACTCGTCGGTAGAGTCATTGTTCCGTGGTTTTGGTTCGTATGATTCACTGTCATCGGTATCGGAAGGTGTTTCATCGGTTGATATATAATTTTCGCGAAACTCAGCCGGGCAATCCATTTTGATTTCACGTAGCGTTGACGTGATATTGAAGCATTGAATATCACTATCAGAAATCGGTGTATCGCGTACGTCCAAATACTAGACGTAGAAAAAAAAATGGAAAATTAATTTTTGTCACTCTAATTCACCCGTATTTGCTTACCTCTAGGCTCTTGAATCCAAATCGTGTGGCAATGCTGCCGTATGGAACACACCCTTTGAGTGTGGAACATCCGCGTAGATTGAGTCGCTTTAAATGTGGCAGTTTGGAGAAAACAACGAGATCATGTGTTTCGAACCAGGGGCACTTTTCTAATGAGATTTCCTCCAGCAACTGAAGGTATTCATCGATTTTGGTGAACAGTCTGGGCGAGCGTGGCAACGTTATTTGGCAACCATAAAATATCAAGTGTTTCAGTGTCGCAGGAAAGTCGGAAATTTTCACCTAAGCGCATGCGAAAAAAAAAATAAATCAAATTAGATTTTGAATACGCATTCGAATCAATAGAGTCCAAATGTTTACCTTTTGAAAGTTGATGTAGCCTTCACGAATTTCAATTGTTTCAAGACATTGGCAAGAGGAAGACAATTTTCGCAAGACTTTCACGGTGATTGTATTATTCTTCCACTTTTCTGACGGATACTTTGTGACGAAGCCACGCACCTTGAATTCGTTGATGTCCCCAATTTGTAGCGCAGACAATAGTTTCTTTATTTGCCGTCCCATCATCCGTTTCGTTGCAAAATCAAATGTTTTCCAGAGGCGACGGTCTTCGACCAATTTCAAAAAATGTTTGCATGTTCTAAAATAAAACAATCAACAAATGATGATATTCAAACAATAACCGATATTTATGATGATGATGACAAGAAAACGGGTTTGCCCTTCGTAATCGTTATGACACTCACTTGGAAAGTGCATATAGTGTGGTGCTCTCACAATTTTGTAGGATTTCCAAAAGCACTTCATCGGTGAAATCAAGCAATTTGAATACGCCATCATCTTCTTCGGCCGGGGCTATGAAACGCTTGGCCGATAAATTCGATTCAGCCGCATCCGAGGCACGACGTTTCCTTTTGTTGGCCTCATTTTTTATTGGCCGATTTGCATCTGTGGTTGATGTTGATGGCTGAATATCGTTGTTCACTTCCTTCATTGGAAATGCACTCGAAATCGATGAGGTAATACACGTATCGACTGCCTACTAAATAATAACTTTGCAACAACAACAACAAAATAAAAAGTAAATACACCAAAACATGAGACCAAAATGATTATATCGACTTAATTGCACAAATACACATACACACACACACACAGAGAGAGAGAGAGAGAGTGTGTAAGCCCTTGAAGGTGATAAATCAATCGCAGTTACTGAATTTCGTGCATATCAACGGCAAAGCAATTCAATTTAATTTCGTGAAACGCACAAATTTTTTTTTCCACCAAAAAAAAATAATGGCTGGAACGCGACTTTTTCCGATGGTATTAAAACTCTGTGCTGAAATCTTACCCAAACTATTTATGTGACTGTGTTTTCGATATATTTTTTTCATCTATTTACGAGAAGACTTTGTTTTTTTTTTTGTCAATTGAATGAAACTTATCTTTGGCACCGAATGTCAAAGTTTTCTCTTACAGGCCTATGTTGTCGTCTCACTCCAATCTAAATACATTATACAACTGTTGCGATGTTTGCGGTTCATATTCCGTTTTCGGTATAATGGCTGGATGATCTGACAAAATGAAGTAGTAGATTTTCTTTAGATTGCGGTATTTCTTCGTTTCGACTTGCGGTATCGGTACAATAAATAAATGCGTACAATTTTTATATTATATTGAAAATTAAATCGAAATTCAACTCGGAAAGGGATTTAATCTTTGATTTCATTTTCTTCTTCAATGTACCTAACATTGCAGACGAACTGATTTTATTCTCAAATAACGAGCAAGGAAGCCGTCGTTGCTTATTGAATTATATGTCAATGCATACACCTGAAACGCAGTTCAGTCACGAACTCAATATTCATTTCTTTTATTCTTTGATTCAGAGCCAATCGGTGTATCGTTGTTATCAAACGAATAGAATGCGTCAAATTAACCTAAATCTCATGATTTTCTTCATAAAAATCACACTATTTTTTTACCATGTAGATTTTATGTATAAATAGCCCAATTCGAAAGGTGTCAAAATTATTGTAAATTCTCTATTCAAGAGAGGAAATTCATGCTCGCCGCTGCCGATAAATAAAATTTTTGTTTTGAAATATTGATTTAAACTGTGCTGCACTGGTGGCAATGACAAATTAGATTAAGGGAATGATTGTTTGAACCGCGTGTCTGAATGGTCTTTCTGAAGAAAAAATCAAATAAACCTGGTGTCATCTTTCTTTGAATTCACTTACGCACGCATAAAATGTCATTTAAACGGAGCGTAAATGGTTTGTTACAAAATAACTGTTTTGTTTTTTCTTCTTCGTTATTAGCATTTTGAACGAGCCGTGCGTCAAGAGAAATGTGCATATCGTCGCTTCTACATCAACCGGGGATGTAGCTCAAATGGTAGAGCGCTCGCTTAGCATGTGAGAGGTACCGAGATCAATGCTCGGCATCTCCAAGTCCTTTTTTTTTACTATTTTTCTTGTCTATTTTTGCTCATGTGAATATATAAGAATACCATAGACACTATTTGATGAATTGTTTATTGCCTTTTCACTATTTTGCCTTAGATTTGAGGCAAAACCGAGGGGGAAATCACTCAAAAATAATTTCTATTTGACAAGTAGTTTTTAGGTAATTCGTTGAACAAAAAGTAATTTTGAATGTAGTTTTTCGACTAAAAATTACTACAAATTACTTTTTATTTGATAATTTACTTTTCTATTAGAAATTACTTGTCAAAAATATATTTTTCTATGATAAAAAGTAATTTGTAATTCTCTTCGAAAAAGTAATAGTGAAAGTAATTTGTGAACCGAAAAAGTAATTTTCTAGAGTGATTTTCCCCTCGGGCAAAACACAGTTTTATGAGCATGTTTTTTTTAAATTCATGTTGGTAATTCTTCACGTATACGTAAATATCTCTTTTTAATTTTAAAAAACTTTTTTTTTGCTACTAAAAAGATATATAATTGTAGGTATATGGACATAGTTCGTGCAACATAACAGACCATGTGCTGTGCGGCACATATATTTCATGAGACAAGCAGCAAGCGGGACAAGGGAAAAAAGAATAAAACTGTTGGAAATGAAGGAGCGACAAGGACACCATCCATCTTTATTTTCAATTTGATTTGTTAATATTTCGGAAAGATAATTTCTCCATATCGCATTTCACGTTCAGCGAATTACAATTCCCAATTCCTTTTTTGTCTGTGGCAATTGTGCTGACAACAACGCTTGACAGCAGCAGCAGCGGCTATGATGAGAATATCTTCAAAAATCAATCGTAACATAATCATTCGTGACTCCTTCAATTCTTCTCTCTATCACTGTCTCTTTCTTGTTTTGTATGCGTTCAATATAATAATCGTGTCATCGAACGTGAAATGCTAACATGAGAACAAAATGTGGACGAACAAAAGAATGAAACGGAATTCCATAATAAAGACCTTTATCAATTTATTTCATTCGCAATAATCCAAATGCTATCTGTATCCATTTACTAAGCACTAGCAATCCTGAATACACCGACCGAGTTTAGCAGCAGAGAAGAGACGCGAAGAGAGAGAGACGAAGTCGGAGTGTTCGTTCGTTCGTTCGTTCGTTGGTTCTCCTTTTTTTCCAAACGGACAGATTTCAATTGGTATGAACCACAGTTTGAGATATCAATATGCTGCCGATTCACTGATTTTACGTTTATTTTCATTTTGATTTTCGTTTTTCATTTGAAATCACTTTACCGTACAATGAACTGACATTGCGTGCGTATTTATGTTATCACCCGGACACCATTTGGATTTCTTGTCGTCATACCGCGCGTGGAAAGCGCACATTCCAAGTGACAGCACAAGCACACTTTGATTTAATTTTCTTAATTTTCATCGTATGATCTTCGAACTGTATACAAACCGATGTGTATGTGTATGGCCGTTGAGATGTGTATTGTTGTCTGAAATTGGGCACGAGCAGCTGTGAGGACTCGAGATACTATTTTGAATCGAAATCACTGTCGCTGCTGTCGCCGTTGCCGATCAAGCGAAATAAATAATAACAATGACGAAATAGTGGAAAGAATGGAGTAAAATACGTTAATAAATTCAATCGAACGTCGAAACCCGTGCACATCAGCTTGAATGAATGAACGAACGAACGGGCAAATCATTTTGAAAATTAATAGATTTCCACGATGATAAAACAGAAATGGCATTTTAATTTCGTCTTTCATTCACTGAATTTTCCGTTTTATCACTGCTTTCCACTTCGCAATCGGATATAAATGAGCATTTTGATTGAATTTATAGCTTAAATATCGTCAAATGCATTTTTCGTTATATTATTATATGCACTCAGACCAGAAGACTGTCTGCAATGAGTTTTGGCCGTGGTGTTTCCACCAAAATACTATTGTAAATAATCCCAACATTTATATGCCGTTATTTTTAATTATTTATTAATTCGCATGTACATAATCAACTTCCGATAGCGATTAGATGCAGCCATGAGAAGTGCTGAAATGCGCGATTGCGTTAGAGAATTCGGAAAGAAAAGAAAATATGGTTGATGTCGTTCACATAATATACATCATAATCAAAGTTCCTGTTGATTTCATGAACGGTGCAAGAATGACATTGTTCCTAGTTAACGATTTCCATCTAAGATACACTATTCAACTAGTTTCCGAGTAAGCACGTAGGTTTCTTTGAACCTAGAATGTGGTCGCTTTGACAAACAGTACGTTAACCACATTTGCCGTTCGCATAGCGAACACTTCAAAGCAGATAAATGTGGTTTTGCCTGCTGCAAACCATCTATCCATTGGCGCTGATAACCGCGAACAATGTAATGAAATCATTTGTTCATGAGCTGTTATTAAAGTGTGTGTCCAAAGCAGACAAAAATAATTTATATCGCATAGCGGACGCAGCCTTGTGTGTGTGTGTGTACCTGAATGTGAATGTGAATAACCAAATGTTCACCTATATGAAATAATATGATTCGAACAATGTTGCAATTTCAAATGAGATTTGCTGCTCGACACGGATGCGAAAATCCATTTAGTTATTTTCAGTTGTCATAGAGTCAATAAGCCAATCTAAACAATGTCGCTTCAATGTACGTATGAGTTAGTATCAATTTTGCCCTTCATTAAATTCGATAACACCTCTTAATGTCTTGAAGGTCAAATGAAAGGTTGAAAGTCTTACACCGTTGAACTGTAGGCGTTGTTCTAACCAGCAGAGCTAACATATGCCAGCAGATAGAAAAGTCCGATCGCACGTTTGAACACGCGAATTGCTACTCGGATTCATGTTTGAACAAAACAAAGAATTGTGTCTATCTCGAACAATGTACCATGTTATTTTTTCTTGCTTTTCCATGTTTACTATAGCGCGTACGTCGTATGCTCATGGTACAAATGGAGTGGGAATAGCAGCGTAATGACAAAGGAGCAGGATGAGACGTACCGGATATCTCGATTCATCGGGTTTGACGTTTTCGATAAGTCGCAGACTTCAATTACAAGAATTATTTACAGGAAATGTAATGGGAAAAGCATAGCCAAAAGCAATTTAAAATAACGTATTATGAACTTTATTTTTGTATTGTGAAATTATCAATTGTCGTTGTCTTCGTCGTCGTCGATGCCGTCGCATCGTAAGTCACTCAGTCAGTCGCTTTTCACAAAATCAAATTGATTCCGTTCCTTTTCCCTTGTTTTCCCATTCGTTTCGAGGCATGCAATTTAAAATCGGAGGGAGTACGGATACATATCCGTAGATTTCATACAGACAATAAAACTGATGACATTCCAAAGCAAATGCCAACAGAAAAAAGAATACGATTTTCGCATGGAACAATTGAAATCGAGAAAAAAGAAAGCAAAAGATGGAGAAAGAAGGAAAAAAATTGGAAATGGAGATGCAAAATTGAAAGAAAAAAAAATAGTTTCTTAATTTGAACTGCAGTGACGGCGCATTCAAATTTAAGAACATACAACAAATATGTGTACATGTAGTTCGACCAAGGATTATGCTCCTTTTTGTTTTTCTTCGTTAAGTCAAACACACATTCTTTTTCTCTATTCTGTTCTCCGTTTGCTGCTGCAAATCTCTTTTCCCCATTTCGATGTATACGTGAATTCTCGAAGAAGAAAAAAATATTTCGATTATTTTGCCGTTTAAATTTGCGGCGCCCGTTTTGTTGCTCCCCAATCGATCAAATGCAAAACAACCTTTGAGATTTGTAATTGGATTTTATTAATCACAGACCCTAGAAAAAAAAAATTGAAACCAAAGCGAATAAAAAAGGAATCCACTTTCGAGCCGAAGAAAGAATTCAAAGATGCAAATGTGCTGCGAAGACGAAGTTCTCGTGTTCATAGGTATGGGTTTCCTTTGATGTTGTTTGTCTGACTGCCATTGCATAATGCAATGGATATGTTAAATTCCAATTTGCTCGAAGCACTGTCTTCGTCATCGAAGAGAGGCCGAGCAAACAATTCGGTTGGGTACCAAATGTGTCTGCCACACCACCATATATAAAGTCATATTAATATCCAACCAAAACTAGCCAAAAACCAAAATGGCATAGCACATATGTGGCCAAGTGATTCAATCCATGTGTGACCGTAAAAATTGTTTATTACAATCAAAGATTTGAATCCGATAGATTTCTCCCATTTCTTATTGAACTCATCTAAAAATCAACAGATGAGAAATAAAACTTTGTGTTGTCAGCATTTCAGTTCAACTCAACACGACTCGAAAGACTTTAACTTGTCACCGCAACAAGAATGAATTCAATTACATTTGTTCAAAGCGCTGTGTGGGCTTCGGTTCAGGTGACAAACGGAAATCTGAAGCACGAATCGTGCGGAAATGCTTTTCTTTCTTCGTGTTCTCCGTTTCTTTTGAAAGCGTGGAAACAGTAGCTAGTAGCAGAACGAGAACAGCACTAGATTCATCATCCCAATTTCATTAGATCTTGCGCTTTTTCTTCGTTCTATTGTTTTCATCAGTCGATTTTCTTTCTAACTGTGATTGCATTTTACACACATGTATATATAGACCATGTCGGCCCACGTACCGACAATACAAAACTTCCTTTGCTTCTACTTTTTCCTCGTTCCTCGTCGTGCTGTTGCTTCTTATTTTCCTCACACAAGTTTCCACCATTACCATTGCCAGCCACCACCAAGACAACGCTCTTGTCTCTATTTCCCTCTCGGTCTCACTTCACCTGAGAATGAATTTCAGCACGACGACGACGACGACGACAATTTTTACATCTACATTGTTCCCACATTTTTCGTATTGGTGTTTTATTAACTGATTTTTGTTTGTTGCTGTTCTCTTTTTCTTCAACACTGAGCAAGTACACGTATTTCAGCCTCTTCATTGCACACTCAAATCTTTCGCATTTTTGCTCACTGTTGTCTTTTTTGTTCTTCTTCTTCTTCTCTCGTCTACGACATACGCCGAATGCACATGAATCGTGTGTCATTTTAGTTTCATCGAGTGTATATCCATGTCACACCATCCAGTGAGAGAATAAAGTTTCTCATATCCAATTTCAAAACAAGATTTTCTTGTTCCCAAATAAATGTATCGAAGAGTATGTTCGTCGGCAGGCAGGCAGGCAGGAAAAATGAAGAGAAGGAAAAAAAAGCACAACAAATAGACAAAATGTCATGGACGTAAACAACACCGCAAACATATACAGAATGGCTGTATCGAAAGATTCGTTGAAACACTGAATGCGACGACGAACAAATGGAGAAAGAGTACAATGTCAAGTGGTGGAGTACCGAACAAAACGAACGAATGAACGAACGAACGAAACAAACCAAACCAAACTGAAAAAAAAATGAGAAACAAAAAACAAATCGGTGGTTGGGAAGTGTAGTCACATACACATGACAAAATAATATACTTTTGACAACATCAAATTCTATTTCTTAAAAGTTTGATGGTTTTTCTGTTTTGGTCTTTGCTGGCAATTTCTTGTGTGTGTGTTTTTTTCTCTTTGTTCGTTTCCTTTTGTCGACATTTTCCCGCGCTGAAATTTTATGTTTTCTCATTGGCGTTTGTGTCATGAATGCTTGCACTCGCTATCATTTCTTTTTTACAAGTTTGGTTTTTCATTTTCTATTCTTTTAGTATGAGGAAAGCACTAGTTTGTTTCATTCTTCCTTTCTGCATGTGCTCGTTTACGTTTTTTTTTTATTAGGTTTCTGTGTATGTGCTTTTCTGTTTTATTTTTCATGTATTTATTCTTTGGTTCATTCGTGCGCCTTCCTTTCCATACTCGTATTCTACTTTGAATACAGCATTTGATGTGTTCTTGGCATGAGAAGGCTTTTTTATATTCTATCTCTCCCTCTGTTTCTCTTTCGAACTCTATCAAGATGATGACGTTGATAGGATTTTCAAGTGCAGAGACGTTGCTGAATGTTCGTGTGCCAGTGCATTTTCCATGGCCCCGAAATCGAATGATTAATTCCACGAATCAATTTCTGAGTTTTGTATCAGCATGAATGCGACGGCTATTTGATTATTATTCGACACTTATTCCATTCATATTAACATTAGCTTAGGAATGAAATGCTCTCCTCGATTGACCAATCGACCGACTAAACTGCATAGTTGTGTATAAATTCATTGGAAATTGAATGAAAATTGGCAACATCATATTGTTTCTATTCGAGTCAAGTCAAGTTCCCGTCCAGTTTCATGAGTTGAGCAAAGTCAATGACAATGGCATGGTTTGCAACAGGTAAAGAACATTAAACGAACGAATCGTTTGCACAAGAGGAACAAATGATAAAGAGAATGCACAATGTACAATATACATATACACACACGTATACTATACAGTGGGAATGAATGGATTTACACAGTTTGAGTTTTATGGTGTTAAATTCGTAATTTCAAGTGTCAATGCACTGATGCGCTCGTCCACCACTTGGCTGTTGTACAATTCATTTGTTGGTTCATGAGAACCAACGTTCGCCAAATGACATTCAAAACTTATTTTACTTAACGTTGTGCAATGCCGTGTCCAACGGTATGGGATTCATGAACCCATCACCATCATCACCGCAAGGGGAATAAACTGAACGAATGAATGACTCATGCGTATTTCAACTAGCGGATTCATCAGCGTTTATTCGTTCTATCCATTTACAATGGCTGTTACTTTGGGAAAATGAACTGATGAACACATGTTACGAAGCTTAAAAGCGACACATTTTTGAACTGTGGCCAATAGGAATACTATGAGCCTTTTCACAATGACACATATTTAGTGTTAGTCATAGAATTTCACAAGTTTTCTTATGGCACCTGATTAAGTTGATATGAATGTGCTAAGTCTATACCATCAAACACACAAAAATGACTAAGCGGTGTTCAACACACACCTTGCAATGAATGTCAGAAAGTGAGTCGCGTACGCATAAAACACAAACAAAAAATGTTCAAATCAAATTTTGCTGGACATGTAGTTTATGGTGCTGATTTCGAAAATAGTGTGTAAATTTACTTTTCAAAGCAAAGCCAAACAACAACCAAATATCTCGACGAAGAAAAAGTCACAACGAAAATAAAAATAGGCCAGCGTTTACAAACACTAAACATTGCATAGCATTTTTATCTTGCACACACTCATTCTGTTTTCCACCGAAAAGGTAACTCGAAAACTCATTGAATGGTGTTGAATGTAGAATTTGTTTTCCGTATACGATTTCACATAGGTGTACCATCGTTGCTAGTGAATACAATTCAATATTTCATGCGCATGATACCATTTAGAATGTATTCATACTTATCTTATCTTATCAATGGCGGGTTATCATCGTAAACTCAAATGATATGCCTTCAGCAAAGTTGAATTGTTCTCGACTCACTTGTCGTGCTTCAATTTTGCGATACATTCATTTTAAAAAAATTCGACCAAAAGTGTGGAACATTCATTGCATACCAACGAACTAAGTTGCGATTCCATTATTCTGGTTGAAATTTCGCGCTACATGAGAGAGCGAGAACAAAAAAACAATCCAAATTCCAATCTTTAATTAGCACAGTGTTTACGAAATATTGTGGACAATAAATTTGAAAAGTAAGCATAAATCAAAGTAACGAAATTAAGAGACGAAAAAAATGGTGTCAGTGGAAACGGTCGGATCGATATTTTTGAAGGTGTTCAAATTGGTGAGTATTTTATTTTTTTTGTAAAAAAGTGTCAATCTAAACTTGAAAGAAACAAAAATATTTATAAAAGAAAAAAAAATCATGCAAGACAATAATGTGGATATTCATTTAGTATAAAGTTCAAACCATTCGAGCTGACTAATGAATACCACACCCATTACCAAATACATGAAAAAATAATCGACTTCGAATTACACATATGCGACTCATCGTCACCATCATTTTTTATTCAGGTAATCAATTTGGTCATCTTGTTGATGTATCGCTTTGGATACGCTGGCGATTTCCTTGGAGTTGGTGGCACATGGAACCTAAACGAAGAGAAAAGTGCTGACGCTGAAATCATTGCGTCCGGTGTGTTTGTTGGCTTCTTTGTTTACACTGGAGTTCAAATGATCGCATATTTGTTCGGTACCACAAAGCACAAGAGGTAACATTGATGTGGGGATGTCTTTGGCAAATCCAAAAGAATAATAAATTCTAGAACAATGAATGAGGATTAATACCGATTTTTCGATTTCATGGCGTTTGAATAGAGAGCTCTCTGACACAATCATGAATGTTGTTGGTGCTTTCATGTGGGTGTCAGTTGGTGCCACCGCATTGCATTACTGGCAAGGCTATATGGCTGATCACGATCAATTGGTTGTCGTTCATGAACGTACCGTGAGTACAATCGACACATTTTGAATGCTTCTTGCAGAAACGGAATGAAACATTTTATTTTCAATCATTTCTTTTCAGGTCGGTTTGGTGCTTGGTTCACTGTGTGTTCTGTCCGGAGCTTTGTACGTGGTTGACACCGTTCTGGCATTCATCCATTTTGCAAAATAAATGACAGATTCAAGTGTATTCCAATCTAACCATATGCAAGAGTGTCCAGAATTAAATTATTTTTACGCGGTTCAATTGACAAAAACTAAACTGTTCGCTTCTCTCTCTTCTTATGGGCCATTTTAAGCCATAAGTTTTCGCATAGATTTAATTTTCCCACAAACATAAGTTTCAGATTAGATTTTAGTGTTTAATTTAAGCCGTACCACCACATACACATTTTTACCTTTAAATGTTCGCACGAATTTTATAGCATTCCAAATAAATACATCGACGCTGAAAACAAAATTACGAACAATGCGCTTTTTCCTTGAATCGAACAAAATCGAATAAATGAAACAAAAAGTGATTTGATTGCCATTATCACTAAAATAAATACGATTCACTTTATTTACTCAAAAATAAAACAAAAAGTTCGAACAAATATAAAGAGACTAACTAAATGGAACAGAAGATGGACGATACAAGTGTAAATAATCATGGTATCATGGTCAACAGTACAATTATGATAGGGCAAACCACCAATGTCCGAGATGTTTGGCGACCGAATTTGTGATTTTGTTTGCGTAGCCTTTAATTGATCGCAAGACCTTTGGAACAATTTTCTCCTTTGTGGTGATCATTTCGGGTTCTTCCGTTGTTGTAGTTGTTGGTCTGGTAGTTGTTGGTCTGGTTGTTGTTGTTTCTGGCTTGGCTGTCGTCGTCGTCGTCGTCGTTGTTGTTGTTGTGGTTGAAGTGGTTGCACGTTTCAGATCGTAACGACGAATGTTATAAACATATTTCCTGTGTGGTGCATAGACTGCTTCTTCGTTGAACTTTTTTGAAATGGTATTCACTTCATTTTCCTCGGAATCAATTCCATTGTAATAGACTGATCGTCTGGTGCGAAATTTCAATGGTTTTTCAACGGTTTCCTTGATTTTGGCCAAGAATTTTCGAAGCGGTCCATTTGGCCTGGTTCGTTTGTAATCAATTGCACGCTTGAAAAGTGCTCTTGGGCGTGTTTCCGATTGCAAGCACTGTTGTTCCATGGCCATAGACAATACTTTGCATTTTTTTGGTGCGCTAATCTCAGTTTCCTCCATGGTATGGCCAGAGAAGTTCGTGATTCCAGCATCATTTTTGATCAGACTATTTTGGCTACGTTCCAATCTATCAACCAATTGAAGCATTTTATCGAGCAGCTTTTGATCGATGGCATCGTCAAGACGAAGGTCATGCGTTGGCTTCATTGCATTTCGTTGAACACGTCGTTCGATTTCCTCATTCATTTTGGAGTTGATGGCACGCCGACGACGTCTCTTCGACTCGAATAAAATATGCTCGTCTGGTTGTGCAGCTTGAATGGCGACATTTGGGAGGAAAGCGGTTATCGTTTTTGGATTAACACTCTGTGCATTGGTCGCCATTGGCCATAGATTTTGGCGAAGATTGTTACGAGCCTTTTCCATATTTTCGCGATTCATTTGAAATGTGGGCTCGAGATTTTTTACGATGAATTGCAGATGATGTTGTGGCGCAGGTTGTACCGGTTGAACCGTTTGCACAGTAGCGGGATGTTGGACCGGTTGCGCAGGTTGTACCGCTAGAAATGGGGCAACGGTGACTATGTCGGACTTGACATCCATTTCGGTCAATTCGCCCAACAAAACGGACGATGGAACGGCATTGGTGAGTGATGGGCTCATAACGAGCGGTGGTGCAAAACCAGTATTGCTGTATGGATCCAAAGCCGGTGCTTGTTCAACAATATGATTGGCTGCATTCAAAGCGGCAGCGTACTCATTTGGCTCGGTAACGGCCTCGGCTAATTCAAAATGAACATCTCCCGTTGGTAAGTCTGGATTTTCAACTTGATCAAACAGTTTTTTCTCCATCGGTTCGGCGTTGAGAACATCATGTACGGTCGAAATTGATGGAATCAGTCCCTTACTGCCGAATTTCAATGTTGGTGTTTTGAAATTGAACGCTGACTTCTTCAAATCGAATTTGTCAAACAAATTCTTGAGCATATTTATATCTCGCTTCATTCGTTTCATTGGTAATTCCACCTTACTTGTGTACGCACTGAGTAAATTGCGTCTCTTCATGTCGTCCACTCCGTTGTAAATACGATTGATAAATTTTCCGTCACCAATAAAGCGTTTGTCTCGTGATTGTACTTCATCGTTCTCTTCTACTATTTCGATCGCATTATACTCGCCGTGCTTGTCGATGCTATTCTCCGTATCTCGGCGAATTCGATCGGTTGTACCATCTTTTCCAATGCTTGCACTGCGTTTCGAGCGTTTGATTGCGTTTTTATTATATGATTGCGCGTCAGTTTCATCTCTTGCAACCGATTCCACAATCAATTTCTGAAGAAGACGCTCCGACGAGGTTTCCACTTGAGTTTGGTCAGTTTCAAATGAAATTGGCTCAACAGAAGCACACTCTGGAATGCTGGCACCAGTAAACACCCAAAATGCAACTGAGTGTGCGGGCATCGAAATTAGTGCACCTTTTCCGGGGAGTTTATACTTTGCCACTGGCACCAGAACGGTGGGCTCAATGATTTCAGCTCCGTTTAAGTACACTTTGCCATTCACGCCGACGGTCAACATAAATTCCAAATATTCAGTGCCCGATAGGAATGGTAACTGAAAAAGAAAAGAAAAAGTAAATTAAATGACGTGAATTGTGAGAAGAAATATCAAAAAAGAAATATTTGCTTACCTTTGCCGTTATGTCCAAACTTGAGTCTCCTGCATTCACACCGAAAATGGTGAAAGATCCACTCATATTTTTAGTACAATGTGCATAGAAGTGAGAATCGAAGCGATTTCCGTTGAACATTTTCGTATCAAAAACCGTTTGTCCGATGATCCGCTTGTGCAGCAACGTGATGTAGTAACTCATTGATGGTTCGTACCAAGTTTGGCGATTGATTGGTGCAAAAATAGCTTTGAATCCGTTTTTAGCCGCATCACCGAGAATTTGTGCCCAGTTCAAACCTTGTTTCATTTGTGTCAGTGGATTTTTTGCGTCGGTATTTTTCTGTAAAAGTGACAACCAAACTGGTGGTTCACCGTTCAAAATCGTTCTCAAGGCTGGATCGACATTCAAATTGGAGAAGAAATCATCGACATTTTCATCGGTATAGCTGAGATCGATTGATCTAGAAATGAGAAAAAAAACATGGTTGAAAACCAATTGAAAATGTTGAGAGGCAAATGTTCCAAGCTTACTGCGACCAGCCGACAGCATCAACGACGTATTTCGAAAACTCAGAGTACATTCTGGCCTCATCTTCGCTGCTACCAAGTGTAATATCCGAGCCAACGACGCTCCAGTTCTTCTTACTCGCTTTTGTGGCAAATGCACCAACAATCAATTTCAATGTGTTCAAATCGTCAATGTAGCTGATCGCGTCTTTTGCGTGAAAATCTACAAGCCAATAACGTTAACATTTAATATCGTCGATTTGTTTTATTTCTTTTCAAATTTGAGAATCTTGCTGCCGAATTTTCAAAGTTCGGATTATTTGGAAAATGGAGTTTACCTGCACCCAATTGCCATGTAATATCGTCCATTTCAAGCTTGCTAACTTTCCCCAAAATTTTCATCACATTCCGAGTGTTCCAATTCTTTGGATCATACGGCAATGCAATCACTGGTTTGATGTCAGCCGTTCTGAACAGAGAAAAAATGAAGAAAAAATCAATTGAATCAGATTAAATCAGATCATTCCGATTGAAAAGAAATATATTTTGAGATGGAAGAATATCGAAAAGGAACATTCACTCACTGCAAGACGTCGTAAACACTTTTTAGTTGATCCAACGATAATTTCGATGAGCTAAGATCGATAAATTCGCCATCCAACCGCATTTTATTCGTATTGTTTCCGTAGATTTTCAAATAGCTCGGACCTGATTCCATCATTCGATATACAAAAGCGTCTCTGTTTCAAAAAGTTTAGCATTAGACCTTTTGATTATTCGCCGAACAATTTTTCGACAACTTACTCTTTTTCCTTGCTCATTTCAAGCAGTTGAACCGGATCGATGGCATAACTGATGAATTTCTCACTGATGAAATTGGTCGGTTTCTTTGAGAACATCTGAACAACCACATCGTCACCACTGCACACCGAAATCCATGCCACAAAGCAAAACGCCAAACAGTACGACGCAAACATTTTGCTTGCAATAATTTTTTTTCTCGAAAAAATCACAAATCACACAACACCCTATCCACAATTTTAACGACGATCTTTCTCTTGCAACGGATTGTTTCAAACTGAAGTCAAATTGAAGCAGGTGAATTATTATAAAATAAAATTTGGATCATGCATGCAAGAAAATTTATTTGGAACAAATTGCGGAAATCGCTGAATATACAAACATCATGTTTTGTTTGGGGACAACAGTTTAAGTTCTTCTTGCATTTGTTATGCAAAATAGAGGGAAAAAAATTGTGACGATAAAAATATTTAGAAATTACTCGAATATGGAAGTTTTTACAAAATTTTAATGAGGTTACCAAATTATAGAGAGAAAAAAACCGTATCTATGCAAAGGGAAATAACAATTCTAAACGCTTTCATTCATCATTTCAATTGGATTTCCGATGTTTGTTGTACAAGAATGAAGGTCCCGAGCAAAAATGTGAAATAAATTTACATTTAGGCGTTTTTACATAAATAAATTCAATTATTGACGCATTCGTAGCATCACATGTCTATTATTCATTTTTCTCTTCCCATTTATCGCTTAGATTCTAAAGTCATTCCTCATAGGACTACCCTTCATTCGTACAGCATATAAATTAATGCGCGAACTATTGCCGTAAATTGAAATTGACGGGGAATTGAGTTTTCAACATTTAGCTGTTGGTATGATTGCATTCATGATATCATGTATTATCACTGAAATTGAAAGCGTTCGGCCCGTTGACAATGACAGTTCTTCTGGTTTTGATTAAACTTTGTTTATGACTCAGTTTCATCGCATCTATTTCTTTGATTCTTTCGGTTTCGCTATTAATTCGCATGTTCTTTTTTTTCTGCTGCTACTGCTGCTGCTGCTGGATGATTGTGTATTCGTTTGATCAGCGATATCACTGAGGCACTCTTTCTTTGCTGTTGTTAAATACGATTGATTGTGCTGAATTGTTTTTGTGAGTAGTCGATCGATTTTGCGGTACGTAGCATTTTATCGTTGTGTTACCACAAAAAGTTAAATTACGTTGCTTCGTTTGATGCGAATTTCTAATCAGACGCATTGAATGGTGATGGCATTCTTCTGTGTTTCAAACAGCCTCGTACAGGTGTGAAGCTGTTGATAGACAAACATTGAACTCGCGACTATGATTAACACCACAACGAAGATCGCTGCTCTATACAGTTATCAGTTCGGCGTTGATACGACTCACTTACATTTGTTTTTGTCAAATAGCAAGGAGATAATAGCCCTTGTATTGTAGCGCGTATACACACACATTTCCAAAGCCGCACATTTTTCGTTAGCCACTCAACCAGATTCGTATTTTTAGTTGGTTGTATAACTTGGTGTCAATTCAACCGCGTTTCCCATTCTATCGCTTAATTCATAACTTATTTCATATCACCCATTCCGAGTAGCAAATGATTCGAGAGCCAAAATTCCAATGACGTACACACAACAACCGAGGCTCCGTATTTTCGATGGGTATTTATGAATATTTGAACAAGAAAAATGTCCCAGATAGACAAAGTGTGTATGGTTTGCGGTGATAAAGCGCTCGGATATAACTTTAATGCGGTTACATGTGAGAGTTGTAAGGCCTTCTTCCGACGCAATGCTCTCTCTAGCAAGGATTTTTCGTGCCCGTTCAACGAAACCTGCGAAATTACAGTGGTTACCCGGCGATTTTGTCAACGATGTCGCCTACAGAAATGTTTCAAAATCGGAATGCGAAAAGAGTATATTATGACTGAAGAAGATAAACTGTTAAAACGGAAGAAGGTGGAACAGAACAGAGCCAAACGAAAATCAAAAGCATCGGTGAGTAGTGGTGATGATAAAATGAAAAAAGAGCATGAGAATCCATTGAATGAATTCTGGGCGCAGGATAATTTAATGGACACAAGCTCACCGGGCAGTTCGAACAGTGAGTGTTTGTCTGTAAGTGGATTCCAATCCGTTCCAAGCATACTGTCAAACAGTTCCATGAGTCCAACCAGCCCATCTAGTTATCCAACAGCACAGAATTTGCCACAACAATCACCACCATTGAAAATGCCATATCAACCAGCTGAAGCAACAGTTGATGTCAGCACCACCATAAGTAACACTCCATCAAACATCACAAATTCGATTACATCGACTACAAACAACTATCAAATGAGTTTTCAATCGCCACAACGATTTGAATGTCCCACAAAAGATTCGAGCCCAAGTGATATTGTGAGCTTTTTCCTCAATCACCCGAGTGAATCGAGTAACTATATAAACAATCTGATGCCTAATCAAAAATCAGCAATGGAAGTTATCACAAAAATCATTCAGTCACAAAAGGAGGCGATGAGATTGATCGGCCATATGATCGGCTCTCCAGGAGATGCCCTGAAGATAATCAACAAAATCATGAATTCACCTTACCATGCACTCACTGTTTTCACAAAATTCATGTCCTCACCAACGGATGCTCTAGAAATTATTGCCAAATGTGTGAATTCACCGTCGGATGTTCTGCAATTTCTTCAACAACTGATGACCACACCTGACAATGCCGTGCAAATAGTGGATAAATTCATGAATTCGCCGGGCGAAGCGATGAAAATGTTGAATGACATGGTCGATATTACGATGGTCGATTCGACAACAAAAATGGAAATCAGTGAATTGAGCCATCTCATGGGCTGTCCATCTGAGTCGGCTAGTGAAGTAAGACCAACCGAGCTCATGCCAAATGACACTGTTACCGATACATTATTTTACACGAAATCCATGTCTAGTCCTACCATTCGAAATTTGCTGCAATCTGCCAATGGCGAATCATTACGCCCAAAGACCACACCAACTACAGAACAATACGGAAAAGATTCCGAAGACATGGGTAATGTGCGGCCAAATACATTGGAATCTATCATAAGTGATGCCATCAAAATCGAGTACAATTGGAATGGCATCCGGGAACCAAGCATCAACCGAGAATTGAACGATTCAGAAACGGCCAAACTGAATGAGTTGATTGTCGCCTACAAAGCATTATTCATTCCACTGGATGAGGATATAACGCCGTTGGTGCGAGAACGAAATGATACTTCAAACAAGGTATATAGGCAGTAATTTCTTTTTTTCTAATTTAAACAAATTAACAACAACAACGAAGAAAAAAACATTTATCTATTTATTTTATTTTCGACCAAACTACATTTAATTTTCGTACTTCGTATTTGTAATCATATTGATTCGTTAACTGATAACGGTATTTGATAAATTAATGCTGATAAAGAGCCACAATAAATGGTGAATTTTGTGGTTGTTTTTTACGGCCAGAACCACCTGGAGTGCACATTCAATTTCAATCGAATTCTTTTATTTTATATGAAAGAACAATTTGATGGATGGATGATTAAGCGCTGAAAATTCTACTGATAACAACAACACATGAATTGCGTGTTGCTTTAATGTTTTGTTCATGAATGTTTTCTTTTTCTTCATTTCATTGTTGCAGACGGAAAAAAATCCGGAGCATCCGCAACTGTTGATGCTTATCAATTTGACGGCGATCGCAATCAAGCGCCTAATTAAAATGGTCAAGAAAATAAATGCATTCAAAAATATGTGTCAAGAAGACCAAGTTGCACTGCTGAAAGGAGGTAGCACCGAAATGATGATTCTACGATCAATTATGCAGTATGATGTAGACCACAATACTTGGAATATACCGCACAGTCAGGATATTATGTCATCGATAAAAAGTGACGTGCTCAAATTGGCCAAGAACAACGTTTACGAGGAGTATGACAAGTTCATACGAACATTTGATCCACGTCTTCGACGGGATGAAAATATTATTCTAATCATGAGTGCCATTGTCCTATTCACTCCAACCCGTGCAAAAACAGTTCACACCGACGTTATTATCCTAGAACAGGTACGTATCTGTAACACAATCCAATTAATTTTCCGATGAAAGATTTGATTTATAAAAATGTTTGTTTTTTTTTTTGTTCTTTCTACATAGAATTCCTATTATTATTTATTGAGACGATACTTGGAAAGTATATACCCGGGCTGTGAAGCGAAATCGTTATTTTTAAAATTGATTCAGAAAATCAATGAACTGGAATGCCTTAAAGACGTGATCATTTCAATTTATTTAGATGTCAATCCAAATCAAGTGCAACCATTGCTTCGGGAAATTTTTGATATTAAAAACTACTAAGCTAAGCCGATAGATTTTTCCAAGATGTGCCTTTAAAAAGGAGAACTAAGTCAATGTGTTGAATCAACCAAAATTGAATGGAAAATGTGTTGTTTTCCTCTAAATGCATTTAAAATAAATTCTATACCAAAAGTGTTATTATATACATAATATTATATTCTATAAAGTATACATATGATTTGAAGAAAAGTGAAGCATTTTGATCCCCCCCTCTTTTGTATACTGTTTAAAGATGGGATGGCGATGAAATTGCTGTTTATCTATTTTATTAGTCAAAATGACGTATAATAAAAATGAAAATATTTGTAAATGGATTTGTTTTGTTTTGTGAAGGTTATACGCCACCAGACGTGGGCAAGTTGAGTTTGCTTGAAAAAAGGCTTTAGGTGAAGGAAGAAAAATCCATTCTACTGTAAAATTCTGAAAATGCATAGATTGAGGTCTAAATTATGAAATTCCTGATTCGAAGTAGAATCGCAAAACCCCTTCCTTTGTCCACAACCAATATTCATAATATTTTTTCGAATGTTTTATTCAAACAAATCGTAACTTTCTTTCATTTATTTCAGTGAATAAATCACCGGGAGTTAAGCCTTCAGCAAATCAGTTTAAGTCTTCAGCAAATAAATAGTAGATGAATATTTGCCCGAACTGATAACACCATATCCGATATGGTATATCGCCTGCCACGAAAATGAAAAGAAAAAAAACCAAAATGATAAAAGGCGAGTGGGAGAGAGCGAGAAAAAGTTTGCAATTTTGCGTAATTGAAATATATCAAGTTTGCGTACATCATAGTTTGAATACAATAAATATGTAGACATGTAGTACATCATTTAGGTGAATTAAGATATCATTTATTTCTGTTTCTAACTGAAGTGCAAATGTTGGTAATACATAGATTTTACAGTTTTATTGTTACTAAATATACAGTTGATTTGTTGCTGTTCATGTTCATTTTTCTCATCTTTTTGTTGATTTTATTTGGAATCACAACAAATACTTCTCTCGCTTTTTCTTTATTTAAATTTATAATTGCATAATATACAGGAAAATGATCATCATTGCCACTACTCATGAGCGTAGATAGTGTAAGCTAGAGTCTACATACGAGATTCATTTGATTTCGTTCAATTATTTCAAATCTGTAGCTGATTTAGTGCAGATTCCATGATCGGCTGCCAGCACTGCCCGATCGTTTTTTCGAACCTCTGTCCAATGATTCTTTTCGGCCCATTACCGGGCTTCCCCCTGAGCTGATATTTCGAATGAGTGATCGCAGACTGCGTGCCTGCGAATCGGCCATATTACCAACATTCATTGTCTCCTGAGCAATGATATAAAAGTCGTCAACTAAAATGAACGCGATAATATTAATCAAAACATTTCGATATTCTTGTGGTGGAAAACAAATTTTGTACCTAGATGCGGTGGTGGTGGAATGTAAAATGGAATGACATCGTTCAATGAATTTGGATTTGGATTTGGATTGATTTGCATGTGCGGTTTGTTATCTGGTAAACGTTTTTGTTCATGGAACGTTGAGCGCCGCGATTGATGTGTTGTTGACGAGCCACTTTTGGGCGACGATGATGCTGACGGCTGTGATAATTGATTACCCATTGATTGGATGCGGCTTCTCAATAGATTATTCTCCTCCTGTAGCTTTTTCATCTGTGTGGCCTCCGTATCGAGACGGGTCAGGGTCGGTTGAGGCATACATTGGAATATTGTCGCCAAAAAATTGTGCAGAGATACCAACAGCGTATCTTGCCATTGTTTGGTGAAGCAAACGGCAAACACAGCATGCTCATCAGGATTTTTACAGAATGGAAAGACTGAAAAATCGATTGGCATGTTTAATTGAATTTGGTTTACAGCTAATGAGAAAAATCAAATTTCATTTCGGCCACATACAAAACCATTCTCTCCATTCAGATTGAATATGTAGTTCTGGTGCTAGTTTTGTGAAGAATTCCGTGATTTTATCGGGTTTTCCAGCCAGATACGCCGTTACCAAGTACAACTTCAACAGTCCTGATTCCAACTTTTTCACAGCTACAAACGTAAATCAACAATAGAAACCAAGTTAAACTACGACATTCGCATGTATTTTTTTTTGTGTGGATTGTAAACAAATATTTACCTGATGCAAACGAATGTTCCAATTTACTAAACAAATGACCATCCAAATGATTCCAGATTTCTCGTAACAGTAACAAATCTTGCGTATTGATTGCGTTCAGTATTTGGTCGATAATTTTGTCAACGCGAAATCCTTTGTCCTTATCACTTTTTAATTCACTATCAAATGTTTTCAATGTATTTGAAAAACCACGAAAAAGCATGTACTCACGCAGTATTGAGTCAACATATTGAATGTGAGCCATTACAACTGAATATTTCTTATTTTTCTTGTTGTTATACGATAAAACTAAGATCAATGACGTGATATGAAAAATTTGATTTTATTAAAATATACTACGATCACAACAGAAAACCGAATGCGAGAAATGGACAAAACAAACTAACGAAAAAAAGAGGAATATTACAGTGTTACATGTGATCTATTGAGCTAAGAATGAGAAAGATGTTTTGTTTGATTTTATTAGAAAGTTTGTTTTGACATTTCCATTGCGTTCAGATTGTGGTGCGTGTTACCCGATGCGGACAGATAGGCAGGCAAGCAAAGCTCAGTGGTTGACGTGCTGCGTAGCCAACAACGGAAAATGAAAAAAAAAAATGACTTTGACAGTTCTCATATTGTGCACATCATAAGATTTGTTGTGTGTGTGTGTGTTTTTTTTTTACATTCCTAGTCACGGAACAATTAAATCCGATCGAAAGAAAATTTAGCCTTTGGATTAACAGAAAATAACAGAAAAAAATGTCGAATCGAGTACGAACGCGTGAATCAAAGTCTGGTGAAACGGTTGCCTACAGTGAATCAGCAATAAGACACAATGCATCGGCCGTGGAATATTGTCGAACATCGATGGCTGCGCTAAGCGGCAGTACAGCTGGTATAAATAATGTTCACATCATTTTCATCAGATTACAAGTATTCCACATTGAAACGAGCATTTTTAATAATTAACCCCTTTTTCCCGTCTTTAATCCTCCTCAAATAGGTATAATGGGCCTCACCGGAATCATTGGCTTCTTCTTTTATCTGGTGTCAGTATTCGGTTTGTGGTGTTTACTTCTGCTGAAAACGGGCTCCAATTGGAAGAAATATTTCATAAATCGGCAATCACTGTTGACCAACGGTTTTCTGGGCGGCCTTTGCACATATGTATTATTCTGGACATTCTTATATGGAATGGTTCATGTTTACTGAATATTAGTTAAATACACGCGCACAGAACGGCAACCCAAAACCAACAGTATAGGTGTTAATACCCAAAGAATATTCGCATCAAAACGAGCTACCAACAAATTCGATTAAAAAATTTCTGCTTTGATTAAACAGGAAATGATTGTTTTTACAAAGAAAAAATCGACGAATTTTACCCAATAAAAATCAATATTTATAGTAAACACAAATGTCAGATTTATTATTTTTGAAAAAAAAAATCATTTTTCTCTGTGATATAAATTGCGCTTCATACACATTTTATTATTTAGGGGTGTAACGCCAATCCAGTGTCTGTAATTAAAGGATGCAGGGATTAAAAATGGTAGCATGCAGAGAAAATGACATGTCTTGATGGTTCTTGTCGACGATGCTCTGGCGAAATTCCATTGAAACTAGGTCTGAAATATTTTATACATGAAATTTACGCTGAACAGAGATTATTGGCCACTTCAATTGGGAAATGGGAACAGAACAGTGGCGTATGGCAAAGAGCAAAGAGCAAGCACGTGCTTTAAGGTTGTTAGTATAAAAACTGATGCGGATTATGATTGTAATGGAGATAGAGAAGAAAAAAAAACAAAAGGAATTTTTCAAATCGATTTAACGTCACTTGGCGATGATATGAAGGGCTGAAAGGAATATCTCTTCAAAGAAATTTGATACGATTTTCGCACGAATTGAGATCAGCTGAAAAATTAGTTTCCCTTTTTTCAATCTATAATTTCATTAGAAATTTGAGTGCTGTCCATTTCAAACTGATGTTTGCAGTCGATAGACGGCAATAAGTCAAATATGTTGGTTGAACATTTGAATGTGAAGCTAGACATGAAATCTTCGACCGCCAAATGACCAGCCGAATGTTTAAATATATACGTTATAAATTCGAAGTGAAGAGCCAGCAACAGCAGCAGTAGTAGTCACAACAACAGTAGCGATAGCAGCGGAGAAAAAAAAACATCATATAATCAATACGACGGAACCGTTACCACTTCCACTTCTATTTCCACCTACGATGTTGCAAGCCCAAACCATTTTCATCCGACATTTGTCAAAAACGCACACAATTTTACAACACATTGCAAGGGCTTCTAAAACCAATAATGTTAGGTGGCTTCATTTCATTAGTATTATTGCTGCCTTAGTTATAATTTGTGCATGTGGAGTACGACAAAAGGCCCAACT
Organism: Sitodiplosis mosellana; assembly: GCF_009176505.1. Lineage (NCBI taxonomy): Eukaryota > Metazoa > Arthropoda > Insecta > Diptera > Cecidomyiidae > Sitodiplosis > Sitodiplosis mosellana. Next base: position 2,741,680 of record NW_022601467.1, read on the forward strand.
TCCACACCATACACACACACACACACACACACACACACACTTACATATCCACATAATTTCACTTCTGCCACTTCTCTCGTTTATTTATTTCTTTTTTTTTCACTCTGTCGAAACGTTTTGTACGGAAAACCCAAAACGGAAAGAGATTCGATCTGCTGTTTATCTGTGCTTTTTTTGCTTTTGCTTTTGTATTCGCATTTGCTTTCATTGCATGAATGAGAAATTGTATGCGCGTTGAATTTCTTTTCCTTAAGAAAATTGGAGAGATATGAAACGGTTCTTTTGGACACTTTCAATGAATGGCTCACGAAAACATCCACGTAAAAATAGCACATAAGTAATTGAAAATATGGAACCTCTGACGACAACAACAAATAAACAGCTCGATCAATACGGAATGCAATGTATGAGCAAATGCTTCTAAAAAAAGGAAATGACCGACGTCAGCACATTGGTTTTTTTTAGTTTCCAACATTGAAATCTAAACCAATTGAACCATTTGTGTTTCCAGCTTATGGTATGTTTTTTTACTTCTTCTTTTTTTTGGTCAAATTACTTTCTGTAATTTATTCGACGCTCGTGTCTATTCTTCAGATGTTCTCACTCACGTCATGTGAAGTGGAGTATTGAATGTTGAAGCAAGTGACCACCACTTGAATAAAAGACAGAGAAAGACAAATTGTTTTGAAAGGATATACACTCTGCACTTCCGTCCGCTTTTGATTCACTCTTTTTTAAAGACCTTACCTTTTTCTGGCTCGCACAAAAAATTTTCCCGGCCCATATAAAATGCATCACAGTCAAATGATGTGTACCGTGTTGTCATTGCTGGTTGAAAGTATGCTCGGCATGGACACCAACAATAACAACGACAAATGTACAGATGAAAAGCGCATTCAGATTGCATTTCGAAATCAAACGAAACTCGGTATGCACAAGAAGAAGCAACGGCGGCTGGTTGCTACAAGCAACAGCAGCAGTAACAACATAATGTCAATATAAAAAAAATGTCCACAATATTGCTGAATGATTAACTGGCTATGAAGACAACAGACAAGATATTTTGTAATTTAATACTTTTATAGGTGGCTTAACGCAGTCATGCGGTAGGCGAATTATATTATACAGTAGATGATTGAAAAAAAAATGCGAACAGAAGAGAGAGAGAGAGAGAAAAATGCTTGCGACGTGGTACATGGTTTGGATACAAATTTACATGAAAGGAAAACAGTACATTTTGCGACTGTTCGCCGCGCTCGAGAGATAATACTCAATCTTCTTTTTATTTCTTCTCTCTCTCTCTCTCTCTCTCTCTCTCTCTCATGCGCAAAGAGTACATGATTTGGCCAGAAGATCTTTTTTCCAATACTAAAATTAAACCAAAGGAAATAATTCGAAATTTCATAACTTTTTCCATCATTTTTGAAAGGATATTACTTCACTTTTGACTGCAAATGGTCAAATTGAAACATTTTTCTTGTTATTGTTTAAAATTTTACATGACTGCTGATTCCTTCTGGAAATTCAATATTAATTACATCAAATATTTAACTAACACAATATTCCCTTCAATGATGAAAATTGAGAGAGAAAAAAACCTGAAAAGTACCGGTAGAATTGACAGTGAGTGAAAATTCGAAAACGGCAGTAAATTGAAAAGTATAAAATTACGTTTTGATATCAATGATTTGACGGCAAGATATTGAATTGTGGGACGAAATACAAAACGTTCGATATGTTTTCGTTTTTTTTTTTTCTACTTAGGTTCCACGGATATCTAAGACACTTTCTATTCACCTGTTCTTCTTTCTGGATTGATAATTATTTCGTTTGAGCATTCAGTCGACTGTAAAGGGATAATAGAAAAGGAAGTTATTTCCAATAAAAATTTGGAGTACCAGACACCACCAGTTTTTTTTTTCACTGGGCCAAATGAATATAATATTTTTTTTGATTTAGATCGTATTTACATCGTTGCATCGTATTTAGGAAGCACAGTCTCACGCATTTCTCTATCTTGATTGAAAACCAGTAAAGTCAGTCAAATCAGCGATACAGAAACGATTTCTTCCTTTGCATCAATGGGGTTGATGTAACCACATATCAACACATCAATCAATAGAGACAATGAATGTATCACCGAGCAAAAAGTCTAGAAAATAGAATGAAAATAAAAACCATACGGTTATATGGTTGATTACAAATTAGATTGGCATCTCTGTGAGACTCGTGCATCACCCTAAACATCCGACCCCAATATATTTCAAATGCATTACTCGTTGCCGTTTACATAACCGCTTTCGCTCAATAAAATTATCCCATTGTGATTTAGTTAAGCGTATATTTGATACACTTGTATCATATATGAGCGTGTAGACAGATCAGCAAATTGCGCCGCCGCTTCCAAATGAATAATTAATTTTGTTTTTGTTCCGTAACGATTGCGAGATAGTTTTAGCTCTACCATAGAATAATAATGGGATCATTTTATTTTACCACCTGTATTTACTTTTTGGGTTAATTTTCACGATCGAATAAAATAGAAATGCAAATAAATGTTGTCATTGTGATTTCGTATGCCTGCGTTTTGGGTGAATTCGAAAGGAATAGTTACGCATTTGTTTCTTTGATGAAGAGAAAAAGCTATGGAACACTTCAGGAACAAAGGTAAAAACATTAAAATTCATTTTCTATTTGATAAATTTCCTTCTGTTTTGAAGGCAAAGTGTTCTATTTCGGTTTAGGGCTGGTTTAATGGTGGTGAAGAATGCCAAAAAGTATCCTTCAACCCACCCAAATTGGCTAAGCAAATAGATTAAATTTTATGAATAGCAAATGGATTAATGAGAAACGTGTATAAAATGTTGCCAACGCCAGTTGATAAGCATTTTCAAACAGTTCCGGTTGCAATGATGCTTTTTTATTGTCATTTTTAATATTGCGTGTGTAATTGATACATTTCATTCAGATGAGATCACAACAAGTAGCATTGGGCCGTCGGTGTCATAAAGATACCAAGATCACTATCACTGTGTGAATTGCAAACAAAATAACCGCATGATTTTTATCGTTGTCATTTTCCGAAGAGAATTTCATCATTTCGAAATATTTCATATCCATTTTGAGAATGCAACGAACTTGTTTCATTTTCTTTGTTTCTTCGTCCCGGTGTATGTGCGAAAGTGCCATTGAGAAGGAAAGAAAAACGATGAAAAACGATACCACGTTGTCTAATTTGACAGAAATTCATTGTAAAGCCGATGATAGTTTAGATCATCGTCCTTCTCTTAAACGGTAAAGACCACCATAGTATTTGAGATTTTCATTCCATTCAATTTTTTTTTGCATTCACTCGTTTGTATGCAATGAACCGGCAACGTTTTTTTCTTCTTTCGATACATAATAATACGGTGCTATCGACCGGTGCTTCTGTGTAAATTTTCCCAGCGATTCAATGCATCTGATGCAAATCAATACACAACAACGCATACAATGTAGTTTTCGTCATCTACTGGTGTCATTATTTTCTCTCATCACATCGCACTCTTGATCATCTCTCTCTCTCTCTCTTCCTCGTTGGTTTCTCGTTGAGTTTGTGATTTTTTTTCCAATATTTTGCATTATTTTTGGTTTTGTTTCAATGATCTTTCATGTTTTGCGTTCACATTCCTGAAAACAGGTCGCTTGTTTCAATCGTGTACAATGAAGACGGTAAGCTCTGTCCATGCTGAGATTTTGATGCAAGAAGAAGAGGAAAAAAACGACAGCCAATGACCAGAAGGGGTCTCAATGGAACATTGACATTCCATAAGGATATCGATTTTCAATGGATTGAGGAAATCCGAATTCGCGACACTTCAAAGTGGATTCGCCAATTCATCAAAGCCATTCGAAACTTTGTCTGCCATGTGTGTGTGTATGTTTGTGCTTCTGAATCGATTTCACTATTTTCTTGATCCGAATCGACTAGACTAATGTAAAGTATTTCAAATGCGTCTCAGAAACTGTACTGAATTAAATGCAAGGAAAAAAATAGCAACAACAACGACGACGACGATGAATAAGCCAGTAATATCATACTTGAATGAGTAAAGCACTTTTTTTTCCATACATATTCATAATGCAACAACTTCTGAGGTTATGGTTTTAGTTTACCGGCTTAAAAAAAATCTGCATTCACGCATATAGAGATTTGTTGTCGCCTTTTTTCATGAGCCGCCGTTCTGGTTTTTTATTTTTTTATTTTCAGTATCGTATCGATATCCATGATATGCAGCATGAAAAAAAAAACGGAGTGCATTGATTCCAATTGATAGAATGCCGATCAATATACGTTGCATAAAGCACGTCAAAGTGACAATTCTTGTCGTTGTCAATTTACTTGTAATTGCTCGGCTTCCTATTCAGGATAATAATCCTATTCCAATTGATGATGACTCTGCAGAAATGCAAAACTTTCTACACAGATGTAGTAACTCGACTTAATTACTATGAAATCATCCTCTTATTCTTCATTCAATTGAGAAAATATTGAGATTTACTCATTTTTTACCACGTTCAAATGAAACAAAGCGACATAGTTGCGTACAAGATATTGCGTTCACCACAATAGCTTAATCTCGATTTGAGAGAAAAAAGAGCAACCGATAAATCTGATCGCGAGCGTTTTAGCAAAATTGCAAATGAATTATGAATTTTGTGTGTGAAATGGTAGTAATGAATAGCATTTTCTGGAAGCACGTGACTTTTACAAGGCTTGTGGTTGTAATTTAAGGATTAGCGAATGAAAAGCATGTTTGGCCGTCGGTCGGTCGCTCGGTTGATGTTTCTTTAGTGCATTTCGTTGATGAATTTATGTGTTGAAATCGAGCTAGATAGTTTTCGAAGGCGTTTACTATCCAAAGCGGATTTTGAACAGTAACAGCAGCCACAACAACAACAACAAAGTAGGAAGAAGTTGTCGGAACGCAATGTATGCGAACCACCACTCCAACCCACAGATAAATAATCAAATGTTCTAAACGACGAGATCAAACCCAATAAAAGTGTGTAAACGTTTTTACTCTCTCTACACAGTTTGGTGGTGGTGGCTGGCCAAACTACAAACTGAACTACACATGTCTGTTCACTTATACATTGTAGTACATCCCATTTCAACCCTCTTGTTTTCATACTGTACACAAAACTAAATGCCTTGTAGGTTTGTGTGATTCGATTAAAGCAAAGAATACCAGTGCTGGAGTCAGAGTTTAGCTAATTTGTCTCGAGTTCGAAGAAATGTTTTTTTTCTTCATCGTTGTTGAATTGTGGCATATCCTTGCTTCATGTCCATGTAGTTGTGTGGTGTAATGAAGGGAAAACATGCTGAAAAAAAAATAACACACAGATAGATATTCAACTCGGTCTGTCTGTCTCTCCTTCTCTTTCGTACGCACACACACTCACTCACCACGTATTAATATTATGTTATTAATGCATGCTACTGTTAATGCTGTAATTCTTGTTGTTCGGCTATGTTGATGCTGTTGGTGCCTTCAGTGGTTTTTTTCTTCTTTCTTTCCTCTTTTTTTTCGTGCTTGCTGCTCATCGAGTGGTTGCTTCGCTGATGTTGTTATTCATATATGTATCTCTATCTATACACGTATGTGTATTGTATGTAGTAATAGTGTGTTTTGGGTGAAAATCAACATTAGTTAGCACGATTCACTGTAATTTTATCTATATCGGCGTCAATGTGTTCGTTGTACATATGAACATAATATCAGTTAACACAAGTTATACATTAAATTATATTCGGTTATGATCAGTCTGTGTTTGGTTTTAGTAACGGTCAGTTCATCAAAACAGACACCGGCCTCAATTCCAATCGATTCCTTCGTCAGTTAATCGCAACCATAATCGTTGTCTGTTTACCGATGCACTAGTTTCCATAAGTTTGTTCTAGTTTTTTTTTCTCGGATGTTATGAAAGCCCCATCCACATCGAACTGACGAAGGTGCCCGTAATTTAACGCGAAACAAAAAAAAAGTTATCGAAATCATTGTACAATCACCAAAGCACACAATTATCATTATAAGAATAACACAAGAGAGTAGTGTTTATTTAATTTGCCAATATTGTTGTCCAAAATTGTCACCACACAATATTCGCTCCTTTTTCGGGGTGGCTCAATGAAAGAGATTCAGTAGTGATATTAATCAGGTGTTGAACTTGTGATGTCGATCATGATGTTGAATACAATTCAAATTGCAGCTGGATAAAGAATGTTGCATTTGATGAAAATGTAATTAAATATGTGCTGTTAAAATGAATCTTTTGATTTATCTAAGTTTTAAAAAGTGATGCAAAAAACCACATCAAATTCACCTAATTCAATTTATTTTGCTCCGTGGACATTTGGATTGGATAAATAATTTTTCGAACTGGGTAAGTTTATCATGGATCTCAATAAGATTTTTGTTCATTTAGTATTCCCAAAATGAAATTTGATGCAGCAGATAATGGCATGAAATCATTCGATCAGCAGATAGATTTACCAATCGTTCATAGTTCCATCCAAAGTCAGAGACTATTTTGACAATTTATCAATATTCCATCATAATATTTTCACTATTTAAATATACAATTGTAAGACCATATCGAATATGTAAGATACGAGAAAAAGAGAGTAACTCGCCACTGAAAACTGATTTGATTTTGCCATATAGTGTGGAAATATAGTGAAGATAAATAAATTGAGTTCATTCACAATTCATGAATCAAACGTACACCCTTAAATCGATTTGTTAAAAAATCTTACGATTTTTCCTTTCATCGTGTTGTATAAAATATCGATTCGAATTTCTGTCATAAATTTTAATCTGCAAACGTAACTGGCATTTTAAATCCTGTGCATTCTATGCCTTAGATAATTTTTTTTATAACAAGCGACATATCGATATGGTTTATTTTCCGTCGGTTACTTCATTTAAGACTATCGATTGCAGTTAAGTCACATTTTGTGTTAAACAAATCAATATATCATTGAAATTGAGAGATTTTTCGTCATAAGAACCAATGTATTTTATTAGTTTGAATCGTTTTGAATTTATCGAAATGATGTACGAAAGAAAAGATGGCCAAACAATGTGATGAGCATTTATTCCAATTGGAATTCATACAAACACGAAGAAGTCTAAGTGCGGTTGTAGTCGCTCTGTTGAAATGAGCAGCAAAGCAATGGCGGCTACCTTGGAGGCGTTTCTCTTTCAATTTGTTGTTATTGGTCGTCCTGTTACGCTTCGTAATAGTCATAACATAGCTGAGTAGCAATGCAGCTCACACACCGCACACATGCGCACTATTGACCGAATCCGATAAATTGCTAAAATTTCTATGATTCGTGGAAATTTCCACCAAACTGAATGCTACATTGCTTTTGCCAATGAACTTTCTCTTCTGTTCTTCTGATCGTTTGAAATAGTTTCACATATATTTGACAAATATATTCATGGATTTCGACTAATTTCAATAGTTCCAATGTAACCGTTGATTACGAATGTAATGGAAATATGAATGCTGGTTCGATTTGATTTGATGAACAGCGAAAATGTTAACGCGCGCATCCAGAATTACGACACGTAATTTACGATAGAAATATTGCGAAACCAACAATTCTACGATGCGAAAGCGAATGATGTGCGTTTTTTTGTCGACTTTTCAGATTCCGTTGAAAATCAAGAGGGTGGAGCCATGTATATCTCGTGTGGTGATGATGCTGTTGCTGTGGAGGCTGAGATGGGATATGTTCCTAACAATCCTCTTTTCGGTCTTCCACTTGATAGTCCTCAGGTACGTGTATAAGGTCGTGCATAAGGTGAACGCATTCACCTTATGAATACAATACTTTATCTATAGAAAACGCGAGTTTGAACCAATTTCAATTCAACGTCGATTGATCGTCGATCAAATATCATTTCAATTCACAAAAGGTACACAAACTTGTATGCAACATTGTTCATTAGTTGAAATAGTGTTCAAGTGTGTTAGCAGTATAATAATGCAGTTTTGATTTAACGTCGAAGCGAAATAATTGAAAGAAAAATTATACACCGACTTTTGAGAGGACATCTTTTACCTATTTTAGTAGAAAGAAATTGTGCGACGGTGTTTCACCTGTGGTGTTTTTTTTCTGGTTGATTTAATAATCTTTTGCTAGTTTAATTTTCAAAAAAAAAAATGGTTACTAATTTTCGGATAAAATCAAATTCGCAAAAATAACAATTTTTGTAGAACAAATCCCAATCACGTCGACGTTGAGATCATTCGTTCAAACTGAAATAAATAAGAAGAAAGAGAGGAGTATATCAGTGGGCGAAAGTTGTTCCTTACGAATTGTTTATTTCAATATTCAACGGATCTTTCTGAAAAAAAAAAAGAAAACAATAAAAGGATGCATTTAATTCCATATCAACTCTTAAAAAACTCTTAACAGGAATGCTTACCAAGTTGCGGTGGCTGCATTAGTTGCCAAGGAAATTCTACCATTTCAATACAATCATTGCGCGGGTCCGAATTGGATTGTGAAAATTGTCTTGATAGCACAGACATCCTAAGGTAATTCTTGTTTTCATTAGTTTTTTCCCTAGCCTGAAAACATTTTCGTTAGCACGTTGAATGAAGCCGTGTATTGTAGAAAAATATATCTGCAGAGTTGAAATTTTGTTCACGTGGTTTTTTATGATTATAAATAAATGATGATGAATTGAGTGAAAAATATGTATTTTGATGCCAAATAATGAAAATTGTATGAAAATTGATGATGTGTTCAAGAAATAAATCTCGAAATATAACCGGATACGAGAGAATGAACGTTAGAATTGCCATAGAGATTTCTTTTCAGATTCTAATGCTTTTCTAAGTAGGAAATATAAGCTATATGGAATGGTACAATATTTTAAAATTAATTATGTAATATTGTTCGAATTGTTCTATACTTCGTGGTAATTGAAGTGTTTTGAATACTTATTTACGCAGTTCACTTAGTTTGTTGCTTCCGTACATAACCGCAATCGAGCATATGATGAATTATACCGTCGGCGAAGTTAACACCTCGTTCGTTGTGCGAAACAATATCAAGAACGAATAGAAATGAAATTTGAAACCACTTTTTTGGCACATTTCTTCAATTATTACTTGAATTGATTTGGTTAATTCACTATTAACCATGACAAAACTATTAATGGCTGAAACTAATGATTATTTCGAACGAAATAGACAACTGTTGACTTCAGTCAACAAATCACGAATTATGAATGTAACTAACTAACTAACTATCTGTTTTGATTGAAATAATTATTTTCAATCCTTCAATAGTTAATTTAAAAGTATAAAATTGGCTCTGTTTAGTCGTGGTTAGTTGTATAATTTTCACTCGAGTATTCTAACGAGTAAAGGATTATCTTAAAATTGGCCCAATTTACGGTTTTATTTCGATTCGAGATTTTATTTAGTCAACATTCCGTTTTTTTAAGACAACATTCTATCTATGATTTTTGCCCCAATGACGACAGATTGAGCTATTAACACCCGAAATTTTGAATTTTCATTTGTAAAAACAGTGGAGTACAATCAAATTCTCAGACAAATTATTGGAGCCCGGACGATATGAATTCCTTTTCGACACTACCGCCACTTGACATCGATCCATTGCCGAGTCTATTTTCATTTTCGCAATGCGGAGGTGCACCATACAAATACGAGTAAGTAGAGTGTTTTTATTGTATTCGATTTGAACCTTTGTTATTTCATAGTTGAAATGTCCATGAAAATGAATGGTTTAAAATTTTGTCGAAGGCCCGAACGGCCAACACATGATATGGCTGACGTTTTATTATCACTTAAACATGCTGTGCAAAAATCAAGTCCGGACCCACAACAAATGCAAACACAAGCTCAAAACTACAACCATCCGACACAAGCTTCACTTTCGTACACGGTGCATCCGCAAATTTTGGTATCCCCAGGACAATCTCAGACGCAGCCAAACAATTGCCAATCCATGAACTACTATGACAATCAGTGCAATAGTCAACATCAACATGTATCTGCACCGCCGATGTATCCAAGCATGAGCGTGAACGTAAGCATGAATATGACGATGCACGGATATGGATCGGACAGTGTGCCCATGCAATGTTCGCAGGTAGAATTTCCTGAAGTAAATTTAACATTTTCCACAAATCCATTTGCGATCATCAATAATAATAATATTTAATTCTTTACAGTGGACGCAGCAACCATCAGCTTCATCGGTTAATGTTCTATATCCACCGGCGTTGTTGAGCCCTGGTCATTATCCGAGTGGAGCAACATACTCGTTTACGGCCGATTTTCGGCCACCAATTCAAAGTCAGCAGCAAATGAACTCAATGATTGATTCAAGCAAAATGTCACCGTCGTCACAACAACGACCATTTTACTCAAACAATAGCTTAACTTATTCACCACCTCGAAGTCCATCGTCACTTCCCAGTAGCCAAACAATATTACGAAATGCCAAAAATTCGTTGGGCCTCAATTTTGAAGATGAAGACAGCAATGATTGTATTCAATCCGAATCAAAGCCAAATTTGTGCCGACTATGTGGAAAAACTTATGCTCGACCGAGCACCCTGAAAACTCATCTTCGTACGCACTCAGGCGAACGTCCATATCGGTATGCATATCTATTGAAAGAAAGAACAAATTGAGCAACTAAGTTGCAAACACATTGCATTTTGAACCCAATCATTTTCATTCAATTTTAATTTTAGTTGCCCTGATTGCAATAAAAGCTTCTCACAAGCAGCCAATTTAACAGCACACGTGCGCACACATGTAAGTTTTTTATTGCTAGAAATTTCGTTCTAGATTGGCCGAAGTCCCATTTTTCTCATACAATTCTTTTGCATTGTAGACGGGCCAGAAGCCATTTCGGTGTCCCATTTGCGATCGCAGATTTTCTCAAAGTTCAAGTGTAACAACGCACATGCGCACCCATTCGGGAGAAAGACCCTATCGGTGAGTCGGATCTACATCTATTCTTCATTTTTTTCTGCTCTCTCTCTCTCGCGCGCGCTCTCTCTTGTTACATCTTTATTTTATATGCATAAAATCGTCTCTATTTCACATTTTATTCACTTGACATTCATTGTTTGGCCATTCAATTGTAAATCAAATTCATAACTTTTTTTCTATATCCAACAGATGTAGGGCTTGCAAAAAAGCTTTCTCCGACAGTTCGACGCTGACAAAGCATCTTCGTATACACAGTGGCGAGAAACCATACCAGTGCAAATTGTGTTTATTACGGTAACTAATTCTTCTATTTTCTTTCAGTGTGTTTTTTTGTTGTTGTCGTTGCTACCGTTGCTTACGCGGCTCCTCGTATTTCGTTTTTTTTTTGTCCATTTAAATTACACCCATGCATACCAAACTCACACATTACATGTAAATACAATTGATGGAAACAAGTTCACGGGCATCGTTACATTTACATGCGGTGTGAGCAGGTATAAAGGAAACAGATAACATATCCCCATACTGATGTGACTTTTTTTTCGGTCTGTCCGTTTTCCATTTGCAGCTTTTCTCAATCAGGTAATTTGAATCGTCATATGAGAGTGCACGGAACTAATGGTAACAATATGATAACATGACACCGGCAAGTATCGCGGTCTTCAAACTATGAGGTGACTTATTCACAACAGTATCATTCGGCTGTTTATTCATCGGCCTCGTCCATTTCGTGCGCCGAAGAGTTACAACGATTACACAAGAAAGCAGCCATTCACTGTACAAAAATTACGACGTAAATTTCATTAAATTGTATACGTTTAGAATTGTAAGCCATTATTTTTGGTGCAATACATTGACTTCATTACCCTGTTGGACGAATGCGACGAATCCAGAATGCAAAGTGGACGCTCTCCGAATGGACAACAGTATTTTATATCTAATTTCATGATTGCTAAATTAAGACTTCGCTTCTATTCTCGATGTATGCGTGTGTGTGTCTCTTTTTCGGATAAATTATGTACATGTTATAGATGTATACTATTTAATCGACAACCAAATAGGCTGCTTACACAAATCGACGAAAGGGGAATAAACATCGACTGCAAAATTGACATTTTCTGGATATCAACATTTTTATTGGACAACGTGATGTTTGCGCTCGAACCGTGTCGAATAGTTTTCCATAGATGTACACGTACAGGCTAATGCAACGAAAGGAAAAGCCAATTTGATGTGCGCCATCATTGGCTTTCATACATTTTTGCTAGTAAGCACTGATTTGTAATATTCCGTTCAATTATATAATATTGTGTATGACTGTTCAATTGCAAAAATAAAAATAAAATGTGTTAGGCTAATGGAACTTGGGTGGGGAGAGAAAAACCTATATATCCTAAGTAAGTAATATTTGGGTGATCTAGTCGTTTGTTTGTCAGTAATACAGCAAAGTATTTAGATTGTAAATTTGCCAATCAAATTCGTATATAATTATTATGGAAAGACATTTGGATTATTTATTCGTAATTTAACACAAAATCAATTCCAATCTTAAGTGTAATCCACTAGATAACGCACTAGATTTTAAGGATTCCCAAAGATACGCAGGTTTTTATTTAATTTTCCAAAAAATGGTGAGGCGCTTGGGCCAAATGAAAATAAACAAAAAAGCATTTCAGTTCATACTAAAATATTGTTTGATTTTTCACACACACAAAAAAACGAAACAAGAACAGGTCAGTCTCAATTTTGCAAGCGCCTCTAGTTCAAAAGGAAACAAATTTGACTTACTACGAAGTAACACAAGTCGAGCCAACCATTTTCTTCATGGGCGCCGTAGAGATTTCACCCGATTCGCCGATTTGCATAAAGAAACATGTTCGCTGTCCGGAAACTCGCAAATTGGTGAATCTCATTCGCAAACAAGGGAATTGTGTCGTTCGATTCGTGGCAGAGCCATACACATCGCAAACACGTGCAAGATACTTACAGCGATTTCCACGGAACACACAAAGTCATCGATTCAAGGTGTGCCAAAACTGTGAACCGAAGCCAGAAGTTGGATTGCCAGACATCATTGTGACACAATTGAGCCGGCGACAATTGAAATCGGAACGTGAGAAATTGCGACCAAAACCAAAAGAAGGTGAAGTGGTTGGAAATGCAGCAGAAAATCCAAATCAACAGTTGAACAATCGGTTGGTGTCTAAGATTAAAGTATACCAGAAAAACTGGCGATCAATCATTGAATCAAATGCTGAAACGGAGATTGCTGCTGCACAATAAGAAGAAGAAGCCACATATGTACGTCGAAGATCTGACGCATCTTACTTACGAAGAGGCGGAGGCCCATTTACAACAGAGTAACGCGTCAAATCAACGTCCAACAGGACTTAAAACAGTTTGGCATCGTGATACAGTGGCTACAAAATGCATCTTATACAAAGCTTATATTTTGATTGGCATGTAAAAATGAAACAGAAAATGTTGTTATTATATATTGTTGTTTGTGATTTCAGGTCGTTTTGAGCTGTTCAATGGATACACTCCCGATATATTCGTACTGGATCTTGGGCTCCAAATACAACTCGCTGGGTTCAATACATACGTGGTTGAGACGCAGTAGAACGCAGCAGCATTTTAGTTTTAATTTTGATTTTTCGATTTTAATAATAATTTATGTAACGTTAAGTTATTCTGCTGGGAGCTGATTTTGTGCCCCTGCCAAAGTACCTACCGCTGTAGATAATGTCCACAGAAATCAACGCCATCTCTGAAGTCAGTCACAATCGCCAATAAAATCAAGCAAAAACTTTTTACTTCGTGCAAAGTGATAGTGCTTTTTCCACAATCTTATCAACACTATCCATTTCGCTTCGGTTACCTTGATTTAAGCGTTCTACTTTGCAAATAATCCACCAAAAGTGCCATGCTTACCTTCGACAACTAGGTCAACCTAATGAAAATTGGAAGCACTCTGGATAGCCAAAAAAAGAGAGAAGGAAGGAAAATAAAAGTCAAACACATTTGCATCCTTATTTCTTCATTTATTAATTAACTTAATTATTTTTATATCATAAACATACAAAACTATCTTAAGATCAATTAAAAAATAGAGAAACTATTTCGTTAATAAAGAAGACGAAAAATTATAATTCTTCTCTTTTCAACATGATGTACTTTTTTCCTTCGATTTTTTTTTTTGTTGTTTTGTTTAATATTTTTTTTAAAATAAACTGTCGTCCTCACCTTCATCATGATAACTGCAAGTGCTAATGTATTTTCAATGGGAGAATTATTTCCTTAAAGAATCAAAGTATACGTTTTTGCATTTTGGTCGGTTGCGACCATTTTGAAGAATTGGAGCGAGGGAGCAGAGGAGGAAAAAAACGGAAGCGATCCGTTCCAGTTATGTAAAATTATTTTGAGCGCAATCAGAGAGTATTTTAAGGGAGACAAAGCGATGCCGGATCCAATCGAATCGAATCGAATGAGAATACCCAACGAAATGACAGGTGTCGAAAAAGAGATTGAGGAACGAACATTATTGCCAATCGGTATGTCATGAAATGCTGTTTTGGATATCCAGGGATTTTGTTTCTCTCACTGACGAAACTATAGTGTGCTCATTCCGAAAGATAGCGTGTGTGTGTGTGTGTGTGTGTGTAAGTGTGTGTGAACCATTTTCTATGTGATGCAAACGAAAGGGAAAGTAAACTTGACATGGACCAACGAAGAAAAATGGGATCGTAAAAGAAAACTGAACAATTGCTGTCAACTTAATTTGGTGTTGTTATATTTCAGCCGATGCGCAAATCCATTCGCTAAATATAATCTAACTGATTTTACATCCCCCTATATCTCCGGCTTGAATTTCTTTAACTGTGTCTGTCCCCATCGTCAATCTTTTTTTCTCTTCAATTAAAAATTCTTGTTTCTTTTGCTCAAATTCCAATAAACATACATATATTAACATTTTTATTTCTTCTTCAATCAACTCCATTCATACTCGTGTTTCAGGGGATTTAAAGTTACTTGTTTCAATGATTTTTTTTTCTTATTTCTTCTCCATATCTCCTTTTTTGATGGTTTATCGAATTATTTGTGTTTGTTGTTTTTTTTACTAACCGATAATCAATCTTACTATATTAAATAATAATTTCAAATAGAGATAAAAGGGTTCAATGATTTTATTATTTCTCATCAATAATTTATGCTCCGTCGTTCACGACCAGCGAAATCATATGTTTTTATTTGTGTGTGTGTGTGTGTGTGTGTCTCTGTGTCTGTGTGTAATATTACTAATATTATTTTGTTCATTATTTTTTCTTTATTCATTGTTGTTATTTTTTACGATCTGCTTAAACATTTGTTTTTACACAATCCAGGGAATTTATGCCATTTTCCTTAAATAGATTTGCAAACTAACATTCTCTTTTGTTTGTAATTAATTTTTCTTATCTCCACTATTTCCATGGAAATATGGTCACATTTATATTCCAAGCACAGAAATTATATTCAATATTGTTGTTTTTTTTTTTTGTAAATTTTTGATTCAACATTTTTTTTCTTGCATTTTCACGTTGAAATGAACTTAAATTATAATTAGGAGTTCACATTTGTAATCAATTTCTCATTTCAAAATATACATCCCATTGTTTCGAAAAAAAACGAAAGAAATTAATTTCGATTTTCGTTAAAATGTGCTGACAATCGAACTATTTCATCAATCGCGTTTTGCAAAAAAAGAAAAATTCTTTGCATATTCGATTTGATGTGTGTGAGTGTGTTGTGTAACGATGCCGACATTCAATACGTATTCATTGTTGTTGTATCTGACAAACGTATGCTCAAACGGACCAAGCTGATATTTCAAATCGATCATCCCGTGATTGTGTGTATGTATGTGTTTATTTGAACAGAATAAAAAAAAAATTGTTACTATCAAATCGATCTGCGAATTGTCGCTTACACATTTCGTTATATGTAATTAATTGTTTGCCTCAATTCGAATTTCTTGTTTCATAATGCTTAATTAATTTTTTTAGCAAATTATTTTCTTTATAAAAAAAAATTTCATGTTCTGCTCCTTTTTTGTTGTTTTGTTGTTGTTGTTGTTACTGCTGCTGCTGCTGCTGAGACGCTAATGAATGAACTCATTAGAAAAAAAAATGTAGAGTCTAATGGGTCTGTCTATTCACATTTCCATATTTAAGTTGGGCCAAAAAATGTTTGTTTGCTTCTCTTTAATTTTTAACGATCAAAACTGAAGTTACTTCTTAATTATGTACTTCTAAAAGTGATTTCTATGTGTGTTATTCCATCCTGTTCATTTAACGATCATGCTTTTGAGGCGCTCTTTTTTTTCTGTTTTCGTTTCTTCAACTATAATATATGATTGTGATAGAGAATTTAATTTTTTTTTAATCTTTTGTTTTTCTTGTTTTAAATTGTAGTTTCTACTTTTATTCTTTCAATTTTTTTTTATACAGAATTCCATTTGCTACAAAAATAAATTCGAACGTAATTGAAAGAAATCGAAATTGAAGCCAAAACTTATAAAGTACATGTATTTCGAAAAAAAAAAGAAAAATTAAAGTAAAAAAAAAGAATCTATGAAGTGTTATCGATGACAATAATATTTCAGCTACTCAATGGTGTAAATTAGGTAGTGTTAATTATGCTGTAAGCTAGAAAACTAGTGCACTTCAGACGGTTCTGGTTTGGTTGCATGATGATTACTTGGGTCCGGGGCGCTTAGCGGCTGTACGGGATTTACGGCAGAGAAAACAAAAATTATCATTAGAAAATAGAGTATTTCAAAAGACTACCGACATTTGTTAAGTTTTATTTTTTGGCAAGACATTCTTGCGAAAATGAATGGAGAGCAACTGGATCCACTTACAGATTTACTCACTAGTCCGTGCGGCTGCACAGCTGAAATGGCCGAAACGGTTGGCGGTGGTCCTGCTGATGGTGGCGGTACTGATGTTGGGGCTCCAGCACTGTGCGGAGCTTCATGCGGTGTCGTGCTATGGGCTTGTTGCAATCCTCCCGAATAATATCCGCCATTGAGCCCTGTTCGTGTATGCATTTGGTTTTTGTTTTAATTGTTTGTTCAATTTATTTACTAATTTTTTTCGTTCTATCTCATGTGTAGAACGTTTAATTTCAGCGAAAAAAAAAACAATTTACAATTCAGCTAATTTTACACAAATTGTGAATATATGCCATGCAATTTTGATTGGAAAACGATAGAAATTTTTTTTTTTTTTTGTATATTATATCACCCGAAGTTATCCTAAATGTGTTTGATTTGCAGTGAAAGATATGTTTATTGGCTTGCCGACAAAATACCATTACCCTTCTAATGAACCCTTATCATTGTGCGATAAATTTTTTTTTTGGTTTTCTTTAAATCCAAATCTATTCGTTTAAAAAAAAAAGTCAATTGCACAAAATTATCAACAACACCTCTGTGAGAAAATCTAGGGAAAACCTTTGGAAAATGAACAAAATCAAAGTCACCGAAAAACAGTGAACAAATAAAAAAAATTGAAAAATTATATAAAAAGAAATCTTTATTCCATTTTATGAATTTTTTTACAACGCTTATGTGAATGTGTGTTTGTGTTTATGTTACAACGAATCCCAATTTGTCTCTTTTGGTTTTGTTTCAATTAAATTTATAAAATCCAAGAAAAAACAAAATGAAAAATTGTATCAAAAATTTGCCAGAGTACAAAATCAAATGAATTCGAATCATTTTGTTGGGTTTTCGATTTTTTTTTTCGATACATATTGAACACTAAAAAAAATGTAATTGTTTTTAAGCATGAAAGTTTGTGTGTGTGTTACTTGGAATTGAAAATATTACATTTCCATAAAATAAATTCTATGATTTAACAAAAAGAAAAAAAAATATGTTATTTCGTCCGTAAAATTTGCATTAATTTCACATTGTTTTTTGTTTTTTTTTTGTTTCGTAATCAAATTCTTGTGATGATTTCGGTTAAGGCGAAAATAAACGCGGATTTTCCATTAACATTCAGATTAAATCTGATGAAATAACAACAACAGAAAAACAAAGTATTTGAAATTAAAAGAAAGGATTCATTTCGGTTCAACATCAGAAATCTGATGTGCCAATCAATATCAATAAAACATTTTATTTCTTTAAAATGAATTGAAGAAGAAGAAAAATAGAAATTTCGATAAATGCCTCATCGAATCGACGGAGCGAAAGTGTTTCCCAGGTGTGTTGTGTGCAATTTTTTTTATACGAAAGGGTTTATTTTTTGTCTTTAGCCTAGCAAAATCTTTATGTACACGGCTAAAAAAAACAAAGCATTGATATATTCAATTTTTGTTTCATATGAATAGATTGGGCGAATAAATTTTGCTCTTTTTCGTGTGTATGTGTGTTTTTTTTGCTTGCATGTAATATATAAATTGTGTAAAATCGCTTGTGTTGACTAAGTTGTCATAAAAATTATGTTTTCATTTCTTTTTTGCGGATTTCTTATGTAACACTTCTAAAGCATCCAAACATTTACTAAGATATAATCAAATCAAACAACCGTTACTACCGTGCTTGTTTTAATTTACTAAACGACATTACTATTTTCAGTTATACTGTACGACAAAATGCGTGTATGCGATTCATTTGTGTGTAACCGCATACTAAAATGCATTCAACTTACGCATCATTTTACTTTTGTTATTTGAAAAAAATCAGTGTTTACTTTCACCTTAAAATTCTGTTCTTTTTTTTTCTCTCTTTCGCATCGCTATACGTAAATTACAACAAACTTATAATTTTTATGACAAATTATCGGTTACCTAAAATTAAAATTATTATGTATCTAACGAAAATTTCGAAGTAAAAATTATTTAAATTAAGAAGAAAAGAAAATAAAGCGAAAATGATATATAATAAATTGAGAAATGATGTGCTTGTGTCGTGTGTCCTCAATTCAAAATCCACAGTTAGTGTTTCGTTTTCTTCTTTTCATAACCTCTAGGAGATTGGTTGCGGTGAATGACAATGTTTGTGTAGATATATTTGGATCATTGGTGATTCATCAATGGCTAATGGTGTAAATGATGGAGTGTGAATGTGAGCGTTTAAGTGATTGAAATTTTGTGTGGATTTTTGTGGTGGTGCGCTTAACCATATCTCAAGTGGATTTTTGAACTATTGTACATGACCCCGAAACGTTTCCACGCTACCACGGACAATGTAGATGAAGATCATGAATGGGAATGAAAAGGACACTTCAAACAGAATTTTCACCGCAAATGAAAAGAAAAACCGAACAAACAACCGTTTTTTTTTCTCTTCTTAGCATTTGTTTTGTCAATTAGAATCATAAATGCAAATTTTAACGAAAAATAACTCTTACATGTACTGAGTACATTGTACTCTTACTACATCGCCTTAAGGGCCGATCGTATAATTTTCTCTATCGATTGCTTTTATCAGTTCTACAGATCGCAATGAAATGTGATTTTTTAAGCGTAATATACAATTAATCGAGGATAGTAGAAGATCGCACGTGACCGCTATATTGTAGAGTGTGTGTGTGTGTATGTTTGTTTGTTTGTTTTGTTTCTTCTTCTTTTCATCCGTAGGAGAAAAATGGATGCGTCATCAAAACTGAACAATTTGAATGAGACTTTTATTGCGATAGTATATCAGACTTTGAGATTGATGTTTGAATCCATGCAATAAAATGGTTTCAATGTGACCCACACGTATGCGATATGGAATTGCTTATGAACTGCGGTCACTTTCTCCAATTGGACCCAAAAAAAAATTATAAATTTAAAATCCAAAATTCTCAGAAAAAATAAACTGAGAGTGATTTCAAAAGAAGACGCAATTGAAATTTTCCAAAAGTTTTTTATTCCATCTGTCACTTTGTACTTGAATTATATTTGTACATTTCATGATCACATTTCTGCTTGTGTTTGTAAACAAATACGTGTGTATTTTTCGTTAATTATTTGCATTTAAATCGCATCTGTTTCTGGATAGAAGCAAATATTTTTTTTTCACTTGTTTTCGTTTCTTTTCTGTTTTCGTATACGTCTGTTTGTTTGTTCTGTACAAAACCGTGTGTTTAGAGTCGTTATCTTGTAATCGAATTTGCGTGTATGTGTGCCGGTGTTTATGTGTGTGTGTGTTTTTTTTTTTTAAATTAAACACTTAATTACTTGACTCGCGCTACATCATTTCATCTCAATACACTAGCATTTAGACTACATCAAGGTTTTGGTTTACCTTCTGTGTATCCAGGTGCCGAAGATGGTGTACGGTTGAAATATTCCTTATTGACACAATTCCGTAGCACATCTGGAATAGTACCAACAATAGCTCTTCTCATTTCACTGGCTGCCATTTCACGTAGTTCGGCTGCTGATGCTTCGCTGTAGAAGGCGGCGTGTGGTGTGCAAATCAAGTTTGGAGCATCTTTAAGAGCACCCTTGAATCGAACGAAGAATCACAGTTTTTGAATCGAAATATTTACAACTAAGCATTCGAAATTGTATACAAATCTATTTCATTCTTCACAGTACGTCTAAGGTTTTGGCGGCGACATACTAACGTGTTCGCTCGCACTAAGGGTGGCAAATACGTCATCGTAACACTGCCAAAATTGAGTCAAAATCTCAGACGTACTTTCTTTTTTGTTAAAGTCCATGAATTTTCGGTAATTTTATCCTTGCGAAATGTGAAAATGAAATTGCTAAGCTCTACGAAAATAACAAACCTGGAATACATTATATGGTTCGTTTTCGTGGACATCAAGGGCAGCAGCTCTTATCCGTCCTTGTTTCAATGCCAATGCCAAGGCTTCGTCATCAACTAAGCCACCGCGTGCTGTGTTCACTAAAAATGCACCAGGTCGCATCTGTCAATCGCAGCGAAAAGAGAGAAAAAATATTTGATTAGTGATAAGATAGATTGATTGTACGTGTAAAGCATCACGGCTACTAACCTGTTTAATCGTAAATTCATTAATTAAATGGTGGTTGTGCTCATTAAGTGTACAATGTAGTGACACACAATCTGATTGGAACAGCAAATCTTGTAATGTATATACTCTGGTAATGCCAAGAGCTCTATCAATGCCATCAGGAAGATATGGATCGTAGAAGATAACGTTTAAGCCAAAACCTTTAGCACGCAAAGCAACAGCACTACCAATTCGTCCCAAACCAACCAAGCCTAGTGTATCACCTCGGATTCGGGCACAACCCTGTCAGAGTAAAAGAGCAGACAAGAAAACCAAATTAATTGCGAATTCAATTGATTAATGGAGGTAAACTGATTCTATCAACGGCCCATTTACCTGTGCTGCTTCTCGCACTTGTTCAGGACCGGTGAATTTCTTTCCCTCTCGCACCATATTTGCCAACCAATACGTTCGGCGATATAAATTTAGAATGAGACACATTGTCGTGTCGGCTACTTCTTCTAATCCAAATCCTGGCACATTACAAACGGCGATACCCAGTTCTCCAGCTGCTTTAATATCTATGTTATCCGTACCACTTCCGATACGTACTATGATGCGAAGTACTTTGAATTTTTCGAGGTCCTCTTTCGTTAGAATTATCGTGTGCCACATCAAAGCGCCGGTGGCTTCGTTTAAGACCTAAATCGAAGAAGGAAAAAAATGAGACAAAAAACAAACAAAATCAATTATAGACTCGCTAATTAGAAAATTGGGCTATAGAGACAACGACGTCATGTCGTGTCATGTCATTGTCATAATGACATACCTTTTCGTGGATCTCAGATGTACTTTGAGCATCACAGAATGCAACTGTTGCAACATCTTTCAAAATGGGCATTTCGATGGCACAGTCTCGGCCATCAAGCAGCGCTACTAACGGTCTTGGTCCATTGGCGATTGGAATACGTGTATCGATTCGTTGACGTTTCGACAGCATTGTGACTAATGTTAATTTTGTTTGTTTTCTTTTGTTATCACCAGTTAATCAATTAATTTGCGTCGCTCGAAGCTTCCTTTCGACAGTACTGAGAGCTTGTTTCTCTTTCTATTTCTACGATAATGTTTCTGGGCCACTGGTTTCCTGCCAAATCAGGTAAACACAAATGTGTGTGTGTGTGTATGTGTAGGGTTTCGTTATAAATGCAAAACAAAGCACCGCCTTCAGTTGATTGCTCAGCGGTGAATGTTGATCGGCTTTGTATAGTCTACAGTAGTTGTTTCGCTGAAAAGTTGTTATTTCGTTCTGTTCTATTTTTTGTGACTTTGAAATCCGAAATTCGATTTGCGTCCTTTGTTGTAATTTATGAACTATTATTTCTGGCGTGTAGTTTTCTTCATTGTAAACTTGCTACGATCTGCGAAAAAAAAGAAGAAGAAAACGAAATGAGTGAAAAAAATATAGAAATAAATCAGTTTGCTGAAAAAGTTTGCTATTGAAACCAACAGAAAAAAAAACAATGGAATTTAAAGCTTCACTGAGGTTCAGGGTAATGTTTGAGAGCCAATATATCGCACAAAAGCTTAAACCTGTTATCATTCCGTCGGTCCAACGCACATATAAACCGCGGAAATGTAAAGAATGAATGGCAAAAAAATACGCTCATGAATAATCAGCATGTGCGAGTTGAAACTATTTCATACGTAAAAGTGGTCGTGATAACAAAGGGCACCAAATGCGAGGATATTTCATTCTTGGGCCAACCGACCCATTTCATAAACTATGTATACACTTCATTGAGATGGCAAAGAACAAAAGTTATTCACATTAACACAGCGTCAAAGTTTTAAGTTGTGCAAAAGTTGTGTTGGGGGGGGGGGGTGGTATTAAAGTTGGCATCAATTCATTTGCAAGTGTATTAGACACGTGGTACGGCCGGTGCTCCGATACATGCATTTCGTCTATTTACGCGAGTTTTCATGTGCACGCAACGGCATCGTAACTTTCATCGTTGCATCGAATTATCGGCAAAACTATAAACTTCAACTGTGTACGGTCAAACAGAACAGTTAGATTATGCAACGAAGGAGGCGGAGTATGAGCGCGCGCGCTTATTATAGACTATGTCGATTCTGTTCGCTATACTTTTCCATTTACTATGTGATTCTAATCGATGCATATTAACTCGTTCACCTTCTCCTCAAACATACAATAGCATGACAACAGGCGACAATAATACATTCAACTCAACATTGTTCAACAAGCACTCTTCAATTTTTCCACTTCCGATGCAGAGAAGAAAAAAAAAACGAACACAAAAGACAAAGTAAAATAATTCTTGAAACTTTTAGCGAAGAAAAGAGGTCAACACAGCTGTTGACATCTTTGTATCAGCGAACACCGGCAGCAATAGTCTCACTTCTACCATCGTTTCAACATAGACACACATACATACACACAGACCATCTGTAATTATATTCACGTATTTACATAACAACAATAACAGAAAGAAAAACAAAGATGGGGGTGTGGGTGTGTGTGCAGAGTAAATACCGAAATAAAACTACAAACCGAAGAGATGTTAGAGAGAGTTTAAATTTGTGGAAATGAGATCTTTGTGCAGATACAAATATTTTCTTTTTCCAAATTCATTTCAGTTATCCGTTTGGGTGTCAGAGAGAATGTGGTGATGTGATCTATAGCCGGTTGAAGGAGTTGGAGACAATAAATGATAACCAGAGGTAATAAGCGGCAAGAGCCGTAGAACGGGAGAGAAAATACACATGCTCCGGCATAATTGCTTGATCGCAACGGCCGCATCGACTTTAAGCGACACGAATCGCACGCGCATTTCGCAGACACACACATGCACTGGGTATATTCACTGTCTCGGTGACCGGTCATATTTTCCCCGGTCATAACTTCCCTCATACAAAATGAATGGAGAATTTATGGCCGAAATGACGGAGAAAATAATTCCATTTCAAATTTGGACATAAATTCCCCATCTAAAAAATTTTGATTAGAGAAAATAAGTCCAAAAATCAGAAGAAATTATATCCAAATGCATATGGACATAATTTCCCGGGGAAATTATGACCAAAGAGTCAGTGGAATTATATCCAATTGAAAATGGACATAATTTCCCCACGTATTTTTCATCGAATAATTGTACATAAATAATGAAATTAGCGTCACTTGAAGCGTTATTATTGAATGTAAAAAAAATTGGCCCAAAATGTTTGTTTCTTCTTCTGCCACATTTCACGTTCATCGTGATTTGTGGCACTCTCACTTGCTTGAGTGAGCTGCACTCGTCGTTCTTTATCTAACGCGAATTGGAGGCGAGAAATGAGTCCACTTTTTTTTCCACCAATTTTTAAATTTCTGTCCGATAACTCTCGGCGTAATTCGATTACGCGCAATTTTGTTGGCTCAACCATTTTTTTTTATTTGAACACGAAATAAAAATAAAATTGATTGAAAAAACTCAAAACTTTAGCACAAATTGACTTGCTTGTCACTCATGTTACTTCAGACTGAAGTGTGAAAGTGCTCAATATCATCGCATTTATTATTTGTTAATTCATAGAAAAGAACAAATTGTTCCATTTAATTTCATAAAATAACTCGAAAACTTTGTTTCAAACGGTTAAAAACAGTAAATAACAAATGCGCTATTTCTTCAATAATATTGCTATTTTTTGCTATTTTTGCTATTTTCCTCTAGTATTTATATGAACTTCAAAAAAATAGCTAATGGTGTCTCTCCCCATGCGTTTACTCCAACCGACCCAAAATTCCAAGAATTCTGGGCTAATCGTCACATTTCTCATTCTCCATCTCTTCTTCAATGTGCCGATGTCCCAATGTTTTATGCATGTACCAATGGAGATGATAATTCCATTTCAAATTTGGACATAACTTCCCCATCTAAAAAATTTTGATTAGAGAAAATATGTCCAAAAATCAGAAGAAATTATATCCAAATGCATATGGACATAATTTCTCGGGGAAATTATGACCAAAGAGTCAGTGGAATTATATCCAATTGAAAATGGACATAATTTCCCCATAGATTTTTTTGGATTTTGGGCAAATTTTGTCCGAAATTCGGTGGAATTATGACCGGGGAAGTTATGCCCTGTAGCCCACTGTCTCCACGTCTGTCGCGATTTATACATCGGTATATATACAGTCTAACTTCTACTTTTAACTTGTTCTTTTCCAATTTCATTAATGTTCTTTAGTTTATTTTGTTCTTCAAAGAAAACTTATCTACTTTGCGCCACAAAGTTTTTGAAAATGGTTTGAAAACTTGTGTCTCATCTTTTGCTGTCTAGTTTTATTTCGCTTCCTTTTGTTTTCCGCTCTCTTTCTCTTCTTCTTCTTCTTCTTCTTTTTCTTCTTCTTTTATACTATTTTATTTTCGTTTTGAAATTTTGCTCAACTTTCGGTTGTCCTTTTTTCTCTCTCTCACTCTCACTCTCACTTCATGTAACATTGCATTCCATTCCATTCCTCTTGTCTATTTCGATTTTGTTTTACATTTCCAGTTGGTTATTACTTATTAGTTTTCTCTTTCTCTCTTTCTCTCTCTCTCTCTCTCGGTAGGCAGTTGAAAACATTTTGTTTTTTTTCTTTCTGAACTGGCGAATCATGCTCAAGAATTCGAAATGAGTTAACATGCATATTGAATAGAGGAGAAAAAAAAATGTTGGGGCATGATTGGCTTGATTTGCAACAAATGAAATCATTGCATTTGATGCTTCCGAAAATTTATGAATTCTATGTCAAACGCGACGAACGACCGTGATTATGTAATTTAATGTTAATCGACAAAGTTGGCGTTTCATCATTTTCGATGGAGGCGAAACACATGAACTCAACTTTGTGCAGTTATTCACGTAAACAGGATGAAACAAAACAAAAATGAACAACAACAAAAGAAACGAACTTGTTGAAAAAGTCCTAGTTTTCTTTACGACGAACAAACTTTCAACGTACAATGGAGTCAAGAAACAACATCATATAACTTTTGCGTACAACGAATTTTTTTTCTTTCTTCCTAGGAGCGTGTGCATCACTGGCTTACAAAACTTTATGCTGTGCTTTGGCACTAATTTTTACATTGAAAATTCAGAAGAGTGTAGAGGGAAAATCAAGCCATATTTCAAATAAAAACAGGACAGAGAGTAAAATTTTGCCGCCTAGCCAAGACAAAATAACGAAAAAGCGCCAACTTTTCGCAAAGTTTGATCAAAAACTTTTTATTCCTCTTCGAGCTATCAACACGGTTTAAGTAGCAACAGCAGTAGCTGACTTCACTTCACATCAAGCAACAATCACTACTTCGCTTAAACTTTTTCTTTATTTCTTCCACTCTCACTCTATTGGTGTTTTGTTTTTTTCTTTCTCTCTCTCTCTATTTTTTTATTTTTTCCCTAACATTTAACATCATAAGTTGTTGGCATTGGTTGCACATGATTTTGTCAGCCAGAACAATCGAGAAAACTCATCAATTTTGAAAATAATTCAATTAGACCAATGATGATTGTTTTAATTTGTTCGTACGACGTTGGCCATTTTTAATAAGAATATAATTGAATAAATGAATTCAAGCGATTCATTGAATCAAAGAAACCCGTTGCAATATTGGATTGCATTGTAGAAAAAAGAAGCCGGAAAATTGCATATCGTTTTCATGCCAAAGTAATCATTAGATTTTTAACATTTTTTTTGCACTCGCCTCCAATTCGGCAAATGGAGATGTGTATGAATTTTTATTATGGATCACATTCACAAGCATCTCCCCGAAGAACATCTGAACAAAAACGGAAATGTTTGAGCAAAATAAAAACTCCTTTATATTTGTTACGCCGCAACTTTTATATTTGCATGGCATACAATTTATTTGCCATTGCGTTAAACTTTCTATGGCATTTGTTGTGGTTTTTGAATGGTGCACAATGTTCGTTCTATTGTACAATGCACGATCAACTATAACAGTCGTATGCGTTTCATGTGCATGTCAGTTGCAAAGTCCCAACGAATATTAGCTTTCGTTTGGCGAACGAAATTTTGTTTTTTATTTGCAACAAAGAAGTTTGTTCGCTTCGCTGCCAACGAGTGACGCGTGGAACAAAAGTCGACGACTGTCAAATGTGGCGCACATCAGATTTAAATGTGATAAAAGTCAAGAATGTCAAGTGCGTGAGCGTCAAAAATGAATACCTCAAATCTTTGTGAGAAATCAAAATGTGTTGCAAGAAACAAACGACAACGTCAATACATGGCGAAAACTTTCAAGCGTCCCCATCAAGACATACAGTCATTAATTTTCAGTCATTCACTTTTTACTTGTGTGTTGGTGCTTCTCTGTTTTTTTTTCTTCTCTTTCCTTCTGTCGTTGTTGTGTTTACTGTTAGCTCGTAATTATGTACAAACTTTTCGGGGGAGGCCTTCTCTGTGCCAAGTTGAACCAAATTCGGATACATGCAATGTAAACACATTCAACTCAAGTGAAGCGACGAAAATGATTAAAAATTCGATTTGAAAAAAAAAAATAATTAAGAATTTCCTCTTTCTTCAACTTTTGTGTTGTGCGCTATGTTCGTATTCAAATAATCATTGAATTACAGACGTTGCCTTAGAATTCAATATGAAAAAGTGATTCAAATACACTGTCGCTGTGGCATGAGCTCGCATACACATCAACCTGATGGAAGGTATACGAACAATAACAACAACACCAGTAAACGGCAAGTGTAACACTTTAACAAGTTCACTCATTTAGCACATAGCAATGGGATGTTTTGCATGCAAAATAGTTGAACGTAATTGATTTATAACACAGCGCAGAAACAGTTTTTGAAGCCCGAAACTTTTTGGAAAAGTTTCGCTCTGAAAATGTTTTTAATATTTTGTTTGGTATTCCGATTGTGCACGGCTCATTTCCTTCTATTGCCGTTGCCGTTGCTGTTGTCGTTGTCGTCGTCGTTGTCGTCGTCGTCGTCGACGTCGACGTCACTATTTTTTCGTCTGCCTTGAAGGCCGTTAATTGACTGTTGCTAACGCATTCAATGCAAAATTGCCACAATTAATGCTCATTGGAAACTTGAGCAACTATTTTTGTAAATACATATTTTGAAAAGGGTTTAATTGGTTCACTCTCAACGAAAAATAGACAAATAAATGTGCGGTGTAAGGAAACAACAACAATAATGATAATAATACATAACAAGCGGGGAAAAACTTTTTATTCCAACTTGTTGGCCATTGATCTTCTCGAATCGAAAAAGGAAAAGTGTTTATAGTAAACTTTTTAAATTCGTTGTGTTTGTTTGAATATGTCATTTCCCTTTCCGACTGTTTACATCCGACGACTTGACTTTTGATTCGAAAAAACTGCACCGTGAAAACGAAGACATTTTTTTACCACTGTTACTACCGTCGCTGCTGTTCTTCAACTCAAACTTTTGTTGTTGTTTAAAAACGAAGTCTGAGTGAATAATTTACAATCTATCATTTTAAAAGCACGAAAAGTCGTAGCTGGTCTTTGTACATGTGCGAATACAATGCTATCTTGCATAAGATGGAAATCTCGAGGATCCTTCCAAGTATGAGTGTTGCACGTTTTATTGTGTTCGTTTGACTTTCGTTTCAATTCTTTTCTTTTCTTACATTCTCTTCTTTCTGTTCTTCAGAAGGTTTGTCGACATACCCAATCAGAATTAATTAAAACTTGGTTCGTTTAATGCTAAAAAAAAACGCTTCTTTGAACGATCTTTGGCTGTGTAAAAACTCGGACAATGTCTTTCTATTGATTTTTTTTGTACTGTCCTTTGACTGTTGTCAACCAGAAAAGTTCTCTCGCCTTACATAACTTTTTTACTGCTAATCGTTCTACCATCCAAGAGTGTCTTAATGCGTTGAATTTTAAATCATGAAATAAAATATTCATTCAAATATTAGGAAAAATCGCCCACTTTGTACGCTTTGAATTCGCATCCTCGAAACGAAAAAAAATGTTTTCAAATTCAAACATGGCAATGGCATCCCTTTCCATCATAAATTAATTAAAGTCCAAACATTAGGCATTTCCATGGAGAAAAAAAAATAATTATTTATGCTGCTGTTGTTGTTTCTATATTTGTCTATGGCAGCCAGCAGCTATTCAACGATGCTATCGAGTCTATGCGCCTTCATTTGATTGGAGCATCTATGGTAACTATGAAAATTTCCATTTCATCCACTTCAAAATTCTTTGACCAACAAAAAGTTTGCCCATTTGAATTAAAACTTAATTAAAAAATGATTTGATTTGAAACTTTTACAGTAGTGACGGCAACAACAGAAGCAACCAAAAAATTAGCACCGATTCAGCTCATACCTCATGAATTTTTGCTGGAGATGATTCTGTCCAACAATATTTATGGTAGAAGGAATAATTATCATTTGATGGAATCACTTTTTTTTGTAATAGAGAATTATGACATTTCCACTCTTAGTCACTTCATTGCGATGGTACCATTTTTCAAAATGTGCGGTCGTTCCATCATGTCAAATGGAAGTGTAGAACATTGATGTAAATTCGATCATCATTCTTTTAGCAGGGCGCATTATGCAAAACAAGAGGCATATAGACCATCCCCTGGAAAGGTCTTGTCTTGAAAATAAACTTTAGCTACGACTTTCACAGAAAAGCGGCGTGAAAATCGTACAAATATCGCGTCGATCGCAAGCGAGACAAAAACATAATGAAGAAGTGCAGAAAAAACCATCAACAAAGTTTTCGACCGTTTGTTGTCAGACGATGTTTAAAGCACGCGTCGAGAGAGCTGTCGATGGCCAGAGCATGAAAAAAAAATCAACACATACACACAATGGTATAACTAATATAGGAAGTTCGGGGGCAAACAATTCACCACGCATTGAGATAGAGAAAGAAGACGACGATTGCGGCAAAACAACCGACAGAGAAGGCGACATCTAACCTAGAAATGGTATTGACGAGTGAAAAAGGGAGACTGAACCAAAAAGTTTGTACCGATGGAAAACGGAACAGTTTTTGCATCCGAACAGAAAATCTGGCGAAAAACTTTTCGATGAGCTTTATATCTTATTGTTTTTGCCATTTCCCTTCAGTCCCTTCAGTCCCTTCATTCCCTCCAATCGTCGTTATTTATTTATTTATTTATTTTTTCTTAACGTTACATTCAGCCGTTACATGAATCAATATGGGCAACGTTGTTGTTTAATTGGAATATCAGTAATCAAATGAATGACATTCAGATTTTCGTTTGGCATTAACAATTCTTCGAAAAGTGTCGCCGACAGAGAGAGTGTGGGAGTGTGTAAATGTTTGATGTTTTCAGGAAAAAAGAAAAGAAAATTAAAGTCCAAACTTAAATAATGCGTGCATGGTTTGAAAATGCCATTCTTGAGTATCTTGTTGTAGGACTTAATGTCAAATAGTTTCGTTTGCATTTCACATAAAGTTGGAAAACTACATGATTTTAATTAAAATATTAAAACGAAGAAATAAGGGCGACAAAACGATACTATAATACTATACATGCACCAAAGTTGCATGGATGAAAAATTTCAAAAGCGTGCGCACACACTGCACACCAAGGTTCAAGGGAACTGAGCCGTTGTATTTACTTGTCTTCGTTCGTTGTTGTGGTTTTTTTTTGCTCGTGTTTTTGCAAATTATGGACTCGCATAAGCGTAAATACTAAACAAAAACGTTTCAAACTTTATTAGAAGTTTGCATGACTATGGAAATGCCGGTAGCTTGCTATACACGTTACCGTACAGCGTGTACACATTGGGCCAAAGGGGAGAGTCAGAGAAAGAGAGTACACGAGACTGTCGATTTTCCATGTAGAAACAAGTAACGCAAAGTCAAAAGTGTACATGAAAAAGTTATTTGAATGGAAAGCACATTTGAATGCACAAATACACACACACACAGAAGGAGAGTGAGAGAGAGAACATTTTTACACTGATACGGATGCGAGCAGCAGAATAGATTTCAAGCGTACCAACATCCATGTGTCGGCAACATGAAGTGTGCTCCAATGATAATTAATATGCAAAATTCTGTGTAACATGTGTTTGGATAGTGAACCAAGTTAAGAGATAAACAGAATTCGTTCTCGTTTGTTTTGCTTTTAAATCTCGATATTTATTATATTCATTCTTCGCACGACAAATGTGCTTTTGCTTGCACGAGAAATAGAAAATGTTCATTTTTATGATTGCGAATGCGTTTACGAGGGGGCGAACGGTGTACTTGTTGCACAGTCCAACAGCAACGGGAATCTCCATATAAAAATATGATGTAGAAACTAACGCCACCCCGCGACACGTACCGTTACCATATGAACGTGTTATTGTAACCACAAATTGTGCCCCATCCATGATTCGATTAAATGTTATCGCAGGTACGGCTCGTTAGGTTGCGCTAGTTATGCGTATTGTCTTAGCTGGCACAATCGCCTTGTTATATTGTGACGCTCAAGGGGGAGGGCAGTGAACTAGTACTGCATTCAATGCTGATTCAATGCCGATTTAATGCCAATTCAATGCCACTAAACTCAAATTAATGCTATTCACTGCAATCCACTCCTGTCAAAACAGTAATCTAGTACATCAATCGATGACAGCAGTGGATTGCAGTGAATAGCATTGTTTTGAATTTAGTGGCATTGAATCGACATTAAATCGGCATTGAATCGACATTAAGTCGGCATTGAATGCAGCACTAGATCACTGCCTTCCCCCTTGGTGGCGCTACTTGTGTAATTCTTTTTTTCTTCTTTCTTTCATTCAAATGAAGTTGCAAACTGTTTTCTCTGCTTACACATTCAGTGTGTAGCTAGCTGTAGCGCTATCAATGGTGAGTGGATGCGCTATCATTGCAAGTGAATAGAAATGAAATTAATTTGAGCATGCCATTTGTTCCGTCTTTCATAAATTTACAAATTCATATCTATCTCCCGTTGAGTCTTTGATTTTAACAATAGAATGTTGGCCGCCCGCACGGTATGACATCAGGAATGTAAACACTAAGTGGATACGCTTGTTTTTCCGCATTGCACATTCAGCTTTATTCTGTATGTGCACTAAAAACGGAGTAACACTTTCCAGACACGTTTCGAAAGATCAACCTATTTTGTATACGGTACAACACTAGTGAATGCTCTGGTTTTTGCTCTTGCTCTTGGTGTATGTGACACTGGAATTTCAATGGATTTTATTTCGAGTTGGATTCACGTTTTTCCCCCTTTGGTCAAATAACGCTGCTCGACGCTTCGCTAATGAATCATACAAACTGTCACAATGCCAAATGGAGTCTTCCGAACAACAAAATACATTTTGACTCCGGTGGATTTTGTGCTTACACACAGCACATACATCATGAGATGCAACCAATCGATATTAATCACATTATAATCGTTGAAGTTCGATGCATGCAGTTCTATATTCATTTGACACATTCGTTATTGAGTGCACAACTGCATAAGCACATTGTGCATAGAAAACGTACAGAAAGCACATGACACACATAGGATGTCATGCATATAGAATGTTCTTATCTATGTCGTCACATACTAAATCAAAAAACCATCATCATACAGACACAAAGTATTTGTTAATGTTTTCATTCAAAAGTTTGGCTTTGCACGAATGATGAAGGAAATGAACAGGGGAATAAGTGGGAAAATAGAACGGATCGATACATTAAGTGACGGTGGCTTTAGACAAATTATATATTCAGCTGAAAATATATTCTCAATCAACAAACTATTTGAAGTGATAATCAATTGGAGGTTGTACCAATACGTAACCGCTTGAAAGGACATAGCGACAGTTTGTTGTCAATTTTAGTTGGAAGTTGAACGTAACATTTCGTTGGAAATGACCAAAACCAACAATCGTTTTTAGTACTTTGTCTTCATTCTGATCAGCGTTCGGCAAAGAATAGGTGATCTAAAACCCTTTTTTAAAGCCATAGTATATTCTAAATTTTAAATCCCTCGTTGTGGAATATATTTCAGCGTTTTTGTTGAAAGTTTACCAAAAACTTTGTGGAAATATGTTGAACATTGAGATAGAACTGCATACAAGAAGTGTACGATTAAAATTAAGTTTAGTATCAAACATGTATTATTTGTGCATATTTAAATGGTTTGTAGAACAGACGCAAGAGATTAGTTTTTAAGCTTATTAACAAAAGCCCGAAATTCGTCTCAATTTCGAATATTTTCCGTTGAAAAGCGGCGCACACGTTTGATGCATATAGCAAAGTAGTCGCACCAAAAGGAAATAAGCAGAAGGATGAACAACTGAAACACAAACAAAAGAAATGGCAATGCTGCGAATTTTAAGCGAAAAGTTTTCGGTAATTTCTCAACTTGCTTTGACTGCAACTAAATCACTTTTCCGATCTTTTTGCTGTAAATCTCTTTGGATTTAGTTCATAGGAGTTTGTTAACATGAGTTGTTCTCGCAGCATCAAAATATGGGCATGATAATCCAGATGCAGGATTTTTTCGAGTTGAATGAATTGCACGTACATTTTTTATTGAATATGGAAAAACTCTTTTTCTGTCAAGTCAAACGAACGAATGAACCCAATAAAGAATAAATTTACTAGGTAAAATGATACAAAGTTGTTACTTCTCTCCACTTTCACCAAGAACATTCAACGAAATATTTCCGATGAAATTTCGAAACAGATATGTATTAGATGATGATAGATAAGAAAGGAGGAAAATTGAAACATTTGCTTTGTGTAAGCGGAGAAAAAGGACACAATGAGTGAGTCAAGCCGCATAGTTAGCTACGAATAGCATTTACTTCTTGCTTCTTATACAGACACACACGCACAGAGAGAGAGAGAGAGAGAGAGAGAGGTACACACAGTAAATATTATTCTCTCGTAATGATAATTTCGATCCGTAACTGGCATTGACTTTGAAATCCGCACACAGCTTCAAATATCAACGTGCACCGGTCTAACTCTGCCGGCGAATATGCGGAATGTTTGAATTGCACGTTTTTGATTTTAGATCTGTCTACCATATCTGTGGAAAACTTAAATTGTATCATAAAAACATGGATTTTTCATGCACATTTTGAGCTATGGCTTTCGAACTACACACACATACATACGCTGGCTGCATTTGCCGTGTGTGAACTATTCATGCAAATATATAAATTATTATATTAAAAGTTTTTCTAATGCATAACGATTTAGCAGTTTTCATTTTATTTCACGCAGAATTAGTTTGAGTTTAGAACTTTGCAGGCGGATATGTATATGAAGAGAGAGAGAGAGAGAGAGAAATAGAGTGGGAGAGAGCGAGAGCGAGGGAGAAAACTTTGTTTGGAAAGCAAATAAAACTTTGTTTGAAATATATAATGCATGGTGGATAAAAGTTAGGTGGAGTGTCGCACGGAACACGATTTTCATGTATGAAAATCGCGTCGGTAGTAATGCTTACTCTCGCCGGTTTCTCCATTTAATTTGGAATTAAATGGAATTCTTGCGGGAAACCAACAAAGTAAATATTAATTGAAATATTTCGGAGATTATCATTATTTCGAATACGCCACACACACACACAACGGTAGAACTTTCTGGTCAACTTTTCTATTCAGAAAATGCGAATACAATAAACATGATTACGAGTCTTCGTTACTTCAATCAAACTTTGAAAGCCATCAAATCCATCCGAAAGTTCGCAGAAAAAGTGAAATTCTATTCTCATTCATATGAACGGGGTCTTCGGAAACGCAATATTCATTTAACAAGTATCCATCATCTCTCTGTCGTGGTTATGTATGAAAATGTGCATAAAAAAATCAATATTCAATTAGTGAATATCAATGAAAGGCAAACTTTTGGCTTAGAAAAAAAAAAGAATTTCATTTCGCTTGCGAGAGCCCAAAAAATAAAAGTGGGTAAAAAAGGGCAATCGAGGGGAAAAACCTTCAAACAAAAGAAAAAGATTTAGAACTTTTGATAAGTCACGCTATTCGAAGACAAAACATTAATTATTATGAATTCTTTTCCTTTCTCGAGAAAGAAAAAAAATCCAACATAGAAATCGTGGGTATCGTCGGACCTTTTTTTTAGTTGGTTTTTCAATTTGATGTACTTTTAATTGGGCTCATAGCCTAATAAATTATTATCAATGTTTGAGAGGTTTAATTTTACCGACTAGCATGGCTTGGTTCGATAGCTAGAATATTTAAAGTCGCTTGAGTTGAGTTGTACGACAGAAAAGCCGTTGCCACTCGCCACAAAAATTATGAATGTCTGCAAACTTGTTGTCGTATATATCGATCGAGAAATGTTTTCAGTTGCAAAGTGTGTGAACCGACATGGACCAAAGAGAATCGAGCGCACAGGGGTGATGGCGCAGCGAGAATGAAACAGAAATGAACAGAGAGTGAGAAGGAAAGAGAGAAAGACAGGGGAAATGACATGAAGGGTATAAAATCGAGCGAATAGAAAATACCAATTCAGACTATGAACATTCGATACAATTGAATCGGCTTATCAAAGGAGGCATACAAACGACAACGGCATCAGGATCCAGTTAACTACATCGAATAATTGAAATGCTGCAAATTTGCACTGTGCATACCGATGCTTATTTAAACATAGCTCTATAATAATAATTGCTCTTGTCAATCCGACCAAAACAAAGGCTCTGTCATGTTTAATGTTCATATAAACAACAATACACATTATAATGCACAGACACATAAGTACATACAAGGGGGAATGTGTAAACAACGGTACATACAATTTATTGTGCCGTGAATTTCAATTATTATCGATTGTTATTTGTATCAGTTCAATGTGAATCGTCAACAGAGCAAAATCCATAAATTTTATTATTTCAAATCCCATGACGAAGTACGAACCGTCGCCCAGTTATTGTATTTAATAAACATTTTAGAAATTTACAATTCAATAAAAAAAAATACTGTCACAATTGCTTTGGCTTTCGATTTGTGCACACACACACACACACAAGCATTGTAGTTTATAGATTTATGTGTGTAAACAAATGCTGTTGGCATGTATGTGTATAAATTTTGAGTAGTTTAAACTATTTCATTAAACCTCGAATTAGATATTCAATGCATTCTTTTGGTGTTGTTTGTCCAACGGCGCTTTGAAATTCAAAACAATGCTGCAAATTGATACGCGTTGACCATCGGATGTCAAACGGCCAATCCGGTGCCAGAGTCAACCTCATGATTCGATGTGTGCTTAACATTTTGCATTTCAAATGCAAGGCACTCGTGTAGTCGCTCTGGGCTTTGCCAGACATGCTCACACTTTCATTTCAATAACAACATTATGGGTAGGTGGAAATTGACGTTTTGAATAATGAAAATCGAAAATTGAAAAGAAAAAAAAAACATAGGGAGAAAAAGAGGAAAATAAAGCGAATTGAAGTTAGTCTACACTAAACTAATTGCAGTAAACGTAATTTTTAATTAGCGTGAAAACATAAACATTAAATTTATGATATATTTTCGTTTGTCAGACGACATGCGATAAATTAGCATTTATAGTAGTTATTCGTGTGGCAGAATAAAAAAACTATGCTTGAATGGGCATGTGTTGTGCGTGACTGCAACAGAATTGTTCGTAAAGAATGAAATAAAATGGTGACGAAAATCGATGAAATCATGATGTATACCGCACAACAAAACACACATATTTCAAAATGGAAAATTATGCTTGCATCGTCCGCTTTGCAATTCTTTGCAAACATTATGCATGTGCACCGAACACAATGTCTACAAGCAAAAGCATAGCATCGCAATGTGTTGTGACGTGTTCGATGTGTTCGCATTTAATATTCCGATTATCGCGCTGATGTACTATTTAGATCGTTGTTGCATTCGCATGCACACAATCCACAAGCAACACATCTCTCCACATTCGATGGGATATCGTTCGGATTAAGTTGCCTAATTTTGAATGCAAGACGCGTTTTGTTCTTCCTTTTGAATGCGATGATGTATTGGTGGTAACCGTATTTTGTGCCGAATTGTCACAATCAATCGCTATGGATTTTGGCAAATCCACACTTGAGCAAATATTTACATATGAAAACATGAACATTGGCTCCCTACACGCAGCTACATGTCACATTGCTAGCCGAATATTGCTATATATGCGAGGTTGGCAGTATGCAGCATTTCAATTTATGGTGTACGAGTGAGATAGTGGTAGAGATAACAACGGAATTTCCAGTAATTAAATATACATAGGGCTTAATCATATAATGGGCAAATGTTCATACATTCACTACATAGTCAGAGTGATGGTATAATTGCATGCCACTTTGAACACGCACCTCAACGTTGCTATGATGGAATAAAAGATGCATGTTCCTGGTTGAACATTTTCTGGATGAATGACATTCGAAATATTCTGCGGTTTTTAGCGATACTGGTGCCGATGGAAAAAGAGAGAGAGATAAAATCAAAGTTCCCCTGACCTTATAGCGTTGTCAATTGATTAAATTGAAGAAAGAAAACACACAAACACACACTCGTTCAATGCTTACCTTTAGCGATCTTTCAATCATATCATCATCTGGAAATAAATAGAGAAATGGCAATACGTTAATATGGCACATAGATATAGTTATACTTAATTTGAATGCTATGAAAATATAGTTGCGTCTTATTAAAGCTTGATTTAGCATTTAATTGAATGACACATAATAAGGGCTTAGATATGGCGCAAATGTTTGCATGTATTCGTTTGTCGGTATACCGACGTTTCTCCCTTTCTGTCAGATTAAATAGCATCACGGCATGATATAAATTCATTATTCAACACATCTCACACGTGCGCTCAGTGATATTCGACCGAAGTGCATTGCTTCAAATTGAGCAGCCAAACCACACACACACACACATGACAGTTTGCACGGGCAAATCGTATGAAATACGAAATAAAAGTCGCCTAATAACATACATTCACACGACACACACATACATGCTCTACTTTAGGCCGCATGTCTACACATTCTTCAGATGCCTTACACTTGTACAAAACAATGGGTATTTCGTTTCTTCTTTTGTCGTTGATTCGCAAAATAATGTATACGATTTTGTTGTTGTTGTTGTTACTGTTCTTGTTTTGTTTTGTCGATTTCATTGTGAAAGTTTTATAACTTGCGCCATTTCATTTTTTTTTTCTTCTTATTTCGCGTTAATTTTGCTTTTCTTCGATTATTTTGAGTTTCTTATTTTAATTTGAGTCTCGCTTGTTCATTTTCTTTTAGTTGGAAAAGATAGTGTGAAAGCATTGAATAAGACGAATTGAATAATTTGGTTTTTGGGCGAGAGTGTGTTGGAGAGAGAGAGAGAATGGGAAAGAAGAACGATAACTGACATACAGGCACAACTCAAAACAACATATTGGCCAGTATGCTTTAAGTTATCTACGCACATTTCCGCGGAATAAATTGTCCTAATTATTATCAATATCTATTTATATTTATTAAAAAAAAGAAATAAAAGAAGAAGCATGAGACGATTGCAATATAAAGTAATTTTGGAGTCGTACGAGTTGTGGCATGAGTGATTTGGCAGCAAACGGACTCTGTACCTAATGTGCCGTATCTGTGTTTGTAGTGCAACGTTCACTCGTTTAATTGATATATAGAATGGTAAGCGCACTGTAGCACCGTGTTCGTATGTGCTGAAACAGCAGCAGCAGCGACAGCGGCAATGTGAACAAGCATGAAACGTCCAACTACCAACATCAACCGATGTGATAATGCGCAACAATAAAATGCATGCAAATAATCAACAATCTTCTAAGCATATTGTAAAAAGCTGCACATTCCAATTTAAACTGACTCATGCATTTTGAATCAGTGACACTTTTTTTTTCACTTGAGATTTGAATGAAAGGCAAACACATATAGAAAAAGCGATTACAGAACGTTGTTACGCTATTGTTGTACGATATAAGTATATACTATATATGAATGAAATGGAATAAAAATGGAAGAAACGGAATCAAAGAAAAATGGCAATTGAGTTTGCCTTTGCCGCATCGAACGCCACCGACTGTTATCTCCGCAAATTCATATATTTATATACTCAACATAGTGTTACTAATTAATAATTGTGAATATTAATTGTCATTGTCAGTAATTTCCATAACGAATTCAAAGTGTTTTTGTATATATAAAAAATACATTGACCACTTTTCATTTACATGACATGTAGCAATAGGTGGCTAGTTGTAGCAGAATAATTTCGCAAATATGTAAGGGAGCAGTTGTATATCATTGATTTTTTTTTTTCATTAACATTTTTGATTGAATCTGTGCATTCTTTCGTAATACCTCATTTTTTCTGCGGTTGGAAAAATGAGCCATAAAATTTGTCATAAGTTCAATTGTTTTTCATACGAAAAATAAAACATTGACAAGGCAAATGAAGTAATATCAAGTGTGTCAAATCAAAAATACGAATTTATTTGCAGTAAAACATTTCGGTCGGTTGCTAGTAGAAAACGTAATTTCATTGTGTATGACAGAACTACCATGAGTTATCTATCCTTCCCCGTGATAAATTGTGTCTGTTTTTAGCACCAGCCAATTTCGAAGACGTTCAATCTGATAGCGGAAATATTCATGAATTCAATGAGGCCGATGCGATATCACAGCGCCTGATACATTGAATCAGACGAAAGAAAAAAAAATTCTTATTCACATATACATGGATACAGCTAAATATACACACACAGTTCCACGTTTAGTCATTACGATATCAATCAGGCACTAAACGTCCCAAGGTATTTAAAGCAATTGAACTCAACAGTTTCATTATCGGCAATTATGTGACGTAAGTTTTGTTTAGTCGTCACAACGCCGTTGAAAAAATAAATATTTACAAATGTAGATCACACCAGCGCTGGCAATATTTTATGCCTTTTTTGTATATCTTCAAAGCAACACGAGAATGTTTATGATGTTGCTGTGCCGATGGTTTATGTAAATAGAATCATGAGATAAAACCAAATAGAAAGAAGAAAAACAATTACATACATATTGATTGCAATCAAACTCATACGTTCCGATCATAAAACATGACATGGATTCAAAGCGTCCTTCCATACGTCACTTCAGTGTGTGTTCGATGACATGATTAGCTGACAACGAATTTTCATGGTCTTTTGGCGCACAAACACATGTTTTTGACGTTTTCCAGTTGTGACTGCGCCAAGAATCGAAACGAAAATGCCATTACAGCCGATAAAACTTTTTTCAGCAACAAGAACGATGCAGTTTTTCTAACAGTTTTCATTTCGTTGAACACCGAAATTATGTAGCCGAGGCAATTTCAAATTCATTTCTTCTGATTTTCAACGATTACGTGTTGGTTCATTTTGAAGTTTGTTATTATAAACAAACCGCCGTTCACAATTTCACCATGTCATGAAATATGAATCTTTGCTTCGTTCGACTAAATTCATATTGAACAGCCAGCAAAAGGGAAAAAGGGTAAGTCATTTGAATTGTTATCGTTGTGACATCGAACGAGTGATCGAACCAAACAATACCACCGTGTGCATGTGATTTTCGAAATCAACAAACCATCGATTGTTGTGTGTTTTTTTGTTTGTTCACAGTTTTGATCCGTAGCCTGTGGAAGAAATCTGCTGTCGAAATATCGTGAGCGTTTCGATATTTTATCACGGTGTGCGGTATTTATGTCACAACCAAATTCAGCTTGATGTGTCAAACTGATGCCGATTGCACATTCACATTGATCTGAGCATTTGGAAAGGCAAGTCATTTGTTGTGAATACTGTTCGATTTACAGTGATTGTTTTTTTCGTTTTTCATTCAAATTAAGTAATTTAGAAGCAACAAAAAATCATTTCTAGTGCGTTCTAAAGTAATTTTTGTGTTTTCATTCTATTTTTTCAGGGTTCAATAATGGGCAGAAAAAGGATAGGGGCACATGCCATTCGTGGCAATAGGTCGAAACCGCGGAAAGTTGAAGATGGCAAGCAAAAGGAGGAGAAAGCATACTTTGCAATCAAGTTGGCCGCCGCTAGTATTGTTCGACCGGAATATCGTGATCGTATTCTGCCATGGATCACAAAAACCAGCATAAAATGCACCGAAATATCTGAATTGGCGTCGCTTTTATTCCTCAACAAAGTCAGAGCTGCCACTGAACAGGCCATCATCACCGGCAATTGGGAATATTTCGACGATGGCGATGGAATGCACATCATCGAAAATTGCTTCTATGCTGTGTTGCGGCGCTACAAGGAAGACGATTTCATTATGGATCCATGGTTCCGGCATTGCTTTGAGAATGTGGACATCGAGAATCGCTCCGCATGGCCAAACAATGATTACTTCGGCAACTTGATGAAATATTTGTTCCAACAATATGGCCGTAATGTGAAGACGAATTTGGATACACATGCACAGAAACGATTGCGGTATTTCTTGAGATTGAAGGCATTCAGACAGAACTACACTAACCGGATTCGTGGCCTACCGGACACATACGATGAACGAGATGTGGCAAATGCAGTGTCATGGGCAATCAAACGATATGACGCAACAAGAGGTGATGCTAATCGCTTGGCCAAACGAGATCGATTGTTGCGTTACGTTCGAGACATTCGTGGACCAGCTGACGATGATATCGCCAAATTCACCAAAGACGAAGATACATGGTTTTCATCATTGCCAATGTGGTTGATCATGCAATCGGAAATCGAAACGCACCTCAACTGGGTTGAACAGCACCACGACAACATCGTGCAAGTCATTGCGTTGCCAAACATCAAGAATTTGGTGGT
Organism: Sitodiplosis mosellana; assembly: GCF_009176505.1. NCBI lineage: Eukaryota > Metazoa > Arthropoda > Insecta > Diptera > Cecidomyiidae > Sitodiplosis > Sitodiplosis mosellana. Next base: position 2,783,573 of record NW_022601467.1, read on the forward strand.
CATCCCAATCTGTCATCACACGCGAAAGGCAGTGAGAATAGACGCTGATGTTTTGTATCGTATGATGTGCGAAACCGGTACCATTCCGCGTGATGAATATGGTCGGCAACATACAGTGGGCCACGTCACGTCAAAATCAAATCAAGCGTATTATTTCAATATGATTTTTAACATGGAGAAAATCAATCGAGTGTTGAAAGCAAACAAAAAATTCGAACATATTCTCAGCGATGGTGTATCGGCATCGATTCTGTACTCAGTGAAGAAAACCGTAGTCGACAAGTTAGTGGAAGATGGTTTGGTGCGTAAACGGTACTCGGATGGCTTCTATGTCTATGAATTGGGCATTGATTGGGGCATGAAGACGTGGAATGCAACCGTTAGGCGACGGATTAATAATGACAAAGAGCGAATTCATAATGGCAAAGAGGTATGTTAGCGATTGAATGCATTCTATTGTGATTGTGTCATGTGAATCCATTTCATTGTTTAATTTTTATTGTTCGATTTTTGTTTCCATCTCACAGATGAATTTCACAATCAACAGCAAGAAGTATCATTATTGCACCGGAGAAGGAGTGCGTAAGGAAAAGAGAGAGCGATGGACTCGTGCCTTTGGGCAGTTCGAAGAGAGTGATCGAAACAACCGAGCGCGATATGACCGAATGCTATCACCAAAAGGAAGTAATTGGCGTGACTACATACGGCATCGATTCACCATCATGAAGAAAGCCATTGCAGTGTACACAACCGAAAAGTACACACGTTTAAGTTTTGATCATTACATCGAGTCCAATCGGGTCAGTGACAAGGTGGCCGCAATGCTGGTAAGAATTTGTGATTGAATTTTTGTTTCTTTTGAAAAAATTGAATGTTTTTGTTGTTGCTCAACAGACAAATCGCAAACGATGCATCATTAACATTGGAGCTTCCCAACCACCTGCAAATTCACCAATACAGATCAAGAAACACGTTCGATGCCCGGGCGTGCGGAAATTGATGAAGAGTTTCAAGAAAATGGAAGGCAATGTCATACGATTTGTGAACGAAGCCAGATCATCACGATTGTGTGCCAGATGTTTCGAACCATTTCCATTGAGTACATTGAACGATCGTGTCAAGGTGTGTGAATGGTGTATGCCCGATCAAGATGATTGGCCTGATGGAATGAAGCTACCAGAGAAAATTGTAGCGGCAAAGAGCAAGCGGAAGTTGCGATCAGAGCGACGAGCAATGCGACAAGCAGCAGTGCAGAATCCAAATCAACCCCGTGGTTTTGTGTCTAAGGTGATTTGCTACCGTAAAAACTGGCAACAAAACGCGGCAAACGGTATGGATGACAATGTTGAAGAGCGCAGAGGTGTAATCATTCACGACGCTGAACTCGGTATCATCGAGTACACAGATGAATATGTGCCCGAAGACCCTGTTGACGACTCTCCAGTACTGAAGACAGTTTGGCAACGTGACATTTCGGCTGCAAAATTGATCTTGTACAGAGGTATGTTACTCATTGAATTAAAATTGATGCAATAGTAATGTGTGTGTGTTTTTTTTTCTCTTTGTTTCAGGGCATTGCGAACTCTTTGGACATCGGCTGCATGATGCGTTCACACGTCAACACCTCGTGTATCCAACTCGATTCCGAGTCAACTTCAACATTCATTAATATCAATGGAGCCGCAATTTATGTTTTATTTTTCAAAAGAATTTATGTAACAGTATGTTATTTGTAGTTGGTTGAGGTCTTAGTCTCCCAGACATCATCGATACCAGATATCGATGGCTATCTATATTCTATAGTCTATATAGATGTAGGTAGAGTACAGGATAATTCCTGTAGGTGAGTATCACTATTTATTAGCATATTGAATATTGATTCATAATCGTTTTTATATCATTGATTTGTTTTTACTGCTCTTTTTCTACTTCCATTGTGACGTTAAAAATGTCTGAAACTACACCCAAATGCGGGCCCAAATTCAACCGTTTACATACGCTTGGTAATGGATGTATTTGCGTTAACAATTGTTCCTTGGGAAATTTTGTAGCCGAGGCAATGACATTCATGTACGGATTTTAAGAGGAATGGAAAACACCATGAGAGCTAATAAGTGTAAATAATGCATTTTTCATAATTGCAATGAAATCGCGATTATATATGCAGCGTGCACTTTCTATGCATTTGCTCCGTTTTAACAGTTTCAATAGAATATTGCTGAATTTTTCGGTTTTGCGCTGTGTTTTAATACAATTTTCATACCAACGTAGCGTAGTGTTCCGCCTAATGGATAGTGATTGAATTGGTTTAATAAATGCTTGCTAAAAAGCGATAAAATTCGTGTATATTTGGGACCATAATCCCATTTCGACTGCAATTTGAGAATAGCAACGGCAACGACAACAAAAAACGAATCGCAATACCGCTGAATGTGATTACCATTTGATATATCTGTATTTGCATCGGCAACGAAACCGGCTCCGACGATCGCTGTGTGCCGGTATCGAATTTATTCGTTCAGCTGAACATTTCGCGCGCGCATTCAACAGAACGGCAAAATTTTCGTTATGAACATTCAATTTAGAGAGATTGATTTAATATTGAGTGGAATTCCGCTTGGTTTGGCGTTTATTTTCATCTATTATTGAATTTGGTTTGAAACAAATTCGTGTTGTTGTTCTTAGCCAAGAATGATGCATATAAATTGCCAAATCCAATGAGAGCATGTGTTTGACTTATTATGTGCTCGTATAACACATCAACATTAAGTCGCTGGCATTTGCATTGATGTCACGTTTCTATGCCAAACTATTAGAATTTATTGCAAAATTTAAATCAGGACTTTCAGTAGATGGTTCAACCAAAGGTACGTAAAACGAACGATTTTCTTTTCAATTAAATGTATAAATGCATATTTGCTTGCCCAAAAGCGGATAAAATTGCTCGTTGATTTAATTTTCAAAACTTCAACTGACAGAATAGCAACAAAGCAATTATAAAACTCAAACAACAACAACTTCAAAATATGTCGAGCTAAAAAAAAAACGGTCGGAACAAACTCTATTGACAAAAAATGTATGAATTTAATTTCAATTTTGTGAATCGTGATGCGCTTTGATAAATACATTTAACAAATTAGTGGTAAACATTGAATTCCTATATGTATATACACTTTAGTTCATTAGCCTTGTCCGCACAATCTCGTTTCACTGAGCCGGTCAATGCATGGCACTACTATTTTCGTAATTTTGCCAAAATATGTTTTGGCAGTGCAGCACCTTTGTGCATAAGTTAGCTACCGAATCACATGGATCATATCAATTAAAATGAATCGCCAAGTGTTTCTTAGAGCTAGTGGGAATTGAGGGAAAGAAATAGAGAACAACAACCTAGCTATAGTTGAGAACGTGTGTCTCTGGCGCGTTGGCAATCGCAAGTTTGTTAGCGGTGTGTGCGTATGTAATCGAATGACTGTCTCAATGAATGCAGTGCAAACGATTCAATTTATTCCAATCTGCTATGAATTTTTTGCGCGCGCTCTCTCTTTTCACTCATAGTCGCGTTACTTTTGGTTCCTCATTGCCGTTTTTTTTCTTCTTCTTCTTCGTCTTCTTGTTTTCTTTTGATTTGCACAATTGCATATTTTGAGCTGATTCAATAAAAATCGTGCACAATGATGATACTGCAATTGTTGCTGACGTCAGCAATTTATTATTATTTTGTACTTTAATACGATATTCGCATGATAGATATGTCTACGTTTGAACATATATGTGCCTTACACACAGTTTTTGTTCTTTGTTATTGAACAAGTAATTTATTGTATGAAAACAGTAAAAGAAATCAGAAATCGGTGGAAGGGAAGAACGTGTGTTAGTTCGTGAGTGTCTGTCTCTTTCTCAGTCGCTATGTGCATGTGTGTATGTCGAATAAAAACACTGAAAATGTGCTGACACTTGACATATAAGCAACGAACAGCTAGAGAAGCATCAGCAAAAAAAAATGTAGGCAAAATCAACGCGCAACACACTAAAAATGGAGCGAATGCATCAAACGATTCGCTCCATTTTTGCCCGCCCGTAATCCAAATCCGTCACACGTTTCATCCGTAGATATGTGCATAAATAGCAGAATGTGCAAAGTTTTAGCAAAATAACAGATGAATAAAAAAAGAAGAAGAAAAAAAATAGAGTATAGAGAGAGAGAGAAAGAGACTCTATGATTCTGAATTGAAGTCACATTGGCGATTCTAATCAATTAACGCCTTCACTACGTCAAACTGAAAAAAAGAGAAGCCACAGATATTTCATTGAGATAGACTCTTTTTTCTGCTTCATTCACTGATGCGACGAATGCATCGAAGAGGTCGAAAAATGCACTTTTCCCCATTTCTTTTTCCCCGTTGATGAAATGAAACGAAACCATGCATTATGGACATGACCAGATCTCTTTAAAACTACAGCATTTCACATTTCAACATCAGAATGTGAAAATAGCAAACACAATCAATGAATATGCTTGAATTTAACTTATACTTCGACTAATGTTGACTGTAGCGTGCAATAATCCCGTTTGCTTCTATATCGAACAAATCTTAAAATTAAATATTACTTATACTCAATGGATCTGGTTTCGCCTGAAAGCATTGCGGGCGATTGCGTCACATGCGTCAAACTGGGCAAATCTGCGAGGGAAGTCAGAAAGGAAGAGGTCGTTGGTTTTCGTTTTTCATCATCACACGAAGAAAACAGCTCAATAATTCACCGAACTCTACAAAAAGTTATGTATGAACTTTGAAACTTTGATCGTGATAATTAATGCTGTTGAGATTTGTACGGGCTGAGTGCGCGTCTGCAACCAGACAACAACAACAACAACAAAATCAATGATAAAATGCATTTCCCAATTATCGCATTTTTATGTTTAATAGCATTGCATTGCAATTCTTCTGTTCTGTTTTCGGTTCACATTGCGGTGTTTCTTTGGTTATTTGTGCGCAGCATTCAATAAGTGTTCTATCCCACATACAGCATACACTTTTCAGTTCGGTCGATAGTGGGCTTCAATGCGCATCCAAGATAGAAATCTCTCCGATTCACCACACACAAATTATATAAACAAAACTTGAAATAAATTCTTTTTTGGAATCGTCGTTTCCGTGTTCTTTTCCGTGCCACATCATGTGCATTCGACTTGTTCTTCGCTTTTTCTCGTTGCTGTTGTTTTTCGCTTCGCCTTTCTATCCGACTTTTACTCGGTGCTGTGTGTTGCGACGCGCATTCGTTTTCGACACTGAGTCCAAACTGATACACTCTTCGTGTATATATGTATGTGCTATGTATATGTGTTTTATGTGTGCAAAAATTGAATTAATCACCCATGTTAAAATTAAGAAAAAAAGTGAAGACAAATACCAGAATGCAAATATACACCGAGGATATGGAATGGCATAGATGCAGATCGCGGATAAATAAAAAAAAAAGATGCATATATACTATATATTATATATAGCTATATACGAAAGTGCATGCAATGCTTGCAAATTGAAAAAGAGAAGCAGAAAAAAAAACCCAGAGAATTTGTATTGAAGAGGACGCGAACGATAGGACAGATAGAATTGTCGAGCGCCAAGAAGACGATATGGGTGCAAATGTATATGGCATGGATGCGAACGAGTATCAACGACGAACGGCCGATTTTTATCGGGGCGAAGAAACATGTGAACGCGCGAAAAACTGCACAACCCAACGCAAATGCACATCAAAATAACAATTATGAATACATTCATATGAGCGAAAGTATGCAGGCCGCGAATCGGAGGAGATCGTGCACGCCGCTCACACATACACACGCAAACACATACGATTCGCTATCGTCGCCGTCTCACCGACAAAAAAACTGGTTGAAACAATAACTTTTACTTAAAATGCACACTCGCACATCACGTGTGTATGTAGTATTTTATCGCGTGCTGCTCTCCTGTATATCGCCTCATATCAATTGGCATTCGCTATTTCACTGACGCATATTATGTCGAATGCACACATGAGCAATTTCATTCGCGACTGGTTTCGGCTATAATTTTTTTCCTCTTCGGCCGCATTTTCTCTCTTTTCTTTTCTCCTCTGTTTTTTGTGTGTGTTTTCTTCATTTTTTTTTCATTTCATCGCACTTTCCTATGCTGCCATTGCATCTCATTTTTAGTTCATAATATGCGCCACTTTTGCGCATTATTTTCTAGTAATTTATTAATTTTTGTGCTCAATGAATTGTTCTTTTGAATTATTTTCCATGATTACGTTGTTTTTTTTTTTGCTATGGCTGTTGTTGTCTTTGTTATTGGCTGAAATAAGATCAAAGGACAAAACGCCGTCTAGATGTGATACGTTGGCAGTAGACGGGTTTCGCAATGACAATGTTTCTTCATTTGATTATCAGCATCAGAAAGAGAGGAAAAGAGAAAGAAAAGGCGCTCTTAAACGGTTCTCATCAAGTAAATCGTTATTCATTGCCGGCATACGGCGCACCATTTTCATGCTGTATCCGTAACACATCTCTTGAATGTTTTTCGTACGAGTTGTCAATTTATCCGCGTGTTCCAAATTTCGATTTTGATTTGAATTTAAAGCAGTTTACAAATGTGGCTCTGTACGTGAATCGCCACATCCGAATGAGGAAGAAGGATTTCATTTTATGGGGTTGTGTGCGTGTGTTGGGTTTAATTTCTTCATGATTTCATTATCCATATAATCTATCAACGTATCTAAAATGACTTCCACCAGCATCTCATTAAATGACCGTTCTGTGTTTCACTTCACTCGAATATCAACCTATACAAATACAGTGGCCAACATTTGAATGCATTACAGTCCACACAACGGATGTATGGGCAAAAGTGCCTGGATTGTTTGGTGGAGAATAATAATGTCATCTAAGAAACACAATAAATCACTTGGAATTCTTAAATAATATGACATTTACGTAAGAAACCGGTTTACGTAAAGAATTATGCTACGATGACATTCATCGAACAAGCAAATGTAGATTTAGTTTTAGTTTTAATACAACTAGAACACTATTGTCTAATCGATTTGAAAAACGGCAGGTCAAATCACCATTAAGCACATATCTTAACGGGCTGGCTATTGTCAATGTGAAATATCATTTCGGAAATTGTTACTGTTCAATGAAATTTATGCGAGCAGCTTGATTGGTCCGACGATCACTTTAGAATGTGAGTTCAGCATAAGTGGTGTATGGTCGTAGTCTGAAAACCGAGTATCAACAATGTCAGACAACAGAATCCGCAGAAGTCAAAGTAAAAACGTAGTCTTGAATCATACGCTCTTTTATATGACGAACAATCAACGTTATAAAACTACTTTTGGCTCGCCAATGATAAGATAAGATGAGATGAGCGTAATCGAGCGCAAAAAGTGTCTATTTCCCGCTGCTACACTTGAACTCGGTTGAAGTGTGTATGTGTGTTCGGTGCACAGTTAGGCGCAGAAATGAGAATAATATAAACACTGACCAAATGAATGGAAACTAATGGGTTGTTTTTCTTCGTATTTTAAATTCTCTTTGAGATTTGAGGAGGCGTTGAACGAATTCACAGAAATTCGTAGCAGAACAGACAAAAATGCGAAACAAATTACCATGAGGTAAAAAGAGAGACATAAGGTGATTATTCTTCAAATCAACGGCGTAATCGATACGCGTGACTATTATGTTACCGACCGCATTGTTCGATTTTTTTCCCCTTTTTCTTCATAATTTGATGTGTCATTGGATACACACCATACCCATACAACAATATGTACGCACAAGGGCGTACTAAACGTAATTTATATTCGACAAATTCTTGTTTCTCTCCGCTGCTTCGTCGATGGAACTGAGAAATGATAAACAATGGCTTTGGTCGTGGCATACATCGAATAGACATGGGCACATTCTGTGTCGATTAGACCGTGCATTTTACACCACGGTATTAGTCTGACCAACAGAAGAGGCCGAGAAAAAAAAGAGAAATAACTTGTAAGCAAAGCAACGAACGAGAAACCATTACCTTGATGTTTTAAAACTTATCAAGTAATCCATTTAGGCAAGTTGGCCACAATTCGAACTTTGCATTTGCTATGTGAACTGACTAAGACGTGTACACTGTGTGTACATGTCATGAATGTAACACAGAACACAGGGAGAGAGAGAGAGAGAGAGAGAGAGAGAGAGAGAGAGAGAGAGAGAGGCAAAAACAATAGCTTTGAATACAATTTTTTTTGCTCGCTTTCTTGCCCATAAACAACGTTCAGCCTTCACCAAAATTGTTTTGGTGTGCTCTCGTTGTTTTTTCTTTCTCCTCCATGTAATACACGCCGATCAAACTGTTCAGAAGTTCCCAATTTTAGCCGATTTAACAAACTTGTTTATTTCTTCTCGACGTACCAGCTTTAGACGGAAAGTGAATTAACTCCACCAAAAATGTAGCGTTTGGATTGACTGACATTTGTCTTTGTGCTTGCATTTTGATCCAAATGATTTCGAATCATTGAAGTGGTTTTTTTCTCTCTCAACATATTGTTTTTATGCTACATTCCGGACAACAGCATGGTTTGCCTCACCAGCAGAAGTTGAGAGAAACAAAAGAGACAAAGCTGTGAACGGTTTTTTTTTTCTTCTTCTTACTATGACCTATAATACAAAAAAACGCTTCGCCGATTTTTTTTCTCTTTCCAAAACTGGTGTTCCGGTTTTATTAAAAGTTCGCAACCTTGATTGCTCCATAACTCGCTCTGATTCCTCCAAAGTATGATACTACTTTGTCGATTTATACCGATTATTATTTCTCCAATGTGGAACGATTCAATGGCAACGGTTCGGTTTTTATAAAATTCTCAACGGAAAAAAGCGTGATAAGGAAGATGAGCTTTGACGGCAACAATCTAAAATAGGGTGGCTTGTCACTTTTCTTATTGAACGAAACAAAAAAATTGAAAATTCGTTTCGATAAAGTACGGGGAAAGACATGTGCACGCCAATAGTGAGACACACAGAAATGGAGAAAAGCGAGAGCGAGAGAGCGGCAACAGCGAATTGTGCACAATCGCAAATGCCGAACCGGTTTTTGTGGCGGTAAGACAATTTACATAAATGGAAGATGACAACGGTGACGGTGCACACAGCATTATCAGCCAACACTCACTTAGAATGCAACGCATGCACAATAAATGCTAAGCTCTTTTCGTTTGCACACATTTTTTTTCCTATCTCTGTGTTGTTGTTTAAAATCTCGAGCGTCTTCATTGAATTCAGTCACACATTCCTACCGCACAGCCACATGATATATATCATTCGTCGTTCATGTGGGTCTAAATTCGCATCAATCTCCCAGCAGTTGAAATGTGCGTCAGTGTTTGTGAGTTTTTATGAACTGGAACAAAAATATACTCTTAGAACACTCATGAACTTCGTCCTTCGAAATTGAAAAAAACAAAACAACAACATATACAAACAACAATTTTATTGAAAAACCCACTTTCAAATGAAGAACATACACAGTTGGGTGCACGGTCAATCGATATTTGACCGATTTTCAATGAAAATCGGTCTAATGAACTGCGAACAAAAAAATTAATGCTAGAAATCATTATCGGCAAATTGCACACTGTACCTCGCCACAATGCAAATATCGTTCACAGTGTTTGGCTATCAAATTTAGGTGTACGCATACGGTTGGCTTTCATTTGAAATGCTCACTATGAATTATCTCTGGCCATAGACAGGCTATTGGAGCGCGCAATAAACCACGAATCACAAAGACCACGTTTTATTCCCATATTGCTTAACTCATTGTCACTTCGTTGCAACAGTTAAAAAAAAAAACAAGTTAATTTAGAAAATTGATTTCGATTTAAGTAAACAAAGCAACTTACGACACGGCAAAAAAAAAACTCAAGCTTATGACAGTGACAATCACAACAACGGCAACCAACCATAATACACAATGAAAAAACAACCGTCAGACAGTATGAATAACCGCGCAAAAAGTTGTAGAAAAACTAAACACCAATGATGATGAAGAAAAAAAAAATACACACACAACATACACTGAGCTGATAAATCGTTCACTGCAAATTATTTTTGGAGTATGTGTGTGTGTTTGTATTTGTCGATGTTTTATTTCATTTTCTGTCGCACTTCATAAAAATATGTGTCCATCATGTGCGCCAAACTCAAATTACTTCACAAGTAGCAGCAAAGGCAGCAGCCGCATTCGCACACTTGGTATGCGGGAAAAAACCAGCAAAAATACATATTTGTTTAGCTTCTATTTTGCATGTGCTATGTTTTTGTCATTTACTTGACGTCGCGGTTATTCCAGCCTGCAACACCTTATTTTATGTCGATGTGAGTATTTTTTCTTTTCTTCATAGCAACAAAAACAATTGGTTGATTCAGTTAAAATATCACTTCGAAGCAATGATCTCGTTTTTTTCTAGTCCAAAATATGATTGTTCAACACATCAACAACACACACTGATCAACGACTGAATGTTTTATTTACTTCACGAGCGGCACTCAAACTCGCGCGCGCGTTTGTGGACTGATTGAACCGTTGAAATATTTCAATATTTTAAAATGTTTTTTTTTTCGTCCACAAAGACAAAACGATCGCAGATAAAATACACACAGTGAATTAATAAAGAAAAAAAAAACGTATGAACAGTAAAAAAAGGATCACGGATTGAAACCACAACAACACAAAAAAAAAAACGTCACACGGCATGCAAAACGTACACAGATTTTTTTTTCTTCTTCTTCTGTTCGTGATGAATTTTGTCGGCGGTCAATTCACACTTAGTAATACAAGCCGATAGACGGTTAGCTTCAGCAATGTCAACCAACTAAAATCCAAAATGAGCTCATACATACACTAAGTACAGTATTCAGAAGAAGAAAAAAACAATATCATTGCCAGAAAGTTGCGGGAGAACGAGAGAGAGCGGAGAAAATGGTGTGCACGAGTGAGAAAGAGAGCAAACGAACGATTGCGACAAGAAAAACATGAGAAAGAAAGAAAGATTCGAAGAGGCAGAGCAAATATGTGATGGAGAGTGCTTATACACAGAGCCGCTAAGCCACAACACAACAGACATGAAAATGTATACATTTACACAGAAATAAATGCGCGTACACACCGTCATCGCCGAACCGAACCGATGACTTGGCTGGCTATATTTCAATTCGGTCTATATATACATACATCATGCTTAATGGAGAACGCACGAATGATGTTGCGTTTGTTTCCTATATTACTGTCTACAACACTTCGGCATTACTGTCGAATTGATTCTTCTTTTTGAAACAGAGGAAGAAGAGGAAGAAGAAGAAGAAGAAGAAGAAGAAGACAACTAAATAGGGAAAAAACTCACAACACATTTTTATAGACGGAGTCAACCAGTCACAAACATACACAGGCGCGCACTCAAGCTCACACTCCATCAAGAATCGAACATACGAAGAGTAACAAAAATTCGTCAATTGCAATAAAAACCCCTGGGTACCGCACTTCGCAACGAAATACAACGAGAAAAAAAGCGCACACACACACACACACAACACAACAATAAAATATGAAAATGGCAGCAGAAATCTTATGACCGAACCGAATTTCGTCTGAACCATGCGTATCTCAAGGATTCCCCGGCCGGCTGCATCATTCTCACTAGTGCTCACTACGGAATTCGTTGTACTCTTACTGCGCACATATCAACAACAATAACCAATAATCAAAACAATTAAACTAATGCAATTAATGTTAATAGGATGATAGTGCGGCGGGAAAATGAAGATGGAGAGAATGAGCAAGGTAATGAGGAGAAGTAGAGGGAGAGAGAGAGAGAGCAAAAATAGCATTGCACACAAAACAGAAATGAATTATTAAAATGCGAAATAAAAGTGCAATCGAAAAACGCTGCGAAAAGTAAAATTTCTCTTAATGATCTCCGTCCGTTTGCATCGGCATTTCTTATTTTTCATCTTTGTCATAATACACACCGCGTGTTCAACGCCAAATACAACAATCTATTTATAACAGTCTGTATAAACATGTCCGTAAGTGTTTGTGGAAAATGCGAGACGTTCAGACTTTTGCTGCCTCGATATATACTTTACGCATGATTATATGTACATATTCGCACCAAAAAAGATATTATAGTATACACGAAACTACATAGCCAAGTGAATACACGAAGGCACAACAATAAGCAAAGAGAAAAAAAAACAACAGCAGCAACGGTCACACGGCAATAGCAATGACAGAGCGAGAGGAAAAAATCGAAATCAAAACGGCATACATTTACAGAGAGAGAGAAAGAGAGAGTGTTTGAATGCAACAAAATAAGAGAAAAAAAAAAATTGAAAAAATAGAAACAATAAAAAATCCGCACGTATCCACCAATTGCATCAGATGAATGAATGCAAGTGAAAAAAAAAACATAAAATGAATACCTACGAAGTTGCTGACTATATCTTTAAAATAAAAGTTGGGAAACACACAAAAAAACGAGACCAAACAAGCTCCAACAAGTTTATACTTTCTCATTGCTATGAGATGTAACCGTGCAGCCGTACTCGCCCATATAATAATGCTGAGTTACAGGGAAAAAAACAAGCGTGGATTGCAATTTTACAGCAGAGAGAATTGCCATGCCAACCGAGAAAGAGAAAAGAAAACGAAAAAAACAACAGCAACGTAATCGAAATGTTTAAGTAAAAATCTAAAATAACAATGCTGTTCGCGGCTTCGCATCACCAAGCCAAAATCGTGTAATGACACAGTGAAATGTGCGCGAGTGTGTAAATTTTTAATACGAAATTTAAGCATCCGAACAACATATTTTCCAAATTGTGTCCGGCAAAAGTCGATAAAAGTATGCGAGAGGAAAAGTAGACTAGTCATAATGCCGTGAAATGAAGCCCAAAACGAGATTTGATTGCTTGTTTTTCGAGAGTATTAAAGCACCAAAGAAAACATCTTCTTCCCCCTAGGCTTCCTAGTAAGGTCTACTCATTGTATTTGACTCGCACTTGTTTCGCTTTTTTTTCTTTTCTTCTCTTCAAGCTGTTATTGTGCGCACATTTCGTTTTCTCTTCAATAATTTCAAAATGTAGGCACTTAAGAGGTACAATTTGAATGATAGTTGTCGTCGTCGTCATCGTCGTCGGTTATTTTTCTTGTGCGAAAGAGAGTTCATGCGGTGTGTACAAAAATACGCTCTATGGTGTCGACGAATGACACAAGCAACCGAACAAATGAGAAAGAGAAAAAAAACAATCATAGGCTTTGTAGTAATCTAGTAATCTACCAAATTCACAACTGTACACAGAGCACGAATACGTTTGAGCATATTCGAAAGTATGTATATTATAACGACATATCGTTTTCACGTAAAATTGGAATGTAACGCGTTAATATGTAGAATTCTCTGTGTCATGAAGTAAAGCGCGACAAAGAGGAGAGCGAGAGAACGCGCGCTCAAGCAAAAAAAAAACTCCGAATCACATGTATAGACTAGGCATAACAGCCCATCAAATTTTCCACGCATAAAAAGTCGAGTTTAAAACAAAAAAAAAAATATTCCTTCATTGTGAATAGCAACAACAATGACGATAATTTGAAGAAATGCCGACGACGAGAATAACAAGCAATGCTATGACTAAATGATAACGATAGCGCGAAATTCGAAGCCTTTTTTTTCTTCTTTTTCGAGTAAATACAAAAAAAGCAACATTATAAAAGGAAAAAAACCTACTAATTTTTCTTTCGAATAACTGCGACTCACTGAAGAAGAAAAAAAAAACAACAAACCAAGGGGGGAAAGGGAACCAAATGAATTATCAAGACGATGAAATATGATGAGTTTTTGCATTTTGATGCAAGCCAATCGTCCATATGGCATTCCAGTGCGAACGGAAATGCTACATTTATATTGAAGACAAAATGAAAACACAGCTACGTGAAGATCACCGCCGAGAAACAATACGAATTAAAGAGAATAAAAAAAAACAACAACGATGAGAGAGAAATAATAAGTACGAAACCGCATACAAAAGAAAGATAATCAACAACAACAACACACCATTTCTAACGAACGTCACCGCAAGTCAGCAGAATAATAAGAAAACGAAAAAGAAAAATAAAATGTAACGAACGTATCGATACGTATCAAAATTCACAGACCCAGTGTGGATAATGCTTACATGCGACATACGGATACAAGTCAAAGCAAACCCAAGCGAATCGAATGGCCAGCATATTAGAGGGAGAAAAATAAGAAGAAGTTCGACGACGAAATAAGCAAAAAAAAACAACAACCAACAACAATCGTCTATGTTCGTCTATTACTACATTTCTAGAGAAAGAGACAGAGAGAGCGGGGGAGAGAGAGAGAAACAACAATGTTTGTAATACCGTTTAAATATTATAAATGCTATCACCATATCTTTGTCTAATGCTTGCGTTTTGGTGCTATGTGCTAACAGCTATACACCACACGCCGCCAAACGGTGTATATGTTGATTGGATGTAATACACTAGAGGCTAAGGCACTTCTTGCTCTATACGTCCGCGGCTATAGGTTAAAGGCATGAATGGCTATGGAGATAGATCTATAGATATTTCAGTTCTTTCATTTTTGTTCATATTCCTTTTTTATTTGTTGTCGTTGCTGTTTCTGCTGTCGCTTTGCTTTTTTTCTACTTCTCTCTTCTCTTCTTATGTTTTATTTTTAATTTTTTTTTCCCTCCTTTCTTTGTATTCATCATTTTTTTTTGTTGTGTTTTGTGTGCACGTTGGTTTTTAGCACGAATCGAATAGAGAGACTACGCTCTATAGGTATAATGGAAATGATGGCAGAAATGTAGATACATACAATGTTTGCTTGCTTGCTTGCCTGCCTGCTAGCTGACTGGCTCGCTGACTGGCTGGCATTGCTTGCTGTGCATACGAGCTATAGACTAAGTTGTTCGATATATCTCTTATGCACAACACTTTTCACAGAATGATTTTTACTTTGCTCTTCCCTTCGCGCGCATTGTGTATATGTTTATGTCACTCTCGCTCGTTCTCTCCGTCTTTTCGTGTTTCTCTTGCTCTTCTTGTTCCATTTTGTGTGCTCGGTACCTATGAATGTGTATCAAGTGTGCACGAATGCTTTCAGATCGAATGAAGCGCGCCGAAAGCCCGAGAATTGTTTTGTACGTACTCTGTGTGTTGTTATTTGATTGTTATTACAACCGGTGAGGCTATTGCGCACCTTTCGCATTTGCTTTTTTTTCATATATATATATATATATATATCCCCATTTTCTATACACACGCCACAGTCTTCGTCGTGTTCTTTGCACTTCGTTCATTCTTTTCAGTACCGATGTTGTTGTTACTGTATCGTTGGTGTATTTTCGTCATCAACGAAGCGACGAAGATTCTTCTTATTCATTCTTCTTAAATTTGTCTTTTGACTTATTTCAAATCTCTCTCATTCGTTTTTCGTTGATTTGTGCATTTCACGTTATTTGTGCGTACTCCATTTCGTTCACCTTATTTTCAAGCCTATTTTATTCAAAGCCGCCGATTTTTTTTTTACTCAGTTTCGTCTATTGATTGTTTTGATTCACGTTTTTTTTTTCACCGTTGAATTTCGTTCAGATGCTCGTTGTGAACAACGAGAGAAATCATAAAGTGTTCACTGGATGGTCTCAATGTTGTTACGAATTGTATAACATGTATAGTTGTTTTGGCATTACATTTGCAAATATTAGAAACGGCCCATTCGTACCTATGGACGTTAAATCGGTCAACATAGATTGAGCGATGGTTTTAGCATCGGCAAACGACCGGGCAAACCAAATGGACACGAGCAAAGTCAACGATTTGTTTATTTCATTCTACTTGCATGTTTTTTTTCTCTTCAATCGTTCAACTGCTAAGTTTGGCCCGGAAATGCCGGAATAAATTGACCATATTTGTTGTTTTTTTTTTTTGATTCAAGAAAATTCCAAACAACAACAACAGCATAACACCGTGATGAGTCTTATTAGGTGTCGTGTGATCTCAAACGAGGTGAAAAATGTGCGACAAAAATCATGACTTTTTTCTCTATGCCAACTTTTTTTTCTTATAAAATGGAATGAAGCGAATGAACGAACAATTTAGCTATATATACACACACGCTGACTTTATACACAATTGTCTTGAACAACGTAAAACGGAGAGCACAGGCAGCAGCCAGAACAGCATACGACAACAACGGCGTCGACGACGAACAACAAGAAGAAGAGTCAGCAACAGTCGGAGAAGTCAAAAAAGATAATGAATTCGAATGAAAGAAGAAAAAAAAGGCACACACAAATTGTACAATATAGCTATGCTTCGTTTCGTTTACTCTTGCGCCGTTCGCATATTGAACTGTACGAATACGCTTCGCATATATGAAATGAAATTGGTCGTACAAGTTTTGCACGCCGGCCATTTGGAATTCAATTATACTTGACTTGAGCCATAAATATAGAACACGATTTTTCATAACTATATGTCTCTTTTATACATGTACGAATTTATTATTATTTACGATGATTAAAAGCGTTTCGATTTTGTTGTTTTTGTTGTTGTTGTTGTTGTTGGTTCGTATTATTTTTTTGTTGATTTGGTGGTGGGCTATTTATTTTCTTTTTTCGTAGCTACTATGTCTCGCGCGCGCTGTCGATGATCGGGATAACTTTGAATCGCAATACGTGTGCTTCGTGTTTGTCTGCGAAAAAAAATTATGCCTATCTCTGTGCGTCGAGCGCGCGCTGTTGACACACGAAAAAGGAATCCCAATCTCAATCCAGAATTAAATATGGTAATATGTTGCACTATTTCGTGTACACTATATATACATACACACACTGTGTATACACCACAATTTCATCATTTGACCAGAATGCACGGGAACAAAAATTATGTATGGTCTTCTGTTTGACATTCGGGCACTCACATCGCCTCAGATTTCATGGCATACCGCACAATTTGCATTTTATTATTTCATGTGAATGTTCATGTTTTTTATGCTTTTCACATTGAACCGAACGAGAAAAGAGGGAAGCAAAAAAAAAAAATAAATAAATTGCACGCGGGAAATATTACAACCGGCGCCACATACACGCCATTGTTTCCAGTGGATTTGTGTTCACTTATTCGGCATACACCATGGCAATGTGAATGGAGACGTTCAAGTTGTCGCACAACAGACACTTAGCTTTATAAAACTTTGCTTCGCGACACAAACTTAAGCAAATGAACGAGCCAACGAATACAAATAAAAAAAAACAACTAGCGATGCGGCCGATATTATTCAGATGAAGTAACAGAAAAAAACAACACTTACCACAAATATTGCTACGCAACAGCTCGCAGGATAATTTCACAATTCATCTGAAATTTTAACAAATAAGACCAACTGCTGGTGACGATAGAAAATCCGAAATTTGGAGGCAATTAACAGACACGCTTCTATTGTAAAATTATATAATTATTTTTGCACTAGAAATATTTCCAATCGAGAGAACCAAACAAACAGTCCCGTTTCGGCGAACGTTTATTTTTCGCTAGCGGTGAAAATTTGCGTTGTTTTTGTTATTTAACTAATGTAATTGGTTGTTTATTTTCGTATTTTTTTTTATCTTTGTTGCGTCTCTGAACGAATAACAATTTCAATGTTTCAGTTTGTCTTTAGCTTTTCGGTTGATGGATGATTTTATTGCGGTGGTGGCGACAGTAGCATGCAGGTTGAATTTGTTCGAACAAAAACCGCACTAATACACTCTATGCTGCTCTGTTCACTTACTCTCGCTCACTCTCAGTATTGACTCTTGCACTGTGATAAATTTTTTTTTCCTTTCGAAATTTCCGCGACACGTTGTTTTTGCCGAAAACTTTAATGCCGATTTTATGCGAAACGGTTCACTCAACCAAAACAAACACTGAATGTGATACTTCTTGCACAAAATTTGATCCGGCGAACGTATTTCCAGCAGAAAAGTGACAATTTTTTGTCGAAGCGCGTCCTGAAAACCCCACTCGTAGCATTTAAAATGGCCGCAGATGTGAAAATGACGCGAACCAAGTTTCGATCGCTTTTTGATCGCTCTCAAGTTGGTACACACTGCATTTTTTTTTCTTCCTATTTTGACGACTGACAGCGCCACATCGCGACAAACCAATTGCCACACTGACAGCTGAGTGCGAGGAGAATGAATTGAAAATATTGCCATACACTTTTTTATGTGCTATCAGACGGTGCTCGGGCTAAATGTATATAAACCATCTCTTTGTGTGCGCTCAGTATACGAACAAAATCATTAGGCGAGTGAAAATAGGCAAAAACATTTATCGATTGTTTAGAAGGTAAAGTAAATAAATCTCGAGCATCGTACAAAT
This sequence comes from Sitodiplosis mosellana, assembly GCF_009176505.1. Lineage (NCBI taxonomy): Eukaryota > Metazoa > Arthropoda > Insecta > Diptera > Cecidomyiidae > Sitodiplosis > Sitodiplosis mosellana. Next base: position 2,802,055 of record NW_022601467.1, read on the forward strand.
TCGAAACAGCTGTGTGTAATTTTTTGTTCGGACGACACAAGAGAAGAAAAAAACAAAGAAATTTCCATCATGTCTGATCTCAAAGCGATGGAATATTCGACGTTAAAGGTAAGACTTAATTATGATTTATTTTTCATTGAATTTCCTATATGTGAACGATGGCTACCAAAAAAATGTTTTGCGACGTAATTTTTCAACCAACATTTATACACTTGCAAAAACGCAATTTCAATGTTAGAAATGCATTACATTCATATGATTGAGAAAAATAAAATTATACGGCGAATCGACTGGAATATATTTTTTTTTTTTGGTATATTTGTGATTCTTTGTTCTTCCGAGTGTGTAAGTGCGTGAAATGCATCATCACTAGGGAAATTCGATTTTGGTGCGATTTCATGCGAATGAGTAAGAATGAGAAATGAATTCGGTTATGCCATTTGCCATTGACTGTGTGTTCGTGTGCGAGTGTGTTTTATTTTGTTCACAATTTTTGTTACAAAAATATTCATGCAAACATTTCATTAACAAACAATAGAATGTCACCCAATGAAAACTTCCATTAAAATGTACAGTATGAAATGTTGCTGTTGTTGTTGCAATGTAAACTTGGACGATCGAAGTGGCCTTGAAATGTGTGAATTGCATTGAATAATGATTTTCTTAGTTTTTTTTTTGCTCTGGGTTTTTTTGTTCCTGCCGTCAATGGTCATACCAATTAATCTCTGAAATTGTTAATTTTTTCATTAGGTTCCGTATGAAATTCTGAATAAGAAATTTCGCATTGCACAAAAGACATTGGATCGTGAACTGAGTCAAATACAAAATGTAACAAGTGAATTGGAGCGTGGCTTAGAATCGAAATCAGCTGGTGAAATAACACGATTGCTTGGGGGTGTTGTCGAACGATTACAAGTATTGAAACGAAAGGCTGATGAAAGCATATCAGACGAATTATCAGCGGTGCAAGCGTGCAAACGGCGCCTGGACCATGTTCGTCAATCGGTTGCTCAAAATATTCCACCCGAGCTACATGTTGCATACTCCAATGAATGGAAACAAACACGACTCGATCGAATGATAGTCGAACACTTTTTGCGTCTGGGCTACTATGAAACGGCCGAACGACTCGCAGTCCGCAAAGGCATCAAAGATTTGACCAATTTGGAAATTTTCCAAACGACACGCGAAGTTGAAGAGGATCTGCGACGACACAATACAGCCAAATGCATAGCATGGTGTAACGATAACAAATCCAAACTCCGAAAAATCAGTTCAAACATTGAGTTTCAGTTGCGAGTGCAGGAATTTGTCGAACTGATAAGATGTGATGACCGTTTGGGCGCTGTCAAACATGCACGCAAATTTTTCCCAGCATTTGAAAATGATCAACTGAAAGAGATCAGCCAATGCATGGCCTTGTTGGCCTTCCAAATAAACACAGGTACAAAATTCACATTGAACCAAATGAAGTGCACAACCAGTGACGGTTTTTCTTATTCTTTTTTTTTTTGCTTTCTCAAATTTCAGATGTTGAGCCATATAAATCACTATTTGATATTGCACGTTGGGATGATTTAGTCATAAACTATAGAATGGAAAATTATCGCCTGTTCCAACTGTCATCACAATCGGTTCTGAGCGTCGTAGTTCAGGCTGGTTTATCCGCATTGAAAACTCCACAATGTTATTCCACAAACAATAAAAATGATAATTGCCCCGTTTGCCAACCAAGCTTAAACCGTATCGCCGAAAATCTACCATTTTCACATTGTGCACAGAGTCGGCTCATATGCAGGTAAGTTTGGCAAAAACAAATCAACTTTTTAATTTAGGTCTTTCCGAAATCATCAACTGCATTGTTTACTCAATTTGCTTGTCATTTATTCTCATTTGCAGAGTCACGGGCGCTCCATTAAACGAGCATAATATTCCAATGATGCTTCCAAATGGACAAATATTCGGACAAAAGGTGAGTGTAACGATGGAATGAACAAACATTTCATTCATTGGGATTCTCATTGAATTTATTTTAATCCATTGATGTGTCTTACATTCTCATTTCAGGCGTTGACACAGTTATCCAAAGAGAACGGTATAATTGTGTGCCCGAAAACAAATGAGCTGTTTGTCCAGCCGAAGATCGAAAAGGTTTATGTGATGTAGTTGTTGAGATTAACAATAAGAGCATGCGAAAATCGGAAGTTGCAATCAACCACAATTCGTATTGATCGTTTGAAGTTTGTATTCAGATACCCATGAAAATCAATTGAATTTAATTATGACTTTGGTATCGAACATTATTTTCTTTTACGAATGAACGATTAGTTTTTTTTTCGTTTTGCTATATTCCGAGCAATTTCAAAATGGAAATTACCTCCATATCGTTGTAACAATCTCAAAATTTGACATGGAATCCACTTCCACACAAACAAAACAAAATTCACTCAATTTTTTTTCTGGTCAATGATGAAAATCCATAATTTCAGATATTTATTTGTTATTCAATTAGAAGAAGAAAAAAAAACGATGTAAAAAATGTGAAATATGTCAGCAAATATTATCAATAATAAGAGAAAATCAACTGAAAATCAGTTAAAAGTGAAGAAAAGTGCCTTTGATTGTTGTTTTTTTTCTCTTAATATGTTTCAGCCGCGAAAAGTACAGACTTCACCATGAAACACATCATGTCAGGCACTTTGAAAGCCAGATGATGAAAGCATCGAATTAAACAAAATTATTTCAATGGTTTGTGTGGGTTTACAATGAAGTAAGAAGTATTGATTCTGATAGGCCCGTTGAAAATAGAGAAAAAAAAACAGTGACAACAATGCAATTTCGGCATAAAGAACCCAAAACAAAATTTAGAAATATTTATTCTGAAATAACACTCCCATAGTTCAGAGAATAGAATCAACCGGGCCGGAATTTATTCCGTACGTTTATAAAAACATATCCATTAGCAGGAACGTCATTGATTTTCCATGTGCTATTTAAAAATGCTACACAGACACATTTTTTTTACACATTCCACCCCAATACCGCGAGATTTAGGTCAAGGGTAATCGTTCTCGTATTCTGGTAGAAGTAAGTCCTGCACGCTACTGCACCGCGATTAAAACGAAATTTGTATAGAGATACGATTTTTTCGTCATTTGGATAGCATTGCATTTTGTTGAATGACGAAAATTCCCTTTTTATTCAGTCCATTGATAGAGTTCGAGATCGTGGTCTTTTCTAAATGTACCACTTTTTTTCTAATTGTTTTTCTTGCTAAAATCATGTTAGTATGATTGGATAGTTGACGGCCCGAGATTACTCTTTGTTTCGCCTGTTGATCAGAAGTAGAATAACACACTGCGTACAACGTATATGCTACTGGATTATCACATTTGAACATTTCTGAGAACCAAGTCCATACAACTTCCCTCTGTTCAATGATAGGAAAGTAAATGCTCAGATATTTATATTGGTTTTGTTATTATTTCGAAAAAAATCAGGTGAATCAGACATTTTCTTCGTTACATTTTTAAGTCTTGAATCAAGACTCTTGATTTAGACTTATTGAGCAATATATTTCAGCAAATGAAAAACAAACAAATTTTCAAGTGATTTATTTATGATAATTTATTATAATAAAGTGTTATTTCGTTATCAATGCATCTTGCAAAAACGTGTGTATCAAGTCATGTATTGACACAAAACACATAAATCATCGAGAGAAAAAAAATCAATACAAAATGAGAAAAATCATAATGATTACGACGAGGCACAAACGGAGCGTAAGTCAGTTTTTCGTTTCTTTTCTTTAAGCGATCGATATCTGAATTAAGGTAATTTTTTTCCTAAGATGTTTGCATATATAGTTACTTGATCCAAAATTTAGAAGAAAAATCGAAAAATTTGTTTACACACATTTGCTTATGACCTCATCGTTTCATTGTGTATCGGATTTTCTTACGATTTTTATCTTAAGAAACAAATCAACAAAATGCCTTGAATATAACAAATAATGCGTCATTTTTTGATTTGTCTATCGACGTCACATCGACGATGTGTGCAATTATTTTGGTTTTGCGATAACGCAAGCAGATCAGAAGAAAGAAAACATAAAAGTGTGCGTACAGAGTTTTTTTTATTGTCTATATAAATTTATTTTCAAGAGGTTTTTGATTGTGAATTATTGCGCATTTGTGTATTCGCATTTAATGAGCCATTTAAAAGGAGTTAAGATGACTATTTATCGAAAATATCGTTTGCATTTTTTCTGGAAGGAGGCTATTTTTCTTTTAAGTGCTTGAATTTTGTTTTTATTTTGGAAAATTGTTAACGCCTATTTAATCTCTATATTTGATTTATTTATTTATTGTCATTTTTTTTTTAAATATGTTAACGTTTCTTCTTGGATATTGTAAGAAAAATGTGTTTGTGGTAATAGGGAAAATCGTATCGAAAGCTCGTGCTCTATGATATGATGACTATAAGCTGAATTCGAAAAATGTGAAGTGTCCGTGTGGTGATGACAAAGATGCGCATTTAAGTTGTTGAACATCATTTCGTTCAAAAAGTACCAAAAGAAAAGATGATAATGAATGAAAATGTGAAGACGGTTCTCGAATGCTGCGGATAAAAGGCTGAAGTACGATTTGTTGGAAATATTATTTTTGTAGATGACAGTCATGATTTGCATAAAATTTAAATCAATTACTGAAAAAAGAAACTAAACTAAATCAAGAGTACGAAATATTTATGGTCTCATGGAATAGTACAACTTTACAATGCTTCAAGTCGTTGATTTTTTGTTGTTCTCTTTTAATTTTTATTTATAAAATTCTAAGGTAAATTGTCATAAGAGGGTCATTTTGGTTATGCAAATATGTATATAAAAAAATTCCATAGCTATTACAAATGCATCTTTCTTGTTGTTGTCCTCGTGATATAGTTATTATTGAAATGGCTATTTCAAAAGTGAATATGTTTATGATTGTTGCCTATTTAGAAAAAATATGCGTTGATTTAGTGCATGATTTTTGTTTAACTTCATTTCAACTGGCTTATTATTAAAGATTTTTTTGGGACAAAGAGTGTGTTTTTTATTTTCTTTTTCGCCCATAATATGCAAATTGTTAATTACAAAAATTGTCTATAAAAAAACTTATTTTTAATGAAAACATTAAACAAAGGTCAGTTTGATTCTATATATGCGACAAAATGTTATTTTTTTTTGGTATTTAAATTTGCATCAGATTGATTGCAATCGGGGGGAACATATTTTTGATGAAGATGATTTTTCAGTCAAAATGCCAGGAACTAAATATAGAAATTGCTTGAATTCATTCACACAGAATTTGTTGCAATGCACTCCATTCACGGAAATAAGTCTTTCAATCGAAAAAAAAAACGTTGTTATTATGATGATGTTTCTCTTTCGTCTTTCTTTACATATAGTTTAATTTTGGTAGTTTAGCTCAATTCTTATAATTTTGTTGGTTTCTTCTTTTTTGCGTTATATATTTATATTTATTTACTCGAAGATAGTGTCTCAAAATATGGGGTACATCAGACAGACAAAAAAACGGGTTCCCTTGTTGTTGTACTTGCGAATATACAATTATCATTGAAATACCCAGCTTATAATGCTCAACTGAGTGTTATTTTTTATGCTCATATTGTAGACCTGTGTCACGGATCAAGTAACAAACATTCTGTATACTGTAATCATTATTACATGTCTCCATTTCTGGACTGTTATTTTTGTTTGAGTCTTTACTCTAGTCAAAAAATTTCTTTATACAATACAATTTTAGTCGATATTTTAAAAAAAATGTGTGTGTGTTTGTTTGTTTGTGTTCCATAGTTTTCAGTGGCTTTTCGGCGAATTACTTCGATAGAAAAATTTCGGTTTAACAAATGTTTTTCATGTTTTTAACAAATGGTAAGATGTGTATGCTGTTGGAAACAACATAAGAACACATATGTTACCAGGACACATTGCTTACAATAAATGGGAAGACGGTTGATGATGAAATTCCAGCGAATATTCCAGTTATAAGCATAGCAGCAGCAAACATACCGGCTGTTTGTGCATGTTGTTGCGGGACTGTTTGCGGTGCATACATCATACCCAATGCACTGTTCAAAACATAAATAAATCATTGATTAATTTTCGACGGCACAAATCCAATCTCCTCGTTCATAAATTTAGTGTTGTATTAGTTTTCTTCCAATTTACCTGAGATATCCTGAAGTATATGCCATTGAGAAGCCAATGCCCCAGTATGCCCAATCGTTTTTGATATAAATTGGCAAGACTCGATTGATTTTATATGGTTTATAGTTGGCGAATAAGAACAATGGAATGAATGCAACTCGAAGCAATACCGGCCATATGAGATGCTCTTTCTTTGGCTAAAAGTGAAAGTCACATCATTTTTATTTAGGAGAAGTTCATTTATTGAGTTCAATATTTTAAAATGTCGTACCCATTGAACCCACGATGTTGTCAAGCTGCCCAACATCGCACTTATATTGAACGTCAAGAAGCACAACACTGACATATAAATATTGTCCGGTACCCAGAAATTTGGATCAGATTTCTCGATAGCTGCTCGATAAATAGTGTTTGAAATTAGTTGAATTTTCTTTGTAATTTATTTTTAAAAAAATACAAAACAAATCTACGCCAGAAACATACCTAACTGAACGTTTGGGAACAAGCTCAATGTGATGAAGAATATGAAGAAAACATTGAACAATTGTGGGAATGCTTGCTTGAAAATGGTCCAGTATGGTGGCCGACCGGTTTGTCCGCCCAATTTTCGTGCCTTTTCCACTTCTTTCTCATTCATCAGTTCATGGTATCGATAAAATCTCTACAATTACAAAGAAAAAAAAACGAAGTTTTTTTTACTGAACGATATCACAACGGTTTCGCTTTCTGTTTGAATCGATGACATACATTCAAAGGCAGTGCAAAATATGTATCGAAACAGGCAAGCAATGCAAACATTGCGCCGATAAAGTAGTAAATTGCTGCTGTTCGTACAGATGATGTGAAGTATGTGCTGAGAATGTTTATAACTGATGTAAATGCACCACTAATGTTCGAGCCCAACACCACTGCGCCCACATATTTGGCTGGCAATTTTGAAGCCATACCGTAGACCGAGTTTTGATAAATTCCACCAGCAACTAATTAACGAGAAAAATAAGAGATAACGATGACCCATTTGTTTTAATTTTGCGTTTTTTCCTCTTTCAAACCTTCGATTTAAAACCCTTGGAATACTCACTATTTAGAATTACAACGGATGTCATAGTAACCCAGAAGAAAATGCCTGGCCACTCTTGTGAATCAACCATTGCCAATCCAACAGTTACAATGAAGACAATCACTTCAATTATAATACTCCATACGATACGAGGCGTTAGGTTTCCACTGAAAATATCATGAAAATGATCGAACTTGATTCAATTTTTTTTCTCTTTTCTTGCAACTTACCCCAAATTGAAGAAGATATTTAGCCAGTTCAGGATGACGTTCGGAATTTGCGCAGCCAATGGCATATAGGATTGAAAGTCTTTATCATAGTCTGCCTCAATATGCGTATAGTTAGCATTCAATTTATACTTAACGAAATACTGAAAAACCAAAGAAATCCATCAATAAAAACGCACAAAACCGTATCAAAGAATTGATTCACACTCACATCGTTGGCATTAATAAACATGTTCCATGGCATCAAGGTACCGATTCCGTGCAACACCAGTATAAAAAATATAATATTCAACTTGTCCCGTGGGGGATTTATCTCCAGTGTAGCCCGTTCCATTGTCATTCCTTTAATCGAGAGAAAAAAAAATGCAATTTAAATAGATTCAAATTTTACCAAACACACACGAGCACACGTTCACGATCGAGCAAAGCAACGAATTAAATGAAAACGGAGAAAATTGCGTGAGCCGATTGAAAGAAAACTGGAATTACCTCTGAAATTTAGTTCATCGTTTGGCAAGTTGTTCGCTTCCCAAGCTGGAGTAAGCCGTACTGGTTTGGCAATAAAAGGTGCTTTTTCGACCTCGCCATTGCTGCCATCTGAAAAATGTGAATGTCTTCTTGAAATTGCATCGAAACACATACATCTATCTATAGAAAATTCTTGTTTATGCGATCGTTGGCCAAAATAAAACAACAATGAAGAATTCGAGAGAGAGAGAGAGAGAGAGAGAGAGAGAGAGAGAGAGAGAGAGAACTATACACAACAAACTAAACTAAACTAAACTAAACTAAACCAAACGGCGAAAGCAGCTTAAATTGCAGACGCAACAAATACGAACGTGCACATGCATAAATTTACGCAGACCGCTTAAATAAAGGGCGCGCAAAATCTGCTAATGCTACCATTTTTCTCTGTTTTGCTTCTGTCTCGCGCATTCAATTCTATGCCTGTATTCTTTTTTCTGTTTCATCCGCTCTGCTTTTTCTTCTTCTTCTTTTTATTCGTCGTTTAGCGTTCCCCTCTTCATCTCAATATCTTTTGTGCCGTCATGCCGAATTCAATCGGTAGAATTTTTAGCGAATATTGCGTATTTTTTTCGTTTCATTTCGTTAAATTCCAATATGATTTTTGAAAATGAGCCCTCACGCTCTTTTTTTGTTTGCTAAGCCCAATTTCGCAGTCGAAATACTTCGTAACCATTTTATCATTCAGAAAATATCTCATGAAACAGCAAAAGTGCGGGTGAGGAGACCAAAAATTAAGAGCGTTTATAATCAGACAGGCCCATTCATCTTGTGTCTCTCTGTGTGTGACTTTATGTGAATGCGTGCTTTATGTTGCGGTTCGCTTTTAATTTTCAGGAATTCTCAATGCATTCAAAATGAAAGCGAACAACGGAAGAATGCATGATGCCACCGTCGTCATAGTCGTCGTAGTCGTCTCCTCCGCTGCCATCACCCGCTTTAACTTTTTGCTAACGAAACCAAAACATATCACATTTCCCTTTATTAGCTCATTGCAAGGGATATGGCGATTGCCATCACTCTGAAGGAAGCACTCACAGGAGCCAGCCAAATAAGCGTGGATGGAGTAGATGTCGCACAGAGTTAAAGAATGTAAACATAAAACAGATTTTCGAATAACTTTCGGAATTATTTGTGAAGATTTAAAATTATTTTCAAAGCAGAGATTCTGAGCCTTTTTATGTTCGTCTTAACTGCTTCTAATGCGATTAAATGTGGAGTAAAAAAAAAACGAAAAATGCCAGCCAGCGACACAGATATGGCGCGATGGATGAATGTGCAAATGTGAACCCAAAAAATTTAAATTTCAAACAAAAACTCGGATGAAAAGCAGTCATGGAAATTTCCATCAATTAATTCAATTTTCGTAAACTGGGAGCACGCAGGCTTGCTTAAAGCTTCATGTGAATAATGAAATAACAACTTCGTTCATCGTGTAAGGCATTCAAGAAAATCTATCTACTAGAGTTACACAAATTGAATGAAAATATTTCATTAAGATTTTCATTTGTTGTTTTTTTTTCTCGTCATTTTGTCAACAACTGATACGTGTCTGTGCCTATGTTTTTACGTAAAATCGATAGTTGATTTCGTTTTGTCGCCAACGAAGTGCATCGCTCCGTTTCTAATTTTCGATTTGATCGATGCGCAAGCAGTCAATCGTTCGATGCATCATCTTTCTATCGATATTAATCATTTCTTTTCCATCATTTTGTCTTTTCAATGGGGAAAAGTGACTTTTCAACAGTCATTGCTCTAATAAAATGAAGAAATTTTTTTTTATTTCATTTCAATTTTCTAGCCTCTCGAGTTGATGTTGTTCATTGTAATTGACCCGTTCATCTGGTCAAACTTAATGACTTTAATTACATCAAATTAAATGCTATGAGTGAAAAACGCAAGAACTGATAACTGTGAATGAAGCGAACATGCACACAATTCCAAATGGTTCGGTCGATTGTCTTTTTTTCGCTTCAATTCATTTTCTTTTCGACGTCAGAAATCTAATTCAAAACGAAAATTTCGTTTCGCTAATGGTTACATGCTGTCATTAATTTTCCTCTTCTTTATTTGACGTGACTTCTTTATGACGCACCCTCTTCTTTACTGAAAGTAGATTGACTATTTTCTACTCAAGCCGCTGATATTCATTCGTTTGGCAAAAGATTCGGCGAACTTTACGCTTCAGCATGGCATAAAATCTGTGACAAATTCCATTTGAATAGACATATTAGCAGGTACCGAAATTTTTGCTCATCTTCTGTACTGCTATTACGTTGCTACTGCTGCTGCTGCTGCTGCTGCCAGTGTGCGTATTAATTTTTTCGGTGTGGAATTTTAGGATTAATTAGTTCGTGGATATGTATTTGCTTATTGTGCTTTAAAGTGAAACCTTTAATGGATTTCTTATGACAATGACCGAATGCTTGACAAAATTTCAGCTGAATTCAGGCTCATGCCATTACACTGATAGCAACGACTTCGGGAGTAAGACAAACAACAACAACAAAGACATTAACAGGCAAATGTCATTGCAACAAGTATGCCGGAATGGAATGCCAAAAACGTACACAAAATACACAGTCTCTCTTTCTCTCTCGATTGCTATATTTAGATAGACGAACATTGACTATGAATACCGTTACAACAATACACTTACTTGAGACAATTGTTGGCGCGTTTCCATTTTTGGCACCAGCCAAAAGCGTTTCTTCCTCACGGAACATGTTGATTTCACTGTGGTTGATGTTTCGTGCGTAAACGCGATATTTATGTATCACTTCGAGTCCGTTGCGTTAAATTCTAACACTATTTACACTTTACATTAGGCGAAGCTAGTTCTGATGATCTGCCAAATAGAAGAGAAAAAAACGAACACAAGAAATACATGATTAATCGATGCACCGGTATGCCGTCTGAAAATGATAACCAAATACATCCAATTTATTGCTAACATTCTGAAAATTGCCGAACCTATATATGCGCACCAAAATACCTGCTCTACACTCAGAATAATCTACTAACTGAATAATTTTCTTTGGTTAAAAAAAAAACTCTGGCTCATTTTCAACGTAACCATTCGAAAAACAAATTTGATTCATTTTCGGCTCTGAAAAGAAAACGGTTGGAGAAGGAAATTGCCTAGAATCGCATGCAAAGATATTTTATGGTTTTTGGAACGGAAAATATTCATTTTTGCGCGTACATTTTCGACGAGAGGAAATTCTCGTTTATGGTGTTATTTTTTTTTACCGTTCAGCTTGTTATCTTTCATCATTATACTGTCACTTCTGTCGTTTGTATACGAATTTAGTTGTAACATTGGCGCGCGCATTGTGTACATTTGCATGTGACGCAGTAGACAAACGACATGATAATGAGCTATAACTTTGATTATTCCATTTATGAGACTTTTGTCGTTTTTCCCTTCTTTCTGCTTTGCTCTTCCCTCCGCTCTCGATTCATTCGCAACGAGAAACGATCCAACCCATTCTGTTTATACCTGAACAATGTGATGAATGAAAAGGTAATGAAACGCGATAACAAACCAAATAGTGAACTGTTTATTTTTTTTTTGCATTCACTCAGTTTAGTCAAAATATATCATTCAGAGCAATTGTTCGGTGGAAAAAAAAGAGTTCTTTTTCTATCTGTCGAAAGCCCGACATTTGTTTATGTGATCGATCGAAAAAAAAGATGCAAGTTTGAATGAACAAAAGTCATATTTTCGAGCATTGAACTCGTTTGTTAAACACATTCGCAGTCATATCATATTGATGTTGCATGTCCAAACAACCATTTTTGCTGGGTATGCACCAATGCACACAATAAACAAACACAAATGTTTGAATACATTTATTTCGGGAATTTCAGCATTAAATTTCCAATTAATTGAATTGCGGCTGAAATGCGTAGCAGAAGGCGTACGACAGTGTGTTCTCTCACATTTTTCACTTGACGGTATGAATGTCGGTGATTTAAATACGATGTGTGGATACATGATAATCAATCAGTTCAATGACTTCATAATGTGTTATTTATTGAGTATTATGCTGAAATTGATCCTCCCAGCGATTCGGTGTGGCTGCTTAGATTTTGAGGAAGGAATCAAATTTGCATAAATGAAACGAATGAGCCGTGATCAAATTTAAAAATGAAAATTCGGTAGATGTGCGGTTTGTATGATGGTTTTCATCATACTTCAACCAAATACTGATGGCTTGAAGCTCATGCAAATTATCTCATTCGCTGTATAATATTCTCAATATGCCAGTAAAACGATTAAATTATGCGGCTCAGTTGTGAAAGCGTTGCAAGTGTTTAGGGCCCACAACCGAAATCATCTGGCGCCCGATGGCAAAGTAGACACTTATTCCTAAGTGGAACGAAGATAGCTAATAATTATCACAAGTCGATTGGAGTGAGCTCTTCACCTGAGCTATCTGCGAAACGCTTATACATATTCCATTTCTAGCGCCCAAAAAATGATAACACATTTATTAGATTAAGTGAAAGAACAACAACAGCTGTAGATAGATAGTGAATTGCACTGCAAACAAACTTATTTATCTGATCGAAATCTAGAAATTTGCTGATGTTCTTCAATATCTCACACACTTTTCCCTATCTGTGTGCGCGTTTTTATGCTCGTGTCTCTAACATTAAAATCGTACTGCAATATTGCCTCGAGAAAATTTTCACCCATTTTGAAAACCACAGTCGTAAAAACGGTGACATACATAAGCGAAGCAACGGAGTATATATATATATATATATATATATATATATATATATATGAAACTACTGGCAAAAGTCACATGGCTCAAAAGTAGTTTTGATTAAGTTAAAATGTGACAGTGAGTCATTTTAGGATACTTTCGTTAAATTTCGAATGAAACAAAAAATGGGCGGAAGCCCCTGCCAAAATTATTATTTTCAATGTTTGTAGTCACATTTTTATTCGAAACAAAAAAAAACTACAAAATACTTCGTGCCTCCGGTTGTTTTATTTGACCTAAACGTATGCACCATACGCCCAGAAATAGCTCTTCTTCCTTCCTTGGAAAAAAGGCGCAGTAGAAGCGATAGGGTTCGAGTCTTTAAACTTAATTAGACAAACGTGCCTCGAATCTCATTTGTGAACACAGTTCATATGGTATAAGCATATTGGTTATTAAAATAGGATCGGTTCGGTTCAGTTCGGTTGATATCTCATGTAGTGTGAGAGAGAGCACGTTGAACCGAAGGAATTCCATCAAATGCACGGGGCATCACCTTTTCTCTCTCTCTCTCTCTCTCTCTCTCTCTCTCTCTCTCTCTCTCTCT